>NC_138125.1:36578822-37064962 GCF_964188305.1 Podarcis bocagei
CAGATAAACAACTACCTGACATTTAGAAGACATCTGAAGGCAGCCCTGTTCAGGGAAGTTTTAAATGTGTGACAGTTTAATGTATTTTTCATCTTTGTTGGAAGCTGCCCAGAGTGGCTGGGGAAACCCAGCCAGGTGGGTGGGGTACAAATCATCATCATCATCATCATTTGTGGACCTGGGTTGTTTCCACCTAAGCATTTCACTTCATTGATATATCTATTGTATTCCATAATGTATTGGCTCGCCTAAGAGTGCTCAGTTTTGCATCAGGAACCAAACTAAAAATTAAAAAATAGGGCTTTTAGAGACCAAGTGAGAGTAATATGGTGTAGCTCATAAAGATTTAGAATTCTGAAATCTTGAGATATTGATCAGAA
The DNA here is from genome assembly GCF_964188305.1 of Podarcis bocagei. Taxonomy (NCBI): domain Eukaryota; kingdom Metazoa; phylum Chordata; class Lepidosauria; order Squamata; family Lacertidae; genus Podarcis; species Podarcis bocagei. The sequence continues at coordinate 36,579,203 of NC_138125.1, forward strand.
TTCAACTAACTAGTCCCACTAGGAACCCTGTGCAAGGACCTCCGCAAGCACAACGGGGCTTTCCCCCTCTCCCAAGCTCCCCTAAAAGTGGCTCGGGGAGAATTTAGGAGAACCCCCAAAATAGCATGTAAGTGGCAGACAGGGGGGTCATTCTGTCTGGCAAGCTGAATAGCTTGTGCTGACGGAATTATTCACATAGATGTTAGACACACAAAAATTCTACAGCTCAGTATTTCAGTCCACAATTAGAGGATTATGAAACAGGGTACATAGGGAACGTGTCTGTGCCACAGTAGCATGGAAAACATAACCATGCAAACGTATTTCCAGAATTCAGGACTCTTGTCAGTTTGTTGTAACTTTTAACCTTTTAAGCATTTATGTCGTATGTATCACTCAAACAGGGGCTATCACTTGCTCCTGTGGGGTGGGGTGGGGGAATGTTATCACCAGTTGGAAATCTGATGGCCATCACTATTGTGCTTGCCTTTTCCAGCAATGGATAAGCACCAAACTCAATGGCTAAAAATCTTTTATCATCCACTTGGCATTTGTTCCCATTGATCTTGAAGCATTGTTGCCATGCCTGCAGACCATGGCAGTGATAGACAGAGATTTGCACGAATGACTCTTTTCTTCCCCTTCTGAAAGGAGACAGGGGGGTAGCTTTGAGATACTTGCTTGTGTGCCCTGCTTGCTTTCTCTTTCAGAAAAGCTGCAAGGTTGCAGTCAGGTAAATTTTGTGTTCATTAGGAGATATGTAGCAAATGACACTCGGTATGCATTTCCATCCATTTGTCTCACATAGAGAAGCCATCCGGGTTTCCTCTGCCTACAGAAATGCATAACTAGCTTGGCAATATTTATATAATTTTAAGTAACAAATTGAACTAAAAATACAGTCTTTACTGGTGGATCATGTGAAAGGCCAATCTAGCAGAGCATCTTGTTTTCCAGTTGCCAACTGAAAGCCCACAAGGAGGGCATGAGGGCAACTGCATTGTTTTGCTTATGTTCCCAGCAACTGGTATGCTGAGGCATGCTGCCACTGATCCCAGGACTAATAGCTATGGATAGCTCTATATTCTGCCAATTTGTCTAAACACCTTTTAAAGCCATCTAAAAGAAAGGATTTTCCCCCCCTGCTAAAATTAAGAAAGGACGGCTCTCTCTGCTCTCCGCTTTTCACATTTGAAAAAGATTTGGAGACTTTTCTATTCTCCATCTGCTTCCAGAGGATCCATCCGAACAGGACTTTTTCAGCTACACATTTGTGAAAAGCTAATAATTAAAAAAACCACAACCTGTTCATACCATTAGTGATTCTTCATGAATCCTTGCTTACTCCTAAAAACAAAGGCACCTCTAAACGTAAAGGAAAACCAAAAGACTGAAAGACTTTGTTGCCATCTAAAAATGTATTTTATAAACATACACCTCAAAATACTACTGGAATAGTTCGGTTTTTAAAACTGTGTTGTTTTGCTTTATCACATTGTATTGTTAGCTTGCTATTTTTGCCCAGGAGCCACCCAGGGAACCTTTTTTTTATAGGGCACCCTATAAAGAACAGAATAGAAAGAAAGTTGGATAGGCAAGGAGGTAGATCTTTGTTCTGATCCTGCAAGGTCCTATTATTATTATTATCATCACTATTAGTATACCCACTTCTGTCATCAATACTCAAGGCAACTGATAATAATCCAGTAAAAGACAAACATCTGCAACAATAATGGTCTTGGTAACTGAAATAATATTTCAGACATGTGAATTATAACAATTTGTGAACATTCAAAGGGAGGTTATACTTATTTATTTATTCATACATAAATACAAACATACATACAAGGAGTAAATGAAAGCAATAAAGGCACAACAATAGCAGAGCAAACAATAAACAATTGAACCATTTAAGCAATTATCAATTAAATGAAACACTCAAGTGATAAGCCAGCTAAATAGGCAGAACAAAAATAAGGCATATATAGATATATAGCTGCAACTGTTATTGCCTTTAGAACTATTAGGGACAAATGTTTAAATCAGCTTGCTTACTTTGCATTTTCTGGGTTTGAATTTTTGCTTTATAGCTTGATTTAGAATTTGAGGAAGACCATAGACCTCTTATAAGACTGTAAAAGGATTTTAGGTAGTCATCCTTTGCTTGCTATTCCAAAGTTCTAAAAGCATTGCCCATTCTTGTTCAAAGCTATTTATTTTTTCTCTTCCAGACCTATAAAATCTAGGTGATTTTCCTCGAAGTTGCCAGTTGCTACAGTTTAATGTACTATTCCCTCAAGTGGGTACATTTTTTGTCATTCCCTCTCAGTATTTTGCATTCAAGATTCTTGCTGCTAGATTCATATTACATAGGTTTAATAAAAAAAATTGGTCTAGTTGAACAGTGTTTACCAAATTGTTTCTTTTATTAGATACAATTTCCTGGCAGTTTTTCTTTCTTGAGGATGAATGAATCACGGAAATCATGAAATCAGTACCAATACAAGGTAGATCTTGGCCAGGAAAGTCCTGTGATTGTTTTCCCATAATCGCATGCTCTGAAGCATCAACAGACAAAACCTCAATATAAACAATTAACAATGTGGAAAAGATTCTGAAATGTATTAGTAACTTAAGAAATGGAATGAATTGCCTCTTGAAGTTGTAGAATCTCTTCAGAAGGGATGTAAGTGTATAACCAATTCTCCAGTACAAATTTAGGCTACTTTAGTGCAATGGATTGAACAAGGCAACTCTTAAGTTCTATGCCTGCCTGAAAATGAATAGTCATGAGCTCAAAATCCTCTGGATAGCTTAAGATATACTATTTATAACCATGGCCTCCTGGAAAGGGAAGAATAACATTCCTTTCCACACTTGGGGAAGAAATGAAAACCTAAAGAGGTTGTTTATTATTTTCACATCTATGAATAAATGTGACTAGGCAAAACTAAAAGATACAATTTATGGCAAAACTGCAAGCCACAGTTTGAATTCTTTGACATTTTCCTGGACTACATACCACATTTAAGCTATCTATTGGGAAAATACTGTAACAATGCTGGCATCTCCACCTAAGAATGTTTTTTGTGACACCAAATAGGGATTCCTGGGGTATCCTTGAGGTACAGACTTGGGATATAAGCATACCCCAGTGTTTGGCTAATAACGGAACCTGAGCATAGGCTCAGGTTTTATCCTGACAAGTCCGCTTAGTCCTCATGCAATGCATACATTTAGAGCATCCATTATTGAGGAATTCCTCAGGAGGTGCGGAGAAAACACTTCAGTTCCCAGAAATCAGTCAGCTGAGGCACAGAGCATGCTATCTACCTTATCACAGATACGAACCATAGAACATAAGATGAATTCTCAGCTTTTGACAGCTTTCCTTCTCTTCCCCTGCAATTTCATCAAGTGGGGGAAAGGAATGGGGAGGGAACCACCAGCAGCAGAGGGTTGGCAAAAGCATAACAGCTTAACCTTGTTTTTTACTGAACTTCACATAAATGGTGGAATTCAACACAGCGTGGTTATGCGTATGAGGAAGGAGGTCCCTCGTTGTTCTAGGCGCATTTTGCAACAGGGAATTTCATTAGCGCAAGCAGTTTCTGAATTCTGGGCCTAACATTTCAGATTGAAACTGCACAGTGGCAGGAAATGAAGACCTTTTCCTGCTTGCCCACTTCCAGCTGCTCTCTTAAGACTGGCGAACAGACCCTCTTAAGAATATTGGGGGGGGGGGCATGGGAAGGACTAGACTAGGCTTCCTCAACCTCGGCCCTCCAGCTATTTTGAGACTACAGTTCCCATCATCCCTGACCACTGGTCTTGATAGCTAGGGATCATGGGAGTTGTAGGCCAAAAACATCTGGAGGCCTGACCTGAGGTTGAGGAAGCCTGGACTAGATCATGTGAAAAATGAACATAATGTTTTAGCAGCAGTTCATTCATTTTCAGCTTTGTTTGGTTTTTTTTTAAAAAGTGTACCTAGACATTCATATCACAGTGTCTAACACTGGGTCCACTTATGTAATGGAACTTTCCAACATCTCCTCCCACTGCATGGCCCCTACAGAGCCTATTTGGGGGACATGGGGGTGTGTGCAACTGTGCAAGTGGACCTTGTCCTGCACACACAACAATTTAGTTGAATTCCACCCAAACCCTTCAGTAATCGGGGTGGGGAGATAAGCTTCCACTGACAGTTATTCAAAGAGTTCATAAAAACAAGTTAATTACAAATCAAGATAAGGAGCTTCACCCATTACTGAAGGTAAGGGAGCTGGGCTGTGACAATTTGCCTTCATTGCCACCATCTATTACTCTGCTGCACATGTGCAGGATCTTCATATGATATGGAACCGTGCACATTCAGTGCTCCTAAGCATGTACAACAGGCTTCACTTTCCAAACATTTCCCCAGATGTGCAGATGCTGAGGTTGAAAGTATGGCAACCATGAAAGGAAAAGCAGTGTAAATTCTGAAACAAATGGTGCACTCGCATATATTTTTTGGAGGAATTATGGACAGATTTATGGTTTGCAAAATACTGTTGAACTGGTGGATAACTATTTTGCAATACTGAAATACAGTGTTATTTTATATTCAAATAAAAATATAAAAAAATAATATATTATGCCAAATGTTGGGATAGAAGGTCACTTCTGCTTGCACCACAACAGCTGAAGGGCAGCAACCACCCATTAAAGTCACCAACTAATTACTACCTGTCTACTACTGCTACTACCGCATTCACAAAGGTTCTTCAGTCCTGAGTACTGCAAAGTATCGTGTATGGAAGTCATTGGGGGGGCAGATTCAGCATGTACAGAGCATGTTAGTGCAGGGTACATCTGCATGTTTACTCGAATCTTAGTAATTGCAACAGATGAATGTATTCAACATAAACCTATGGAATGTAAAGGTACCTGTCTTTACCTTAATCCAGGGGTGGGTAATCTTTCAGGAGTGAAGAACCACATGGGTGGTCAACCTTTTTTCTCTCCTTTCTCATCCATACATCTATTAATTTCCTCTCTGTCTGTCTCTCACCACATACATTATCCATTCTCTCTCATATTCATTCTCCCTCTCCCTCCCTCCTGCGCAATCATAGAAGCACACACGGCTGCCCCCCAAGCCATCCAGCTTGCTTCCTTTACATTTGAGTACTTCCCTTTCTCCCCCCTTGCTAATATCTTCTAGGCAACCAGCCGCCAATTCACTGCCATTTCAGCACTTGCCCCCCAAGCCTTCTAACCCTCTATGAAGCTTTCTGCAAGTGCCGGAAGAGGCATGGGTAAATGAAGGCCATGCTAGAAGCAGTGTGTGAATCTTGCATGGTTCTGCTGAATTTTAGCGGGCAATTATTTTTGGTTCTAAGAAATATGAACTAGGGTGATCCAAAATACTCTTCAACAGACACATTAATATACTGAGTCTTTCCTGCACAATTTTGCTCCTGCTCTCTAATCTCAGCAGCTATTAATCTATCTATCTAATTGAAGAGTGCTCTTCCAGCCTCCATAGATTCTTTGCCATTTCAGCCTTGCTTTGTTCCTAGCCCTTGTCGTAGTCCTGTGCTGCCAGCCACGGCAGAACTCAGTGGAGGGAGAAACTAGCCAACCAGCCGAGTCTCAGGGGGGTACTTGCCTGGAGGCAGAGCCCGTATGCAAGGTTCAGTTCAGTCCTAAGGTCAGGAGTATCTCAGTTCACATAATCAGACGGTCCAGGGGTCAAGAAAGGCAAGGGTCACAGGAAGCAAAACACAGCATGGTCTGGCCAGGAACTACAAATACTATTTCCAGCAACTGACTGAGGCTGGAAATCCTGCTCAAGAAAGTTGGTGCCAGCTGGTTCTTATCAGGAGCAAGAAGGCTGATCAGCAGCAGGTGGAGTCACTTTGCCTTTTGCTCCTTCAGGCTCCTGCTCAGCAGGTGAAAAGCTGACTCCTGGCCCATGAGAGCCGTGAACCCAGCTCTACTCTCTCTGTTGCGCACATTCAATAAAATTAAAAAGCCAGGAGCAGCTCAAAGATGCAAACTGACTTCATGAACTGGAATTCTATTCATTGACGTGGGGTGGAGTGGAGATGTACAAGTGCACCCAAACCTTTAAAAGCTTAACTGGTCCTAGAACAGCAAAGGCAAGGAGACCTTTTAGAAGCATGGAACTGGCAGGATCCATATTTCCAATTTGCTGTTCTCTCACCGACTGAGCAGAATTGGGGAACAGATCCAACACTCTTCTTTTCCTGCAGGGACATCTCTTGCAGGTAAAACCGCAACACAGCAGGGAATTTGGGGTTTGTGGGTCACGCTGAAGGCCTTCAAGGGCTGCTTGCAGCTCATGCATCATAAATTGTCCATGTTTACTTTAAAGAAACACATACAAGAACACGTTCCCCATTCAACAAGCTACCATCTCAATATGTTACTGGATCTGTTTTTATAGTGAGTGCCTAAAATAACTTCTAAACAATATCTATTTGGTGATGGAGATTTGTTTCAGGAAAACAAGTAAACATAAACAGGCAGCACTACAAGTAATCTTGACACGTGTACACTATTTATTAAAACAATCACATTTATGGAGTTGGGGAAATGCTCCTGAGAATCAGCTTCTTGAAGTTTGACTTGGGCTGATGCCAGAACGTTTCAGGTTTAGTACTCGGGAGTATTGTTTAGAAGATAAATTGCCTGATATCAGATTTTGGGAAAGGTAGAATTACCATCAAGTCTTGTTGCATAACAATTCATTGGAGAGAACAAACCCTGTATTACTCATTCATGCTTATAATGAAGTAGTAATATGACTTAGGGGGATTTGATTTTAATACAAATTTTAGAAAATGTTGTTCATGTCAAGAGTAATCTACTGTATTACAAGTTTGAGATACAGTTTCAAAAAGATCCAGAGTAATATGTAGTCTTTAGTTCTTTTACCATGAAAGAGTGATGGTTTCCACTAATTATAAAATATTTGCACAGATCTTCTATTTTTCACTGAATGAGAATAGCTCAATGGTTCAGTTTGGAGGTACATTTTCTGGTTTCTAAACCACAGTTTGACAGCTAGGAACTAGAGTAGAGACCACAAGCTTCCCCACACTTGCTTGGTGAGTGTGTCAAAATACAGATTTTCTGTTTTTTCACAGTAAGGCTATCAAGATATTGAGAAGACTTGCCACTTTCTTAATAGCACTACCATACACCTGAGTCAAATTTTGTAAGGCAAATGCATACGATTCTACTGGAAAAACCTGACTAGTTCAATTATTTCAGTTTTATTTTTGTAAGTTTTATTTGTTATGGTTAATAGTTACTTATCTTCTTTATTTAAAGAAAGGATTTTCAATCTAGGTACATAACTGTTTGATCTGAAGATAGTAGTTATTTTTTTCATTCGGTATGCTGACATATTTAATTCATCTGGCTTTTATCTATTTATGCTTAATTTATGTATCATGCCCAGTTCCCTTGTATTAAACAGTGATGATCAATGGTTACAATCAAGAAATGTGAGATTAACAGAACCTTATTTTGCTGCTACCACACAGAGTGGCAACAGCAGTGGCAGCGCAGTTCCCCTTTAGGAGGCCTGTCCCCCACTCAATATTTTAATCTCAAAATGGCTTGGACCATCATTCCAGGGTTATTTGGGGAAGGAAACATGGCAGCCGTCACATAAACTAATATAAATGTGACTGGAAATAAATAATAAGAAATCTTCAAATGAGTTGTGTTTACTGTTAAAGATAATACTGTAATACAACAGTTCTCCCTTAGTCACATCAGTGATTCACAACCACACACAAGTTTCTTTACATTATGGAAAATCACTTGTTACCAGACCTTTAAAAAAAAAAGTTCTCTAGTGCATCAGAAATGAAGCTATGCTGATAACAGCTGGAATGAATGAAAGAAACAGAGGGGTGTGGGTTTTATATAGTAGTTATTATAGTGGAGTTTGTCAGAAGCAATATTCGTCTTGCTGTTTGACAGAAAAGACAATTTCCGTGTACATCACACCATAAATGAAATGTAAAAGTAAGCTAGTATTATTCCATGTAATTTCGATTAGTTATGCTGTGTTGTTAAAAATGCTTTTTAAGCAACTCATAGTTTCAGCAATATTTATTGATGTATTCATTTTTTTTAAAATCACAGGTGTGAAAAGTCTCAAAAGACAGATATTTAAAACTGTCCCTCTGCATTTTATTCCTTACCAATACATTTTGTAAGGAACAATAATTTCAGCATAACACCAGACAGTTTCTCAATTTCAAAGCCAGTAACAGCTATTAGCCTAATCTACCTAATTGAACAATGGATTTCTTGATGCAAATGTAAATGCCAATTATAACTTCAATAATTCCCCCACATCTTAAAGTAAATGTCTAAAATATTTTAAAATACTACTATTTACATATACTCTGTATATGTAAGTTCAAATTTACAGAAATAGTTGATTATTTTCAGTGCCCATTTTTAACTTTCATTTAGTTTAAGACTGTGGTTAGGAAACCTGGGAAATTAAATTGTGTCCAACCTACTTTTCTTCTCTGGCAGTGGTGTGAAAATTACATTTCAGGGTTTACAAAATTCAACAGGAATATAAAATTCCACTTAACTACCCCCCACAATATGTTTTATTATTACACCTGCTGTTTTCCACCAGCAACGTAAACTTTAGCAGAAAAAAAATTCAGGACAGAAATCCTGCGTTGTCCCAGTATGAAGCAATTTCGCTTATATACCCACTGTATCTGCTGTTGAAACGGTTTAATAATAGAAGAGCATGCACTTTCATGTAATTCATAATTAGAAAACGACTACAACTGCATTATTTAAAATCATTCCTTTGTTATCAGCATCAGTTTTAGACAAAAGCAGGGAATCATTTGTGAGCCTTGGCAGACCCAGGCTGTTCAAAGCAATTGCTGTTCAGCATGAAAGCTGCAATGGAGGTCACAGAACAGGTCAGGAGGAAAGATAGTGTATCGATTTCACACCAGGAATAGAGGCGAAGCAAGGGCCCACTGTTGCTGCATGTGATGTATTTCACTACAGTTTAAGGCACATTTCATTCCAATTCAGGAGGGGGGTGGGGAGCAAAGGGCGAGTGGATTTCACACAGAATCATGATGAATTCTGAACTTGTGTATTTCAGTAAATACTGCCTTCCTGACATTAAGTATTTCTATATAACACAGTGAATATAATGGAAATTAGGCTGCAAGCATCTAGCAAACAGGACTAGCGGATAGGGTGTTATATTAAGCCTGCTTCCACAGGTAACAGCACAAAATAAATATCGAAGACAAAACAGACAATTGTTCGAAACTACGAACCTTCTGACACGTGGCAATACTTCGTTCCAATGATCGGCATGTCCTAACACATGTTTGATTGTTTTGAAGTATTTTTACTCTGCTCGTCAGCCAAAAAAGGGGTTTGCAGAGCAGCTTACAAATATCAGTAAGAAGCCAGTCCCTGCACTCAGGTGTACATATTAAAAGTTGTGACAACAACAAAAAAACTAACTGGGAGGCTAAGAGGGAATAGCAAATCTGGACCCAGTTTTTACTTACAGGATTCCTGTAACAATGAGGTAGAAATGGAAGCTCAAGAAGAGGAGGGGCCAAAAGTTGCTAGTCTCTCAGCTAAGCTGATGGAAAGATCCTGCCTCTGCTATCGCCTGATGGAATGGATGCTCCAAGCTGACAACAGAGGGAAGAGCCTGATAAAGCAGTTTTTTTTAGCAGAACACTGGACAGCCCATAAATCCAATTTCCCCCCTCCTATAGCCTGATATGCAGACATATCTCAAGAATTTAAGATCAGATCTTTCTTGCACAGGTGGTAAATGTCTGTTAGTTAGTGCAGTCAGTGACTGATTGGTTGAATAGCTTTCTCAAATAATATTTCATACACGAAGCAGCAAACATCGGTTACTTCCGATGTCTTGTAAATACTTTGTCCAGGCTTTCCCTGACCCATAGGATCAGACATTTTTTATATGAACTCCAGTTTTTAGTTGTTTTCATGAACTTTTATACAACTGTTTTGCTGGCTTTATGTTGTCTTTTTGTTTTAATTATACTGTTGCTGTTTTGATTTTGTTTGTGTGTCTGGAAGGCGGTTTGCGGATGGCTGGCGAATGACAGATTGAGATTGAATCCTGACAAGACAGAAGTACTGTTCTTGGGGGACAGGGGGTGGGAAGGTGTGGGGAACTGCCTGGTCCTGAACAGAGTAACCGTGCCCCTGAAAGACCAGGTACACAGCCTGGGAGTCATTTTGGACTCATAGCTGTCCATGGGGGCGCAGGTCAATTCTGTGTTTACCAGCTCCATCTGGTACGCAGGCTGAGACCCTACTTGCCTCAGACTGTCTTGCCAGAGTGGTGCATTCCCTGGTTATCTCTTGCTTGGACTACTGCAGTGCGCTCTACGTGGGGCTACCTTTGAAGGTGACTCGGAAACTACAACTAATCCAGAATGTGGCAGCTAGACTGCTAACTGGGAGTGGCAGCCGGGGCCGTATAACACCGGTTGTAAAGGATCTTCACTAGCTCCCAGTACATCTCTGAGAACAATTCAAAGTGATGGTGCTGATCTTTAAAATCCTAAACAGCCTCGGTCCAGTACACCTGAAGGAGCATCTCCACCCCCATTGTTCAGCCAGGACACTGAAGTCCAGTGTCGAGGGCCTTCTGGCAGTTCCCTCACTGCGAGAAGCAAAGCTACAAGGAACCAGGCAGAGTGTCTTCTCAGTAGTGGTGCCCTCCCTGTGGAACACATTCCCTTCAATTGTCAAAGAAATAAACAACTATATGACTTTTAGAAGACAACTGAAGGCCACCCTATATAGCAAAGTTTTTAAGGATTGGTGTTTTTATTATGTTTTTTATATATGTGGTAAGCCGTCCAGATATGTTGTAAGCCACCTAATAACAATAATGATGATAATGATAATTTATGCTGCTTAGAAATTTTTATTATATATTAATCAATTTGTATATATTTTAAACAATACAGTGTTAATAGTCTAAACAGAAACACAATGACATATTTGCGAATCCTTCATAACAGGCTTCCCAAGTTCACATTGAGGTATTTCACTCGTATCCAGAAGCCACCAGTTTAGGGATATGTGACACAGTAATGTACTGACTAGGATCTCTGCGATCTTCAGCCTTCAATAAAATAATTTGCTGAGGTAATTACAGCAATGGGCCTTTCCTGCTCCAGTGATTGAATGACGTAAAAACAAGGCTTTAAAGTTTTTACTACTGTTTGTGAAATATTAGCTTCAGTTGAAAAGGAAATGAGATCAGAGCAACATATTTTCTACTTATGCTGAACTAGCATGGTAATAGTAATAATCTCTCTCTATGGATGCCTAAAAATATTTGCTACTGGGCTGTATAAAACTATTGTAAACAAAAAAAGGCAGAGACATTAGCAATTCAGTATGTAATTTAATCTGAATATAGCCTACTGAAAATGCCAAATATACATCTCCACTCCGCAAATAAAATTGACACTTCTGACCCTTAAGGCCAGGGAGATGAGCCTGAAATAATAACCATGTTTGCCCATCACACTAATTCAGGGTTTGGGGCGGGCATAGGCAAACTTGGCCCTCCAGATGTTTTTGGCCTACAACTTCCATGATCCCTAGCTAGCAGGAGCAGTGGTCAGGGGTGATGGGAATTGTAGTCCCAAAGCATATCGAGGACCAAGTTTGCTATGCCTGGTTTAGGGTGAGATGTACAAATAACAGCAAGTTCAGACTCTCGTGCTCCCTTCTGCATGGACAAGATAAATTTGGAAGCTTTTCCTTCTGCTTTTAATTGATCAGAATTTGTCAAATTGTCCAGACCCAGATTTGTCAAATTGTGGTTAAGAGTAACCGTAATGAATTTCAACAAGCCAGCTTTAGAAACCATGGTTTACGCAAATCAAAGTACAAGCTTCTAAACTAGTCTCTTGGCAGGGTGGAATTCAAGATTAAGCACCCAAGTCCAAGGCTTGCTATTGGTTGTTGCCACTTTTGCACATCACCCTAAAGCAGAGTTTAAAATAACATGTTATTGTAGGCAGTGTGGGTGGGTCTCAGTGACACTGCAGTAACCAGAGGGGAGTTGAGCAACACTTCTACTGGTAAGCAGCAGGTCATAGTGCAAACTCATATGTTTGCATTATAATAATAATTTTATTGTTTATACCCCACACCATCTGGCTGGGTTTCCCCAGCATACTCCTGCACCAACGAAAGTTGGTCCAATTAAAAGATAGTTTTAAATAATGGTTGTGTTATTTACCTTTACCTGGTATGTCATACTGAAAATTGGGGGAAGGGCCACAACTCAGTGTTAGAGTACCTGTTTTGAATGAAGGTCCCAGATTCCATCTCTAGGTAAGAATGGAGAAGACCTTTTGCTGTATGAAATCACAGAGTCACTGCCTGCCAATGTCTGCAGTACTGAGCTGAATATCCACATGCTGATTTTGGCACCGATAGGGTATGGGGCAGGGGCAGAACAGGGCAGAACTTGTGTGTATGGTGACCCGGAATGGAACCCCTGCATTAGTGGGGATTCCCCTGTAAGCCAATTGTCTGACTTGGTATAAGGTCCTATGATCTTATGTGTACACAGAGGAGCAGCTGTATATAGTTTTGCTTTCTTAGAAAACTTGAGCTCTCGAAACCTACTGGTATCTTAGCATAATCCACCCTCCTCGACGTCCTCCATTTTTAAGTGTTCTGCTTTTGAAATTCAAATGAAGTCATGGTTTGTAATCATTGTTTGGAGAGCTCACACAAATCATAGCTGCTAGTTCAGATATCATGTCAAGCTATGGTTTCTTTGAAAGCAAAAATAACTCATTAAAACGGAGCCCATGAGGAGGAGAAGGCGCACAGGGCTTGTTTAGTTATAGTTTAGTTTAGTTAAGAATGAAATAACAACACAAAACACACATTTCATTTGAAATCAAAGTTACTACAACTCCCATAATTTTCTTATTATTTTCTCCTCTCTCAGAATACCTTTAAATTTGTGATGGAGTTATTCTCGGAACATCACAAAAGAAATAGAAAACGATCATGCAGCAGCACTTGAGCTAATTTATACAAGCCCTTATCTAAAAAAGCAAACTATACCAAGTGGACATGCTTTTAGTGAAAGTCAGGTGGCAAGTGGGCGTGTTCACGGGAATGTAACGCAGTTTCCTTTATGCCTGAAAAAATGAAGTTCAATCAAGTGCACAGCATTAAATTGCAACTTCAGCTGGTAAGATGCTTTTACCAAAATATACAGCAACTTCAGCAACAATTTCATTCAAGCGACAATATTTGGGGTAAATGGTGTGAACAGAAACTCTTAGTTCTACACAAGACATTTTCAGATTGGTTTAAAAATACAGTTAACTGCTTTAGAGTCAGTTTAGCCTGTACTTAATGAATATCTGCTACAGGCATAGCTGCCATAAGTAAGTGATCCTCACTCTCGTGCCTGTGTAAGGTTGACAGGCAATTTGGTCCAGGCAATTAATGGCATTTCCTTGAGGAACCTGGAAGACAGATACTCTTTCAACCAGAACAGGACAGAAACTCTTTTCTGTTTCTGGGTGTGCTACTAAGACAAGGGAAGGTTCAAAGTCCTAGCATATTGTTCATAGGTATCACTGTACATCTGACCTTTTCTTTCAAGCAAAGAGACAGGCCCTCATCATTCCAGTTCACAGTAACTGTGTACGGCAAGGGTAGTCAATGTGATGCCTCCCGTAAGTTGTTGCACTACAACCCCAATAATCCTTGACCACTTGGCCATTATGGCCGGGGTTGATGGGAGTCGTAGTTCAGAAACATCTAGTCTAAGTTACGGTGACTCAACTAGGGAGAGCAAATATTTATCATTAAGTCTGGACATGGCATCTCCAAAACTACCTGCCCTATATTTAAGACTTCTGATTATTAAGGTAAAAGCATTCCCTCAATGGCAGCTGCTGAGTTTTGCAGTATTGAAGGCAACTGCGTGGTTTTGTCATTAAAGGAATTAGCAAACCTGTGCAAATACTCATTCTCTTGGTTAGAGTTTTGCCAAGGCTATTGATATACTTTATAATGCCAACTGTGATAATTTCAGCATTCATTTTTATGTATTAAAATGTTTTCCAAAAGTTCAGTGATGTAGAAGTGGAGTTGAGCTTCTGAAGTCAGGCAAATAATTATCTCGACTTTCCCACATGCAATTTGGACAAAAAGAAATTACTTCCCTGATTGTGCTCACTTTGATTTCAGCCCAGGAACAAGCAAGATAGGAAAAACAAGAAAAGAGGGTGATAGGACTACAGTGTACCGTATATTTCCAAGATCCCTATGTGATGAGGGAAGTGGAAGGAAGCAATGAACTAGTAAAATAATAAATAGTTGTGCCACTGACCTCCAGCATGACAATAAAAAACAGCGGGTGGAACACCATCTTGTTTATTCCAAGCTTGTAAACAGCCACTTGCCTGGTCACCAGTGGCAACGAATTCTTTGCTCTAGGCAGCCATGAGGGAACCATTTATAAACTGGCACAGAGAGATCTCCCCCCCCCCTTTTCAGGTAGCCAATTTGTCTCAAAGGAGTAAACTAGCAATGTAGGGATAAACAGGGCAGGCTAGTAATTTTTGAGGACTTACACGCAAGGATGGTTTATCCCACTGGGGCTTTGGCACTCTGCCTCCTACTGGAACCTCAAGGGGAGTGTGTGCCTTGCATGGCAATCATCCACACCTTCCTAAGAAAGCCTGTCTCATTCTTTGAAAATCATCAAACAGAAGCATTTATTCATTACTGATATGCCCAAAAATATAGTGCAAATTATTCAGAATATTTGTAACTATAAACTCTCTGTGAAGCATGGGTGAACAAATAATTTAAAATTAAGGGGATCTGTATGCATCAAAAATTATTTTAATTGCCTTTTTCTGCTTTATTGATTCACATTTTTTTTTAATTTTCCTTCATCAACTTTCAACATGATTCACAAATAAGACACTTAGAAAATGAAGAAATGCTCTCTTTACATCTTTCCAAATGTAATTTACATATAAGAACTAGGTTCCAAAAAACCTGGTCTGTCAGTTTATACTTTCTGGGTAGAAACAGAATGGAAAACATGCACTTAAACATTAGCTTTCTCAATTCAAAAGAATATCAACTGATATCTCTATTAGCCGAAGAGATTTTGTCTTCCACGCTGCTCTAAAATAAAACAAGCTAAAGGAAGATGTACAACGAGCAATGCTGAGGAGGAGAATTCTGTTGCTCCAGAGGTAAATATATTCTTTTTCTTTCAGTAAGCCATGATTATTAAAATGTAATGTTGGGGTAGGAACAGCAGAACTTGGGGAATTCTACATCAGCCGTTAGAAAGATAAACATGTTTAGCCAGAAACAAGGAAGAATAGGCCTAGCTCAGGAGCTACCTGAGGCAGGTTTGGGATCTGGGACTAGCCAGGCTGAGTAGCTGGATATGGGAGTAAAGTGAAGGTATGCAAGGTGTAAACTGGTAGGGTTGAGGTTAAAGTACACTTTAGGCTACATTTCCCCCAAAAAAATATGCACAGTCTTTTTATTTTGGAAACATTTCAAAGGCTTAGCGTTCAAAACTTGAAACTATTGAACTGACTAAATAATCCTATGAGCCTCACACTTTATCTTATGTCTCCCTTATTTAATTATGACCACAATAATAAGGAAGGAATTATAATGTACCACATATTTTTCCATGTATCTTGGTATGTTTTATCTCATTTAATGGGTAGGAAATACATATATAAATCAAAGAATCATAGAATTGTAGAGTAGGAAGAGACCCCAAGGGTCATGTTGATTACAGCTTATCCTATTCAGTTTTTTAAAATTGCACAACGAAGAATACCAGATTGCTAGAAAACGTTTTAGATGAACATTTAAGAGAAAATATCTGCTTGGCTGCTAAGGCACAAGTAGCAGAATTTTTGAAAAAGAAAAACTATACAGGTATTCTAACATACACACAGACAAAGAGAGAATATTTCTTCTCATTTTGTATCTTAAGTAAGTTTTAAGTACAGCCATTGCTTGACACAAATTCAGCTGCAAGTAGAAACTTTCCAGGCTGACGTGCTGGGGCAGAGGAAGGTCACTCTTTAAAGCACATGCTCTCCTGGGAGGAAAACCTGGAAGGATGCTGTTTGAGCAGCAATTTATACTAGGCACAGTAAGTCATTAGATGACAGTCAACATTGCAGGCCTTTGCCACAAGTCTGCCATGATCCTGTTTCTGCAGCTGTGAGGAGTTATCATGCAGGAAAATAGTTCTGAAAATGTAACAGGTCAGAAGGAAAAACTCACAATACAGTATTTTCTCTATAAATGTGCAAAATGATTTTTTAAAAATGCTGCAACACATTGATACATTAACAAACAGGGCTAAAAAACGAAAACCAGTAAACAAAGCTAATAGGCAAATTCAAGAAACACAAAGAATCTTTTTAATAATAAAAAATTGTCAAGATTGACTTGCAACCCATCGATGGCAGAAGTACGTTACATGTTCCACCAATCAAACAAAATGCATGTAAGTCTCATGCCACTAAATAAAGACATGATCAGGTGAAAGTGATCTATAGCTCACCAAAATTCGGTTTCCGAAAGAGCACAGATCACCGTTGATAGACTATCCCCAAGTAACCTCCTATGTGGATTACTGTGATGCACTGGTGGGGAGACTGCCCTTGAAGATGACTTAGAAATGTCAATTACTGCAGAAAGCAGCTGCTGGAATTTGAACTGGTCCAGCCAAATAGAATCACTTTGACATTGACAATACTTTTGACTGGGCTTCTGAACCCATTCCAAGATTCCAGTGCCTACATTTAAAATCATACATGGTTTGGGACCCTTTGGGAAGGATATGATATATATAAATGATTTGTTAGCTTGACTTTATTACTGCCATGGTGTTTATGACTTAAGTGTGATTGCTGGGCCTTATGTTCTATAAATATGAATACTGCATTTAAATGTATATAATATTTTATTATGATTTAAAGGTAACCCCCTCCCCCTGGTACTATTGGTGAAGTATGATCATAGGCATTTAATCAATGAAATAACTAAAGGAGCACCTCTCTCTCTATCACAGCTTGCCTGAACTTTTTTATGCTGATTATTGTTTTAGTCTGTTCTGGCATTAGCTGCATGCATTTGTTTTTGCTGTTGTAGCTTAATATGTATACTATATGATTTGCTTGGTTGTTTTATCTTATCTGCCCTAATATCTATATAGATAAAGAGTGTGTTACAGATACTTTTGTTAATGGTTAAATAAACAAACTAAAATTAAAGAGAAAATATAATAGATTAGAAAATAGACGTAAAGGAAAACAAGTGCAGGGGAAAACCCCAAAGATACAAAAAGTTGAGTTGTAGCACTTATGAAAAATAAAAAATAAAATCTCCACCGATAGCAAAATAGTAGTTTTTATGTTTCTAACGAGAATATTTTAACAAAAATGCACCTGTAGGGTGAACGTGATGGCAGTAAGAAACCTAACAGAGATCCACAAGCCCAGATCCAAATACAGTGGTACCTCGGAAGTCTAATGCCTTGTGAGACAAATGTTTTGGCTCCCGAATGCCGCAAACCCAGAAGTGATTGTTCCAGTTTGTGAAAGTTCTTTGGAACCCGAACGTCTGCCGCGTCTTCCGATTGGCTGCAGGAAGCTGCGCCTTAGTTCCAGACTGTTTTGGAAGTTGAATGGACTTCCAGAACTGATTCCGTTTGACTTCCGAAGTACGACTGTAAATACTTTATTATTTGCCACTACTAGGTAAAGGATTACAGAATACCGTTCTTGCCCATTTTTCCTGCCACTGCGTCCTAAACTCTTCATGGTTCTAAAGAACTGACCTGTGCAAGCTTAATACCTGGGTGGTATACAGCAAAGTTTTGCTCAAATTAGACCCACTGAAATTAAGTAACATGACTACAATTGAGCCATTAATTTCAAAAAGTCTACTCTTACTTGAGTATCATCCATGGAAACTGGCTTGAAACAGATCATTTTGATTCCAGAACTGTTTGATTCCAGAACTAAGATCCTGCCAGGGAAACTCTCCAACTATCCATGAATGTTTAAGCTTACCCAGAAAGTTCTTCATTGAAATAGGAATATATGGATTGTCTCCAAAGGTGTGCTACATTAAATATCTTTTAAATGATGGCAGGGAATGCTTTACAAAGTGAAATTTAGCATACATGGGTATGTGTGAGAATTCTGCAACATGTCAATTTCTCCACAATTACACATGCTCAGAAGCTGTTGTACACATTGCTCATTGCGGGCAGGATTCAACTAAGTCATTGTGGGTGTGAAACAAGTTCCACTTGTGCAATACTTATTTTCCCTCTCTCCTCCTACTGCATGCCTCCACCCCCCCTAAATCTACTCTCAAGGGGTTGGGGAGCCCACGGAACAGGTTGAGGGGTTGCACGGGGGTAAGAGGGGGAGAGGAAATCCCATTGCATGATTGGACCTCATTTCTGCACACATATCCCACTTGTTTAATTCTGCATAACATAAGGAAAAGTACTGTCCTATGTGAAGGTTATGTATGGATATTTCACCATGCCTTTGGGAAAGAGAAACACAAGGGTTTGGTTGTTCTTTGCCTAACTTACTAACTGCAGTCAAAGTTTCCAAAGGCTAAGCTACCACCTTCCATGAATGGAGGAAGAGAAAGCAAAGCTCAGGGTTCCAATGAGGAAGCCTAGCTAGCTCAACCAAGGCCATGGTTGGCTTTCCTTACATTCCACTATTCCCAGCCCATTCAGGGCCAAATGTAACAGATAAATTACATTACAAATATCACCAGTTAATGTTTGCCACATAATAAACAAAATGAAAACCTTTCACTTTCAAGATCTGAACACCGAGAACAAAATTCTCATGTCAGGCTTTGCACAGAGACATGGATGCAAAAACAAAAGGCTTCCTGTACAAAACAAATATTAGAGAAAATACATACACATGCCTACATCAGCAGCGCATATGCAGATAACCCCTTAAAATTCATTTCAGGCTTGACTTTCAATATTTTTTTAAGCAGCTGCTTGCATATGTGTAACTTGTTGTCCAGAGTGACAGCTGTATTTTCGCCTGTTTTGACATTGAGTCTGATTTGGGTGAATAGCTCATATCCATTAAAGTGCTTTTACAACACTGAATGACTGCCAGAATACTTCCTGATCAATTTTAAAAGCCAGCTAGCTGTCATCATCTAATCGCAACAGCAGAAAACAAATCTCTGGGGAATAAAACAAGATTTTAAAGCTTTTTTAAAAGCATGATATTAATTCTGAAACCTACGAGCTATTTAAATAAGAATCCAAAGCTGCTGGAGCTATATCTATGTAAAATAAAAATAAAAAAGCAGCAGCAAATCTTTCAGCACTTTGGAAAAATCTAAATACTTGTTAATATTGCAAGCATCCTAAAATACCCTTTCTAGTCACCATCTTAATAGTACCATTTCCAGAACACATTTCTGTGTTCATCATTAAACTCAAGTTTCTAAAGTTTTTGACAAAACGAGGGCTTCAACTACACACAAGAGAGTCATGTGTGGGTGCATCTCACACATATTTTCATGTGTGCTGGGGAGGAATGTACATGACTCCATCCCATTATGGTTCCCCTTTTCAGCCCTTGCAAACAGCAGCCAACGAATTAAAGCAAGAGCAGCAAATATTTCTGCAATTAGACACCAATTTTTTTCAACCACACATTAGCAGAGAGATTCATTTTGGTGTTGCCCAGCTATCTCCTGCAACTTGCAAGTGAATTGCACGTTCGCCTGGTTTGCACATCACGGTAAGGCAAACTATGGTTTACCAGCACAATGCAAACATGTAGGCTCATAGATGCTTTGCTCATCCCCAGTCTTTTTCACTCCCATGCCATGTTGAGCTAAAGCAAAGCTTGGGCTTAATGTATTGTCCGAACCCAGCCTTGCAGTTAAGCACTCTTCTCAACTAACCACAAGCTTTCATCGGTTTGTTCTTCAGATGGGAACGAGGCCAGTGTGAGTCAATTTTTGTGCTGGTAGTTGATTTCACCGCATAAAAGCTTATTTTGTTTCACAACACACAGGTTTCCAAGGACAATTATAAAGATCAAATTGAATTTATCAAGTTTATCTGCAGAAAATTGACCTGACAAACAGCACTATGATAAGTAGAGTCAGTGTGGTATAGTGGTTAGAGTGCTGTACTAGGACCTGGGAGACCAGGGTTCAAATCCTGCTCAGTCATGAAGCTCACTGGGTGACCTTGGGGTAGCCACTCACTCTCGGCCTAACATGCTAGCGGAAAGCTAGCGGAATTACTAAACACCATTATCAAAAGTGCCTCATTTATTTGCATAGCCTAAAGTGAACACCAGCATCTGCTACAGCAGTGTTTCCCAACCGGTGTTCCCCGGCACACGAGTGTGCCGTGAGACACCGGCTGGTGTGCCGCGAGATGCCTGGAGGGAGGCGGGCGAGTCGGGCGGCGAGGAGAGGCCGCGCCTCCTGCTGCTGCCTGGCGCTCCTCCTCGCAGCCGGCAGCGCTGCCTGGGCGCCTCCGCGCGACTCTGTCTCGCTGGGTTTGGTCTCCCAGCAGAGACGGGTCACACGCGCCCCTCCCTCCCTCCCTCAGCCTGCGCAGAGGCGGATTGAGCGCAGCTGAGAGGAGCTGCCGAGGGAAAAAACATTCACTTTTGTGCGTCCCTCCCGGCGTGACGCTGCGCGCTGACGTCACGGGGCGGGGCTTTAATGGTGGTGTGCCGCGAGATTTTTTTTTAGTACACAGGTGTGCCGTTGCCCAAAAACGTTTGGGAAACACTGTGCTACAGCATGTCCAACTGAGAGTCTTTGAAAGCTATCTGGCAAACTCCAGTAGAATTAGCTGAATCAGAGTGTTGGTAACAGAAATACTGCCTAAAATTTAGGGTAATTTCTGTGTTCCCCTAAAAACTCTCTACCCGTTTTAAAAACTGTTAACATTGATGGACCCCAACTAAGTGCTACTCAAAGTAGGCACACTGAAAATAATGAACCTAAGTTAGTCACATCCAATAGCTTCAATGGGTCTGCTCAGAGTAGAACCAGCATTGAATACCACCTAATATCTTCACAGAATTGTAGAGTTGGAAGGTACCACATGGGTCATCTAGTCTAACCCCAGCAATACAGGAAACGCAGCATCTTTATTATTGGATAATATCTTTAATAATATCTTTATTAAAGATATTATTATCTTTATTATTATTAACTGGAACATGAATCTCACTGGCATAGAATGTGCCATATATTTGTACATATGCACAATGGAAGAACTTTTAATATATAATTTGATATATAATAATATTGCAAGTTAAGCAACTAATATTTTTGAACTCTCACCGTCACAAACAGATAATTAATATATGTTTGCACAACACAAACAAAAAGTAAACACAAAGACTGGCTGTAATCCACAGAGCTTCTATAGACATGTGAAAAGAGCTTCTAAGTGCTCAGTAAGACATTTGCCTTCTATTAAGTAAGATAGCCTTCCTCCACCCCTTCTGGGTAACATCTCTAACTGCATTTGAAATTCATTCTTAAGTGGCTAGATTGGTGTGCCATTTTTTTATATTATGGCCTCTTAACTTTGTTACGAATCTTCTATGCTAATTGTGTCTGATTGTGACTTTAAACTAGTTGCTATCAAGATGGTGCCTTACTAAAATGTATGCTTGTCGTTTTTTGCTTTCCCAAAACAGATCTTCCTAAACATATTTGCTTTTCCAAAACAGAAGTTAAAACTACAGGCACACCAACGCTTACAGGAGGATTGCAGTTGCAAGAAGTATTGACTTGTTACTTATTTGTTGCAATAAGTATTGATTTCAATCTTGGAATGCTATGAAAGGGCTTGCATCAATTACACTGTACATCAGGGTCCTGATACAATTTACCTAATAGTTCCTAGGATGCACAGAGCATAACAACCATCTATTATCACACACCTCCCTAACACACGATGACTCCAAGACTTCCTTGGAGAGCCAGTGTGGTGTAGTGGTTAAGAGCGGTAGTCACGTAATCTGGGTAACCGGGTTCGCGTCTCCGCTCCTCCACATGCAGCTGCTGGGTGACCTTGGGCCAGTCACACTTCTCTGAAGTCTCTCAGCCCCACTCACCTCACAGAGTGTTTGTTGTGGGGGAGGAAGGGAAAGGAGATTGTTAGCCGCTTTGAGACTCCTGAAGGGGAGTGAAAGGCGGGATATCAAATCCAAACTCTTCTTCTTCTTCCTTTCATTTGAACTTTTAAAGGTTATGTGCATATTTTGGTGGGGCATCATAGCCCTACTAAAAAGATAAAATGCAAAGTGTGAGCTAATATTCAACTATTATAATCACCTCTGCTCTAAATTGTCATGTGTATTTTAAAACATTATAAATATGTTAAAAGAGCCCTTAATGACAACAACATGATGGTGGTGAGGTTTCTCTTTTACATTATCTATCTACTCAAACAGAAAATTATTTGGCAACTGTGATAAGGCAGCAAGAGTACAATGACTTTCCTTTAATCGCTCATTAAAATGCTGATTGCCTGTGGAGTGAGCCTGCAGTTATGGTCAAACACCAAGTCCTATTGTGTGGGTAACAGCTTGGGCTGTCCTTGGGCTGGGTGGGGTTGGATCACTGCAAAGTAAACAAACATTCTAATGCTGGAAAATACAAATACGAGGACTCAATAAAGCCCTTAAGTAACTTTTAATTTCGCTGCCTTAGGGAAGCTAATATTGCAGAGCACAAAAGTTCAGAGATAAAGAGACCTACCAGGTGCTGGAATAAACATTTACGGTTTATAGAAAAACAGAACTTGGCACATATGAAATTATTTACTCTAACGTACAAGCTGAGAGGGAAATTAATTTCACATGGCTGTGCTGAAAGGACCATAGGGACACTAAGGGCATTAGCAATATTTCTACCTCTATGTAAGGTATATGTAACTGCACTTATACAGTCATATTTGGGGGAATTCTGAGCATTGAAAGCAGATAATCTGACTGATATATCATTGCAGAAACTAGATGAGTTCAACACCCCACTTCTGTTGTTTTGGTTGTGTGAGGCTGAACTTCATGCTAGGAATAGATGTCTAAGACCAGCCCCTTTATTTTCTAGGACATTTGCAACTTCCTCTCAATCCCTCATGGCATGCTTGGAATACTTTCTGCAGTGCACATAAATGATTTTTTGCAATGCAGATCCAAGTAATTGTTGCAAATCTCTTATATGTTATTACCCAAAAGAAGCTTAACTGTGCATTACCTTCTGCATCTGATTGCTCCTCCCGCCCAACCGAAGAATAATATGCTCAAACACTTATAATAGCAAGTACATGGGCAATGCAAAGTTGGGCAGGTGCCAAGAGGGCTGCCTGATTCTTGTGTAATAACTACTATGAACCAGCACCATTATACAAGCACTTAGCAAAAGGTAGGAGGTTATTAGCAAAGCTGACCAGTGAACTTTTATTAAGGGAAAGAAGGAAAGATATATTAAATTACAGTCTTAAAAACTCTCAAGTACAGGCAACCCCCAGTTTGCATGGGGTTATGTTACGAGGCACTGCACATTTAAGCACAATCGCTTATATTTGAAACACCATTGAAAAAGCCTGCAAACACCCTCTAAACCTCTGGGAACCCTTCAAAAACCCTTTAAAAAACCGGCAACAACTACCAGACTGGCACAAATAGTGGCAATCATTTCCTCCAAACCTCCTTGCTCAAACTCCCAACTCTCCACAGTCCTCAAAGTTTGGTGCAAAGTTTCATGGGATTGTATTTGCAAAGGCACATGGGATTGTTTGGTGCTGTTTTTGCCCTTTTTGCTCTTCTAGGGCTATTTTTGCAATTTTTTAATTCACTTCCAGGTGTGACGTGATGCGCATGGTCACACATCAATTGGACACATGTCAATGGGGAGTTGCCTGTATCGACTTTAATTAACTAAAACTGCAGTTTTCCAACAAACTTTGAATCTGCATGCCCATGAATAGAAAATTTTGTTTCTTCTAACTCTGGCTTGTTCATGTTCTAAGGAATCGATTCAACCCATAAAGTTAACATGGTATAAGTGAAAACCTCTTAAACACAGAGCATTTTTCATCAGTAAATTCATTCCTTTAAAAGGCAGCGTCCTTCATCAGATACACATTTATGACAGTTTCATCACATAAATGAATGAGAGAAAGGAGTGAGTCGGCTGCGCTCTAGATCAACAGATTTATCCACTAAAACGACGACAAATATGATGCACTGTTTAAATGCACTATGCTTTTATCACATCCGAAGTAATCAGTTAAGAGGTTTTCATATACAGCGCCATACATGGGATGATCTGAATACATTACAGTTAACAATATATTCTCCTGGGTTATTTATGGTTTATGAAGAACCAATGCTTAGAAAAGTTCAATTAAAAATGACTTCAGTACTCCATCGTCTACTTACATCCGGGGGATTCATAGCACAACATCCAAAAATTGGCTACAGTCAACTTATCAGCTTGTACATGTCACTGACTTCATTTGACCTTTGTGGATAAGCTGCATTCATAATCATCATCCTTTATTTGCCTAGAAGCATAGGTCATCATAAAATGTTAGGAAATATATTGTTTCACAAAATAGGATACTACAACATAATAAAATTCTATAAAACTGGGGAAGGGTAATATATGTTATAGGCTGGCATGACACAGTTGAACCGATCCCAGAACTGTTAGGTCAATTTGCAGTGCAAATTTGTATCTACAACTCTGGCTGGAAAAATTATAGCTCAAAATCCCTTACAACCTCTTCTCCCCTCCTTTCCAAAATCCATGTCCCATGGATTGTTCTTAGTTCTTTGGGGTTTTTTGTTTCATTTTGTTTTTTCATTGCGCATATATATATATATATATATATATATATATATATATGAAATGCTGGTGATTTTCATGTCCAGATACATTATGGGCATCATAGAGTGCACTTTGTAGAAGAATGCCCTGTGCTTCATTGGTATAAACAATAAAGCTGAGAAGAATTCACAACCATACTTTAAAACATACGAAAGTTAAAATACTAAAACAGATTAAAATTACTTTAACTTTCTAAGCATCGGGGTAGGATTATCGAAACAAGAATGTTTTTAGCAGGTGCCAAAAAAAGTACAGTGGTACCTAGGGTTACATACGCTTCAGGTTACATACGCTTCAGGTTACAGACTCTGCTACCCCAGAAATAGTACCTCGGGTTAAGAACTTTGCTTCAGGATGAGAACAGAAATCGTGCTCTGGCAGCGCGGCAGCAGCAGGAGGCCCCATTAGGTAAAGTGGTGCTTCAGGTTAGTTTCAGGTTAAGAACGGACCTCCCGAACGGATTAAGTATATAACCAGAGGTACCACTATACCGTGAAGATGCCTGCTTGATCTGAATAGGCAGGGGGTTTCAAAAGGAGCCTAGGTACACCTTTGGTAACATAGATGTTTTCTGGCATGATTTTTGCCTGTGTAGCCAGAGAAAAAGAGCATGATTGAGATGGCTGGAGATATGCCACTCCCATAACGCCTTCATTTCTCTGACGCATCCACAGAAATGGCAGAACTCCATGCCAGCCCTGGCTTGTTACCAGGGCCACTTCAGGACATTTGTTCTCTGAGGTGAGGAACCCAATGGCTCTTCCCCTCATCCCCTATACAGTACAAAGTCAACCAGACTCACAGCAGAATCTTATTTTGATCCTGACGATGGGACAACATTCTCCACTTTACCTGAGGGTGGCAGGTTAGCCTAGGGGACACATGGCAGGCCGCATGGTATACACATTTCTTTCTACTCTCTGCTCCTCAGCATTTGTTGCCTGAGGTGCCTGCCTAACTTTGCCTTGGCAAACTGCTAAATTGTGTTCATAAAGGTGCTATGAAGGTCTTGTATCAAATTTGCTTGCGGTAAGAAGATGGGAGGGGCATTTAACGCTAGAAAACACAGAATCAAAATTCAAAATAATCTTGACAGGTTGGGATGGGCTGAAACTACCAATATGATATTCAGCAGAGATGAGCATAAAGTCCTGCATTTTGGTATTAAGAATCAAATGTACAAATTTAGGAATAGGGGAGTTTTGGCTTGGCAACAGTACAGTGGTACCTCGGGTTACATGCGCTTCAGGTTACAGACTCTGCTATCCCAGAAATAGTACCTCGGGTTAAGAACTTTGCTTCAGGATGAGAACAGAAATTGTGCTCTGGCGGCGTGGCAGCAGCAGGAGGCCCCATTAGCTAAAGTGGTACCTCAGGTTAAAAACAGTTTCAGGTTAAGAATGGACCTCCAGAACGAATTAAGTTCTTAACCCAAGGTACCACTGTTAAGCGAAAAGAACCAGGAGTCTTAGTTGATCATAAACTGCACACAAACCAGCATCACAATTGGGCTGTTTAGAAGCTAGTGTGATCTTAGGCCACATTAACAGAAGCATAATATCCAGAGAAATAATAGTTCCACGCTATTTTGAACCTATCAGGCCGCATCTGGATTACTCTGTCCCGTTCTGAATACCACATTTTAAGAACGACATTGACAAATTGAGTATATCTAGAGCACGCCTCTGGAAACCAAGTCCTACAAGGAAAGTTTTTAGCTCGAAGATTAAATTGGGACGTGATAGTAGCTTTCGCCACACACAATATGGAGTAGACCTGTTCTCTGTTGTTTCAGAAGGTAGGACTTTCAGGAAAGTAGATTTTTCTTAAGTGTAAGAGCTGTTCAACCTTGGAGCCAACTGCCTTGGCAGGTATTGGAACCTCTTTGCTAACCAGTCATTTGCCAAGGATGCTGTAGTTTCATTCTGCATTGTAGATCCTTCCTCTGAGCAGAGTGGAGAGGTGCAAATTTTGCCATCCCTTGGGCCTGCACCCTTGGTATTGCACGCTGTATGGCAGTGAAGGTTTCCACTGGTATAGCTCCATCTCCGCCAGCAGAACAACACTCATGTTGCTTCCCAACGCCCCTCAGCCAGATTTACTGCAGGGTTATACTTGCCTCCCAAATTCTCCTTAAAATTAGGAAAATAAAATTCTAAAAAAGCTTTGAAAACATTATGTTACTAGTGCTAACTCCCACCACATATTTATGTTTTTCTCAGAAATTTTTTTCCTGATTCTAAAGTCTACCAAAAAGATATACTGCACGTGATATATACCTCCAGGATCATAATCTTATGTTATAGCAAAATATTTCACTAGATAAGCATACACAGGAAAAAGTAAAAAATATTTGGTTTACCTCGTTACTATTAAAATATTATTATTAAATAGTTGTTTGCCTATTGGAACACAACTGATTAATTTTCATGTTGTTTACAGGTATATTGTTCCCTAAACATCACAGATTATTAGAAAGTTTAAGACCAAGCTCACTGGAAACAAAAAAAGCTCCAAGTGATCTGTTGGCACCATCTTAGAGCTCTTATGATGATTTCTGTATGGCTTGGGCCAAATAATTGCATATTATAAGCAGGATTGCTCAGCTGGTTGTCAGACAGGTCATATTGATTTGTAGGGTCATATTGATTTTTTAATAATACATCTGCCAAGTCAGACTTTCTAAACAAGGGAGGAAAGGACTTTGCTTTAGAACCAGTTTGTCAGGCCCATGAGAGGAGGCGGGTGTGTGTGCAAAAAGCCTTCCCCAAATTTACAGGTATTTGCACAGTGGGCCAATTCTAAAGACAGAAGAAGGGTTTCACAACATACCGTATTTTTCGCCCCATAGGACGCACCGCCCCATAGGATGCACCTAGTTTTTTTGGGGGGAAATAAAGGGGAAAAAATGTATTTCCCCCCCAGGCGCGGGGCTGGTGCGGGGGAAGCCTGAGCTTCCCCCGACCCCAGCCCCCAGAACAGGCTACTGCCTGCAAGCCTTGTGAGCCCGGCGGGACCTACCACCGGGCGTGCAAGGCTTGCGGACACCTTCCCGAAGCACGGGGCGTCCTCCGGAGGGGTCGGTGTGCACCGATGCCTCTCGCTCTCCAGGCTTCAGCGAAAGCCTGCATTCGCCCCATAGGACGCACACACATTTCCCCTTCATTTTTGGAGGGGAAAAAGTGCGTCCTATAGGGCGAAAAATACGGTACATATTGCAAGGAGCAACAGAAAAGAAAAAAGCAAGAGAAAGACTTAACAAGCCTATTCTCAAATCCCACTTGCTGAGCCAGATCTCTTCTCTTCTAAAGCACCTTGCACAGAAGGGGAAAATAAATACACAAAAAGCGGTGCTTTTAAAAAACGTATTTATAAAACAGATTAACTGTTCAATAAAAAAAATAAAGTAGTAACAATATAAAGTAACTGTCAATAATAGACAGATAAAATCAGAAAACAAAAAGCATATTCAATTACTTATATGGAAAGCATTTTTTAATAAACACCTTTAGCCGGCATCTAAAACAGTATAGTGAGAGTCCCTGCCTAATGTTAATGGGATACAGCTTCTTATCTTCCACCTGTTCTGCCATTGAGGACTTCTTGGATCATTCTTTGTCTAGCTCCTCCCCCTTGACCTGCACGCACTGAAAGACTGACAACCCTAACAGACACATAACAATTTTTGTAAAAGTGCAAGCTCTGTAGATCGATGCCAACGGGACTCCACCAGCTAAGGGGTAAGAGGCAAGGGGAGGCAGAGTTGGTGGAACAATAGGAAGGAAAAGATCTTAGTTGGAATCTTATGCTTCCTCAAGGGGGTGGTTATGCCTATATATACCAAAAGAGGTGGTATTTATAAAAACACTACCTATGATAGCAATATTTATAGAACACAGCATCTCCTGGAAAACCTCAACAAAGACTGGGAGCAGGGTTACTGGTTTGTTTGTATTTTTATGTTGTGTGCCGCCCTGTGACCTTAAGATATACAAATGTAATAAATAATAATAATAAAATAACTATAACTGAACATTATCTTAATCATGTGTTAATCAAACAGTAACAATATTGAAACTCTTAAGGCATTGCACTTCCGCACTAGAACACTGTGACTATCATCTCACCACACGATTAACTCAACACCATCTTACAGCACCTCCTTCAAACACGCTAAGGACAGTTGCCAGCTGTGAAGATTTCTGTAAGGCGGAAGCTCATCATGATAATCTGAGCAGTGCTGGCTTTGATCCGGATGTGGTTCCAGTGGAGTAGATATGGAATCTGCACTGTTTTCATCAACAGAAACTTTAATCCTTGTAGGGAACTTACTAGCACCATATGGAATTATATTATGCGGGGCTTTGTATTAGTTCCCCTTGCATTTTGCACCCTTTTATACGACGTTATTAGTACACCTATTTAATATTCAGCCATGTTTTATTGTTCACTGGCTTATGTCAGACAGATTTGGGGTGGGGCTGGGGCTGCCTTCAATGACAAGTATCCCACATAGGATACCTACCTGAAAACCGGTAAGTAGTTTTGGCTAAACACTTATAGTATTCTCCACCCACCCCCACCCCCCGTAACCATTTATAGATTTCTCTCCTGAATCTTTTTCTCAAGTACTTTTTTGTACCACCTCTTTTTATATATTTTTCTTCCTGTTAGATCATTCCTGTTTCTCATCTCTCTGAAGGAGACAGGCTGAGAAGGAACCATCCTACAGAGACTGTCCTCTGCGTCCACTGTTATGTGTGGCGAGACAAGCATAGCCATGAAAAGGGATTTCTCCATTATGGGACCTGGTAACTAAAGTTTTAAATTCTTTGTTTTTTTCCATTTTTTAATTATCTGTATTATGTTTTATATTCTATTTCTGTACACTGCTCAGTTTATTTGTAGAATGGTTGATAAGTTCTTATACAAGCAAGCAAGAAAAGAAACAAACAAACAGTATCTGGAATGCTCTCCACAGGGAAGTTCACCTGGCACCTACTCTGATGTGTTTTCAGCAGGAAGTCACCGGAACTTGGTTCTGGTATGTCACTGCCCTTTTAAGAGAACAAGGGACGCATTCATGGTGAGTTTCGGCACCTCTTTTTCTAGACAAATAGAACTGGTTTTCGGTGCCAAGCAAAAATATTAGTAGGATAGTAACGCTTTTTAAGCACTATTTCAAAAATCTTGGGCTAGAACAGTCAGAGGGAAGATAGGGAAGAGCACCATTAATAATAATAATAATAATAATAATAATAATAATAATAATAATAATAATAATTTATATCCCTCCCATCTGTGCAGCTCCCAATAGAATATTAAAAACACAATAAAACATCAAACATTAAAAACAATAAACAATGCTGCCTTCAGATGTCTTTTAAAAGTCAGGTAGTAGTTTACTTCCTTGACATCTGATGGGAGGGCGTTCCACAGGGAGGGCGCCACCACTGAGAAGGCCCTCTGCCTGGTTCCCTGTAGCTTCACTTCTTGCTATGAGGGAACCACCAGAAGGCCCTCAGAGCTGGACCTCAGTGTCCGGGCTGAACAATGGGGGTGGAGATGCTCCTTCAGATATACAGCGCTGAGGCCATTTAGGGCTTTAAAGGTCAGCACCATCACTTTGAATTGTAGGTAGCCAATAGCTCCTTGTGCAGTTTGTACAGCTATATCGTGCCCTGTGGTGCACACTCTACTCCTTCACATATGGTGCTTTTGATCACAGTATTTTGCTGACTTTCTTCATGGGCTTAGCGGAAAACATTCATTATCCTGATACAAATACTGGTTAATTTTTACTATATGCTTCAATTGTTTCAGCGCTGGGTGTGATATATGCTTTGATTTTCCTGAAAAGTCAACGTTATTTATGCTTCCATACTTTGGAAAACAATTACTGTTTAGGGCAAAGAATCTCTGAAGTGTGCATGTAGCAAATTCTGTGGCCAAATTAAAAAGACACAGTAGATGATCTTGAGGGCTTTTTAAGTGCTTTTAAATTAAGAAGAAACTTACATGTTCTGAAAGAAATATTACCAAATTTTAAGAGAGAACAATGCATTGAGACCCAGATCTTGCAATATGTTGTCACTTAATAGAAACATACTTGAATTCTGGTCATTTCCCTCCTCCCCAAATGATACGTACAAAGAGAAACAAATACTGTATAACAGTAAATGCAAAGTGGATGCAAGTAGATAGATATATGTTCTACAAATTTCTCGCAGCACCATCTCATAGGTCAAAACAAGGTCAATCCCCTATCAGACAGGGATCCTTCATTTCAGCCTGGAATACTTGACAAAATATCCCTTTCAAACCAAATGCCACAATATACTGGGTATCTTACTATAGTCCCTTGTTTCTTCTGGTAAGGAAAAGAATAACTCCAATCTTTTCTCAGCTGCTACAAAGCTTATACAGAGGAAATCCTACTAGGATTTCTTTTAAACTAGAATAACTCACTGAAATATTCAGGGGAAAGAGCTCATGATAACGCTATATTCCTTTCTGAAAGCTTCATTTAGACAACTGCTAGCAGATCCCTTCATGGGCACAGCAAAATCTTAAACTGTCTCTATTTGACTCTGCTTGCCTAAGGCATTAAGTTCAATCCACCATGTCGCACCTCAGTAACTCGACACAGACTAGAAAATTCTTACAGTCAGCTTCCCCAAGGGATTTGTTAAGTTTCACATGCATTTAGTTGTGCAGTTGGCCTGCTCAAATTGATAAACTTGTTGCTCACTGCTTTCTGCTGTACTCCCCCCCCCCCTTTATCACCAAGACAATAAATATGGTGAGGGAAAAGCTGTTACTGTGTTTGAAAAAGGCTCATTCAATTAAAAATTATTGCACAAGCATCACTGTTTCTTCCTCCATTCAAGACGGGGCAATTTATTTTGTATTTGCGACAAAAATACTACTACATTTATGAGCCCAGCAAAGTGAATGGGTGAAACAGAGAGAATGGATTAATGAGTGAATGAACGAATAATAAAGGAAAAGTGCATCAGACAGATTTTTGAGAAGAGGGAATTCCTGTTTTTGTTAGTTTTTTACAATAGCTCTCCAGCTAATGAAATACTGAATGTTCTGGGGTATCTAAACAGGCTGGCAATTTCTAGAGCACTGTGGAAAGACATGAAAGCCTCTCACATTAGGTTTGTCTTAACATTATCTCAGGGGAAAACTACATTATATTTAAATATACAGAACTGCATCTCAGATGGGTATTTATTTCTGTTTTTTACTTAAAATAAGGGAAAGCAACGTGGATTAGGACTTAATTAATTAATTAATTTTTATAATGAATGATTTTAGAATGTTGTTTATGTTGTACTTTTGTACTGTTTTATTGTTGTTAGCCGCCCTGAGCCCGGCTTCGGCTGGGGAGGGCGGGATATAAATAAAATTTATTATTATTATTATTAATTATACGAAGAGGTTTGAGCATTCCCTAACCACAGTGATCCCACCAAGAAAAAACCCACTCACATTGGTGCCAACGGGAGTTTTTCATTTTTCCCCCTTTTACTATTTGACACTTGGGGTGCTTTTATGGGGGAGAATCACTGTAGTCGCAGCCTCAGTTGGCAACCCCATGCTTACTTTTATTGGATTCTTTTAAAATCTCATGCAGGTCTATACACAATTTATTTAAATGCAGCATATAGCTATTCAGTCAACAGCTGCACCCCACTGGTCTAGGGAACAGAGTTCCTGCTTAGTACCTTCTTGCACACTGTTTCTTCTCACAATATAGAAAAGTTAAAACAAAGTGCAGCTATAATTCAGGGAAATGACACTGAGCCAACAAATGCATACATACAAAGCTGGTTCTGATATATTGCATAGTTTGGCACTCAGACGTTCCACTGAATTCATTGGGTTCACTCCCCTGAAAGTGTGTATAGGATTGCAACCTTCATTTGGAAGCAAGCGGGGGGGGGGGAGTAATGTGAGAAAGTGTAACATGCACAGCAAAGTGGGGGGAGTTAATTTTCTATTTCAAACATTTTTGGGTGATTGTCTTAACTTGCTCCGATCAGATATATACCAATAAAAAATGAGGGGTTGGCATTTAGAGACTGCAACCCAGCTCTCAAGGCAGCTGCAAAGAAAAGCAAACAGGCTCTGGTATCGACAACCACCAATTATTTATTTATTATTTATATCTCTATCCTTATCCCATCTCCCACTCAAAATATGGCCCCCTATGTAACACCACTTAATCCGTTTGATTTAAGTTGCCCATCGCTCTTACAGATTTGAAAGGCGGGCACACATTTCCCTTTCTCTTTCATTTCCAATCCCTTTGACTTCAAGATAATTACAGCAAGGCTCAAGTAAAAGATATTGAGGATTTGGGTAATAATAGGGCCATATCTTGGGAGAAGTGCACAGGCTATATAGATTCATTTTCAGTAAAGGCACTACCACCAACCATTTAAGCTAAGCCATCAAAGATATCCATGCTTTCAACTCTTCATTTCCTTCATGCAGATAATGACGTTACCAAGTTAAAAGAAATAATCCAACTTTTGCTCACAAATGTAGGTCTTCTCTAAGAGCTAAGCAACTGCAGCACTAGAAGTTCACTCACCACTGCCTGAAAAACCAATAAATGTGAATTATCCAAAGGAAGTTACCGTATTTTTTGCCCTATAAGACGCACTTTTTCCCCTCCAAAAATGAAGGGGAAATGTGGGTGCGTCTTATGGGGCGAATGCAGGCTTTCACTGAAGCCTGGAGAGCGAGAGGGGTTGGTGCGCACCGACCCCTCTCGCTCTCCAGGCTTCAGGAGAGCCCCAGCGCCAGCCCCACAAGGTCGGGGGACAGAGGGAGGCGGAACGCCGCCATCCCGCTGTCTCCCGAAGTGGTTTGGAGGCTGACGGCGGGGAGAAGAGCGCTTCTCCCTGCTGCCTGCCCCACCACTCCGGGGACAGCAAGGGGACGCAGAGCGTCTCCTTGCTGTCCCCGGACCTGATCGCAAGGCGGGTGGCGGGGAGAAGAGCGCTTCTCCCCGCTGCCTGCCCCACCACTCCGGGGACAGCAGGGAGACGCGCTGCATCTCCCTGCTCTCCCCGGACCTGATCTCCAGGTGGGCGGGGGGGGAGAAGAGCGCTTCTCTCCGCTGCCTGCCCCACCACTCCGGGGACAGCAGGGAGACGCAGCGCGTCTCCCTGCTGTCCCCGGACCTGATCGCAAGGCGGGCGGGGGGGGAGAAGAGCGCTTCTCCCCGCTGCCTGTCCCACAAGCGCCTGGGGGGGGGGAAATAATTTTTTTCCCTTTATTTCCCCCCAAAAAACTTGATGCGTCCTATGGGCCGGTGCGTCCTATGGGGCGAAAAATACGGTATCTCTCACATTGAATGTATTTTCCCCATTCAAAGCCCAAAACACTTAGTCAGACGTGTTACGAACAAAGTACATGCTACTTAAATAGTGAAATCCTCTAAGAGACACATTCTATTACACATTGCAAGGCTAATAAATGCTTCATGTAAATTGTGAAGAGGTAGGCAAACTATGCCAGAGCTGGTGTTTCAAAACATTCCAATTCTGACTTTCCAATACATTTCAAATAGCTCTGTCAATGTTTGCTCTTCAAACATGAGAACCTTTATTTTATGACAAGGAAATTCTCAAACACTGGCTGGAAGTGTTCCAAGTCCATTGTTTCACAATGCAGTTAAGACACACTGCTAACTTTCCAAGACCCTCCAACTATGTTTGTAAGTAAGAGTCTTTTAAATGTGTTCCTATGTAATATATAAAGGCTGTATGCAGTGCAGTTGTTTTAAGACTTTTATTAGATGTGCAGTAAGACC
Source organism: Podarcis bocagei (assembly GCF_964188305.1). Classification (NCBI taxonomy): domain Eukaryota; kingdom Metazoa; phylum Chordata; class Lepidosauria; order Squamata; family Lacertidae; genus Podarcis; species Podarcis bocagei. The sequence goes on from NC_138125.1 coordinate 36,614,100, forward strand.
TGCACCAGCAGCTGATACTTGCAGGAGGCTGAGGAAAAGACTGGCCATGGTTGCCCTCCCCAACATCTGCCTTTTCCTGCTGCCAGCCTCCTCTAGAGTTAAGGATAATGGGAGCTGGCTTTATGTCATCTAGCCTGCTAAGCGTGCTCCTCCCCTCTGAACTGTATTTAAGCCAGGCTCGTTGGCATGCAAATGCACCAGTATCAGAAACTTTATTATCAGTTAACGATTGCTTTGTTTTTTATCTATGTACTTAATTTTTTGTAATACTGAATTTATTCTGTGTTTGTTAAATTGCTGATTTTTTTGTCATTTCTGAATTCAACTGACATGCTCCGTATTTTGTATAGTTGTATTCTAAGGTTTTGCAGTAAGTCACTTTGGACACAGCCCATTGTGGAAAAGCAGCATGTAAGTAAACCTAAGCAATAATTAATCAATCAAATAATCAATCAACAATAATTAATCAATCAAAATAGAGAAAAACAAAGTCGAAAAATAAACTTAGAAATAACATTAAAACATACATTATAATTGCTTATCAACTTTCAGACAACCAAGTATGATTAGGATAATGTTAGAAGACAAATTTTGATCATAGCACAAGGCATGGTTTTCTTATTAATTTGCCCATAATATTTCTATATTTCTGTTGATTGGATATATTTTTGTAACAAAACATTTTAGCGGCCAATAGCAACTAATTAGTATGCATATTTAAGAAATATGATAAACACAATCTGGAAAACTTGAGTTAAATTAATGATTTAAACCAAGTATCTTCATGTGGAGACTAAAAATAATGATTTAGATCACATTGACTAGAATAAATCCACTCTGTGCAGTCACCTTGATTAAAATTTATCAACACAATAAAAAGCATAACAATGATTAAAATTTAGTGTTTGACTTAAAAATTTGGCAGCTTGAAACAACTTCACGTTTGTGTGTTAACACACATTTTGGGACAAGATTTGAATGAATGCAAGATTCACGTTGCATGTTTCTCAGTTGTGCTTTCTGCATCCGTCAAGTACCGGCAGGCTCATGGCCATAAATCACTGGGGAAGAGAAGGAGGGTGTGTTTCAAAAGCAACAGACATGCAAATTACAAGTTAAAAATTATGTACATCAGTACCACTGAAGCAAATTTGTTACTTTTGCTTAATGTAATTGAGGATGCGTGTTCTACTCTGATCTATTCCACTTCCTGCAGAAATCCAGTGGTTATTGGCAAAGAGCAAAGCATTATCAGCAAGAGAAATATCTGAATGTATATAGGATGTGTGGCTGGGGAATTATGACTTAAGACCATGAGGGGCGAACTAGCAACCATTCAGGTTAACGAACCTTGAATGCAGTACCACAACATAGCAGGAGAGAAATTTTGTTTTAATTAAAGCTAAGATTCACAGGAAGGCACACTCTAAATGAAATGCTAGATTGTTTAAGGAACCTTGAGCATGTGAATGTAGAGATGAGCAATCCTGCTTAAATGCAACTTAAATGGACATATTACTAGTGTAGAAAAGGCATTACATCTATGCTACACTTTTTCTCTGTCATAACATTAAAAAAAATGTAAATATTATGTAGTTTTGTGCTTCTGTCCTTTCATTTTTTTATTTTTTCCACTTATGAATGATAGCCTGTTTTATCAATTAAATCAGCCATAAGAGAAGAAACCTGGAAAAGTTTTAAGAATGTAATGCAATTCCTCCCCTTTTTGTATTGTTAATTTTAATTATGCATTGTAGAAATAAATAGCTAAGTGGCAAGAAAGGTACCAGCAGGCAGCCAGCAAGAAGGCAGAGCAGCAGGAGGGGGAACAACACTTGCACACCTGCTCTGCACACTTTAAATAAATAAGGCAGTCAAGAAAATTTGGCAATTTCTGAATGACATTCACTTTCTGGAGTTTACCTATTTTTTAAGGAAGGACACAAAAAAAAAGAGGAAAGGAAATGATTGCACAAAAATTGTGAGATTTCCTGGGAACTGATTGCTTTTGAATATCTGACCACTTAATTTAAGTCACTTGCACAGAAGCAGAGACTTTCTGAAAATGTGGTGCTTTGCTACTCGAGCATTAAAGGATTAAGATGTTCCCCCTCCTCTTTTTTGGAAGCCTAATTTTAAAGGGATGTTTAGTCAGATTAGGCCATGGCATACTGAGTGTGTGTGTGTGTGTGTGTGTGTGTGTGTGTGTGTGTAATTTTGTGGACGTTAGACATTTATAAAGATTGGTTCTTTCTCTCATTTGCTTCACTTTGTTCTTGTAAGTCAAACCGATACGTGCAATTTATTAAAAATAGCATGTGTCAAAGGTATTTTGTTATGTTCAGACCAAATGGGATTGGGGCTGGGGTAAGGGCTAGAAGTATCACTGCCACAGAAATCTGGGTTACTGAAATAAAGGAAAAGTGGTTCTTCAGGAGTGGTCCTGTAGGAGATACTTGTTGCAGGCATATTTCATGTGTTTCAACAGGTTAACTTGTATGAACTTCTTAAAATAAGTCACTCTTACGAACGTAATGCACAACTTAGAAATCAAAGAGCGTTTTGTTGGTAAAGAATAATCAAAATGCTTGGCCAAATTGACAAGGCAAGCATCTTCGGGAACAGTCCTAAATTAAAAGGAAGAAGCCTATTTCAATTCCTTGTCTGTGAGGTAAAGAACTAATAGCTTCAAACTGAATATGAATACAGTCATATCTTGAAAGTCAAACAGCTTAGTTCCTGAATGTTTTGGCTCCCGAATGTCACAAACCCGGAAATGACTGTTCCAGTTTACAAACTATTTTTGGAAGCTGAACGTCTGACTAGGCTTCTGATTGGCTGCAGGAGCTTCCTGCAGCCAATCAGAAGCCACACTTCGGTTTTTGAACTTTTTGGAAGTTGAACTGACTTCCGGAAGGGATTCAGTTCGACTTCCAAGGTACGACTGTACAACTTTGATAGGAAATATGAAAAAGGTTTATAAATAGTACACCTGCAAAATTCCAGAACAGTCTCTCTGCAGCAGATTGTGATATCAAGGAATCTCTTAAATATAAGTCAGCTAGAAAATTCATCCCTTCCACTGCAGCATCCCACAACACAATGTAAACCATTCAGGAAGGCCATTTAAGCCTCTAAAAGGGCTTTTTGGGAGTACAGGGGCCTATGGTTGAGAAGGAAAGATTAACTGCACAAGTGGCCTTCAGCTCACACAACCCTTGTATCTAACCCAGTATTATTGTAAATTAATCATTAATATAAAGCACTTTAAAATTCAATTTCAATATGACAGATGTGACCATGCCCTAACTCTCCAACTGGAATTAATAGGATGCAAAAGTGTTAATTGTGGATCAAGAGCAGACTACATGATACCTTGATCACCATACACATATGCTTTGCACATGAGGAACAGCCATTCCGCACTTTTTCCACAAAAAGCTGAAACTAAATCTGTGTTGTGCAAAGACCCAGACCTGAAAATCTACCATTTGTGCAGATAAGAGAACTGTTTTTTTAAAAATCCAAGGCTGAGGCATATTTTATGTGCTGGACTGATTATAAGGTGCTTTGGCAGACGCAGGTACAGTGAAGCTGGGGTTTGGTGGGTGGGCATTGAACACGCAGTTAACAAATAAAATAAGACACAAGACACCAGTGCTGGGATCAAAGAAGGCCACAACTTTATTGATTACAGATGTACGCAAGTTTTGGTACTGGGTGGACAGCAGGAGTTGACCACGGTCAGGGGTCACCCTACAACGTGCATCATATCTGGGAGTCACACACACACCCCCAAGCAATGGTAGTGGATGCTAAGGACCTTCTGCCCCTGAGTTGGGAGCCTGGAGAGGAAGCACCTCCCCAGGCTCCTCTAAGTGGATAACCCTTTATGGCAGGGCAGGGCCAACACCCTACCCACCTGGATCCAACCCAATGCCTCATCTGCCAGAAAGTTGGGATAATTGCTATGAGGTAGGCAAAACCCACAGATGGGCCCAATTACAGTGGTGCCCCGCAAGACGAATGCCTTGCAAGACGAAAAACCCGCTAGATGAAAGGGTTTTCTGTTTTTGAGCTGCTTCGCAAGACGATTTTCCCTATGGGCTTGCTTTGCAAGACGAAAACGTCTTGCGAGTGTTCCGATTTTTTTACGCTTCCCCCCCTTTTTCTAAGCCGCTAATAGCCTTTTAGCCGCTAATCCGCTAAGCCTTTAATAGCCGCTAAGCCTTTAATAGCCGCTAAACCGCTAATAGCGCTAATCCGCTAATAGGGTTGCTTCGCAAGATGAAAAACCGCTAGACGAAGAGACTCGTGGAACGGATTAATTTCGTCTTGCGAGGCACCACTGTAGTCCTGGCCCCAAATATGGTGACTGATTACATCCTACTAACTGAGCAAGCCTACTAACCACCTTACCCCATTAATGGCGATCATAAAGGGTGGGCGGGGAATTCAATGAAGACTGCCTATCTTCCACTCCATGTGACTGGCTTAAAAAGCCAGGGAGTGGACCATCCCAAAGTCACACCCCTCTGCTTGCTTGTGATTGGCTCTGGAAGCCTTTGAGCATTTCCCAACTTCCAATGCAACAGAAGAGGCCAAGAATGGCCCCTCCTTCCGCACTATAGCTGAGAAGGAGGAAGAAACCCCAGCCCACCATAGCCAAGCCAGAAGCTGAACTCCCTGCAATGCTATGGGCAACGGGTATTCCCAGAGTGACTCAGTTCATACTTAGTGTGAATGAGGAAACAAGCAGGTCTCAGCTGCTTTGCTTCTTCCCAATCATTTTGCTACTGCACTTTGCTAAATTAAACCATGGTTTGGCTTAGAGCTTAATCTGAACTGAGGCTTGTGGTTTGCTCTCCAGACAAATCATGAGCTGCATCAAAGATTTGTGAACTAGGTCTTTCTCTCTTAATGAGGATGTGAGGACAGCGTCTGGTATCTGTGCTATTGTTTATAATGTTTTCCCCGACAGGAGATTAGTTGCATATGAGATATGTTGATCATGGCCAGTCATAGGTAGTTTTCACAAGTTTCTTTCATCTACAGTCCCTAGATTCATAGCCTTTCACATAGCAGATCAACTTACTTACTTAAAGTAGCATTTAATATCACAACAAATACAACAAAAGTCTTCCAAATCACCTTCTCACAAATAGAAAAATGTTGATGAAAACGACTTGTTGCATTTTCTTTCTGAACCTTTGCTTCTAACTTGGTTGTTTTTTTAAAACAACAACATTATTTTAAACCAGCAGTACTGTTAATACACTGCATTGTGGGGAGCATTCCTTTATTCTGATGTCATGCTCAAAGCCTTCCTTCTCAGAAGACTTCTTTTGTACTTACAACCAAGAAGCACCAAAAGAGAATTCAGAACAAGCAGAGTTATAAATGCCCAATTTAGTAAAAAAAATTTTCATTTAGAGAAGACAGTAGAGAGAGAAAGACAACTTTATTTTTTAGATGTGATCAGTTAATATCGTCCAATTAAAAGTAAATACTTCCCTCGAAGTTTAAAAGTATTGTGTTTATTTTCACACATTAGTTGGATTTGAAATTCTTTGCATTATTGTACTGTATCACAAGGAAGTCAGCTATCGTTTCATGAAAGACTTTTTCATTCCTGACTGGCATCTTCTCAATAGTAGGGGCCCAGGCACACCGCTCTCTTCCAAGCAAACCTTTCTACTCTTGAACAGTACTGCATTCATAACTTACTTTCAGCTCTGCAGGGCAGCAGCACCACGGAAAAACTACTCCATCTAAAAAAGTTACATCATTGCAAACAAGTACTTGGCCTAGGTAGATGAATGCCTCATGCACTTTTCACACACAAAACACATCCAGAAATCCCTACCGCAGACACTTGTTTCTACAACCATGTGTTATCACAGATAGCCATTTTCCTGCTATTCACATTTTGATATGACTCCGGTTACTCTGTTTTAGGGCTGCTATAAGAAAATATTTTAAGGCCGAAATGAATTAAATGGGGGAGGGGAATCAGTTTGGAACAAAAGTACAGAACTACAGTGGTACCTCGGGTTAAGTACTTAATTCGTTCCGGAGGTCTGTTCTTAACCTGAAACTGTTCTTAATCTGAAGCACCACTTTAGCTAATGGGGCCTCTTGCTGCCGCTGCGCTGCCAGAGCACAATTTCTGTTCATATCCTGAAGCAAAGTTCTTAACCTGAAGCACTATTTCTGGGTTAGCAGAGTCTGTAACCTGAAGCGTATGTAACCTGAGGTACCACTGTATTAGTGTGCTCCAACACCAGGGGAAGGAATTCAGCGCCACACTCCTCCTAACATTCCATCAACGCAAGGATTTTGGCTTGACAAAAGGAATGATCACTCTCTCCTGCTCACAACATGCTGTTTCAGTGGTTCTCTCAGGCCTCCCAGAGCCAATGGTAAAGGGGCACATGGGGGGGGGGTGAGGGGAGGAAATCCTCACTGCAAAGTGGAAGTCCTTGCACAGGGCTTCTGCTGATGGGATTAATTAGCTGAATCCCACTCTGGGGTTCTAGACTTGATTCTGAAACATTAGGCCTTAATGAGTAATATCACATAGCTGAGCCAGGAACTTGGCAGGTGGTTCCAAGCAAATTACTAGCTCTGGGAACAGTAATCATTAATTGCGCTGGGCTATTGTGGGAATGAAGAAGATAGATGTTACAGGCAATGCTAAAAATGTATATATATATTTATGGTGCATTTTAAATAATATTGTGTTTCCAACTGTCTGGTGAGCTGCACATGAAACAAACTTTGTCCTTTAACTGAGAAAATATTTTAATTGTGGTGGTAGTGGGGAAATCACTCACTATATAAGATTAGACTTAATAGCTCATCAGTTTAATTTTATGAATCCTGAGGTGCTAACCCAATAATCTAGACTACTGGCAACTGGGTGACGACAATAAATGTTGACATATTTTGTCCCCCAATATATCCTTTTGGAAATAATTTAACTCCTTTTTTAGAACTTTATATTAATCCTATAGTATTCACTTTAGTTTTTTCCATTTTTTAAAAAACACTCAACCTCAGTGTTGTCCGTGCTATTTTTAAAGCATGGAAGTTTCACAAAATGGTTTGAGCCCTGGGGCGTTTCAAATTGAAGACATTCCTTAAAAAAAAATCATTTTAAGTTTCAACTCTGGCCTACCTGCCCAGAGGATATGCTCAGTATTACCATGCCACAGATGTAGGTTAAATTTCCAGTCTGTCTCTAGCCTCTCAGGCTGGCACAACCTGGGGTGAGAGGGACGACTCTTGTTATCATACAGACAGCACTTCAACTGATTAAGGAGAAGCACTGATAGGTTCCAAAGAGATTCCCATCCTCCACGCCAAGGAGTCTGCCTCTTTGAGCATGGCAAAAGGTTAAAGCAGGTTGAGATGGAGTATATCCTCAGGGCTCCATCAGGGACATGAAAGACAACTCAAGAAAGCATGTTATATTACAACAAAGACATCAAATAATTTGAGTTGGTTAGCTACTTTCTGGGTCTCCAAATTTCATCAGCCATTTAAAATGTCTACTGCATTTATTTCCTTCCTTCTTCCAAAGCTGGAAGCAGAGCGATCCTTGGGGACGTTAATAAAAGCTGTATTTAAAACCAGAAGTGTAGGACCAGGATGCTGATGAATTCACATAATGGATGAAAAATCCGCCCTTCTTAAATTGAACTGAAACTAGAAACTCCAGGTAAAAATTCTAACAAGAAGATGCTCCTTGTTTCTTCACAGCACACTTTTAACAGTTTCTTTAGCACTCTAAAAGCTGGTATATCAAATCAATCTACAATGTTTAATATTTAACCATTCAAAGCTTTTAGCACAAATCAGTTGTGCAGCCTCTACTGTTCTGACCCATTCTAGGATGTTACAGTTCTGTATTAGCCTGTTTGCTCTCTGTCATCACATTTGCCTGAAACAGGACCAAGTGGCTGTCACAGAGCAGCTCTGCCTACATTGCCAGGCGGAGCAAAGGCAATACATGCAATTCAAGACTCCAGACCTATTAACATCTTGTCAAAATTGCTCAGTCAGAATCAGGCAACATACTGAGTAAAGCTCAGAAGCAAGCAAGCCAATTCCTGGTACACCTGTTCACTAGACAGACTGACTCCTGGTCTAGCTGTAGCCAAAACTTCCTTGCTGCTTCTCTTATTTACCTGCCTTGCCACATCTGTCTGAGTCTATTGATCACCAAAACCAGCATCTTTATTTTGGGTGTCTCTGTCTCATGAAGACTGGCAGGTGATTCCATATTGTCTACTGGATTATCTTTGATCTTGCTTGATCTTACTACTACTTCTGCACAAGGTACCAACTTCTGCTCAGAGTACCTTGATATATGCCTTTCTTCTTGGACAGACCTGCCGGTTTCTGATTTGACCAGAGTTTTCACTGTTTCCACACATAAACACATTTTGATTTGAGACAGTACAATTGTCAAATAGTGCCCGACCCTTTAAATGTACTTTAAGCATGAATCAGTGTCCATATTTCAAAGTTCTTGGTCTGCATGCTGTAGATGAAAGAAAAACGGGTGGAGAGGGATGAGTGTGGATGTAGATCAGACAAGCAAGTCAAAAGACTGTGATGTGGTTCCATAGCAACAACCAGTCAAGTGCCTTTCCTCCTCATAAGGGCTAGCACAAGACATTGTGCCACCTGAAGCAGACAGCTCCACCGCTGAGCTCCTGCCAATCCTCCTCCTCTCCCCCATCACTTGCTTTTAAATAGAAAGGCATTCTGATCAAGGTGGTCTTAGACAGTGGGACAACCACCATTGTCACTTTTGCAAGGCAGCTAGAAATCCTCTTTTAAATGTCATTGAAAGAACTTCTAGCTAGCCACAGAAAAGTAGTGGTGGTGGCGCCATTCTCTCAGGCATAGGAATGAGGCTGGTACTCTAGAGAGTCCCACAAGAGATGGCTGGGTGGTGGCAACAAGAGATGGATTGGTGTGCCCGTCAGTGAGACAAACAAGCTAATCTGCTGCTGCCTGCCCCCCTGTCTGTGCCAATTGGCTCAGTTTGCCAAATGAAAGCAAAATATGAGACAGCAGCAAACAAGAAGCATTATTCCCAATAAGCGAGATACATGAATAGAAACTGCTTTGCAGTCATCCACTGGGATATATACCAGTGTAATCTCTCTTAAAGCAGTCATGAACAAAACGGATGAAGTACTGAGGTCCGTGGAAGAAAACTGGGATGGCAGAATGACTGGAGAACACTTGTGGACTGTCACAGAACCACAGCCGAACAGCAGCAGAATGGGTGCAAACATACTGTTACTTCAAAAACCAGTGGGGTTTACATTTTGTGCAGGGAGAATCACACAACTGCATATTGTATGGATCTGCTTTGAAACTGACCCATGATGGCTGTAATAACAGAAATATTGTCATTTTATAGCCCAGCCGCTAAGTGGTTACTTGATGCTGAGGACAAACCACAACAGAAATCTACAAGGGCCTTGTGAATATCCGCAATTATCCCTATTTATTAAGCTGTTGCTAGAATCAGAATGCTGAAGCAGACAAACAATTGGTTGTCAAAGAAGACAGTTCTGAGAGAACGGGAAGGGGCGGGTGCGGTAATGGCTGAAGTCTGCACCATTACATGGTTCGACACAGACATTTAAAGCACATGACTTCCCCCACAGAATCCTAGGGACTGCAGTTTCACCCTTAGAAAACTACAATTCCCAGCACTCTTAACAAACTACAGCTCCCATGATTCTTTGGGGGGAAGTCATGTGCTTTAAATCTGCACTGGATGTGTTTTAAGCATCTGGTGTGGCTTCACCCGAATACCTCCCCAAGCCCAAAGCTACCACAGATTCGAGTTTTAAAGCGGCTACCATACACTACATGAGAGAGAGAGAAAGATTTATTTCCCATTGCCAAAGAGCAACTACAATAGTCTCTTGTTGAGGCTCACAGCGACAGTGATTAGAAATATCTGCTTCTCTTTGAAACCCAAAGATCATGCTTTGGGGTGGGGCTGGATTTTGCCAAGGTGAAACTCAGACCTCAGAACCCATATCCTGGAAAGCAGAGACACTGCCTTACCACCACTTTAGCACGAATTCTTATTCTTGCCATCTGTGCAGTAACAAAACGAAAGGGAGAAAAAGACATTCTGGTAGAATGGCTGCACAGTGACAGTGGGGGTATAAACTGGAACCGGTGGTTGTGTGAAAATCACTGCTTGTTTAGGGCTGTTGTGCTGATAATAAATGGCTTTGGGGCAAAACATTCTCATCTATATATACACCTCTAACAGAAATGAGCAAAACAGGCCAGGGTGTTAATAATGTGAAATATATATACTGCTAAAAATTAAATTGAAATACTATTTTCTAAATACCTTCCCACACATAAGTGGCCTATTTTTTTCTCTCCCTCCAGACAGTATCAGTTTATTTCAAATTTAGAGATACTGGCCTTGATTCAAATTCATGGCAGTTATAGAAACCAATGTTCCATGGCTTGATTCAGGTGGCAAGCATTAAATCTTTTTCCTGCTGTCATGCAACAACAACTTTAATACAAATTAGCACTGCCAAACTCAGTTTTCTGAGCTCCAAAGTCCTTGATGCTACTCCCTGAATTTTATTCATTCTTTCACACGGATTGTGCTCTTTTGAAATTGTTGTAGCTGACAACAACAAGAAGAACAACAACAAAACCCACCTTTTAATAACAATGGATTCTGCACTATAATTCACCATGCTGGAAAAAATTTAACAGGCAATCTTCATTATTTTAGCTGAGGTAAAACTCAATCAAAACCATGCACCGTAATTTCTTATTTGGAAATTGGTTTTCTCAGAGTCAGATCCTCTCCTCAGCCTGATTGTTTACACTGCCTCCAACCTGTCAGTCAATAATGATTTCATAAATTTCATGCTACCAAGTCAGCTTTCATGTCAACTTCTCTTTGGGCTTTTCGGCACAATCCGTCAAAGTATGTTCCAAACTCATTTTAACCTTTGAATGATATTCCCATAAGACCATTTTCAGTGACAATAGTGTAATATCTGATTTGCACACAACAGATGGGGGATGGTAGCCCTACTGCTGTGCCTGTTCCATTTAAAAAAAAAAAAAAAACCTGGCTAGAGGGGCACTTGTACACATGAAATGGGGAGCACATAAGATCTATTTTATTTATTTATTTAATATCTTAAATTTGTATACAGTGATATATTGGGTTAAGAACTTAATTCGTTCTGGAGGTCCGTTCTTAACCTAAAACTGTTCTTAACCTGAGGTACCACTTTAGCTAATGGGGCCTCCCGCTGCCGCTGCGCCGCTGCTGCACGATTTCTGCTCTCATCCTGAAGCAAAATTCTTAACCCGAGGTACTATTTCTGGGTTAGCGGAGTCTGTAACCTGAAGCATCTGTGTGTGTAACCTGAAGTGTGTGTAAACTGATGTACCACTGTACTGCTTTTCATCCGAAGATCTCAGGGTGAATCACAGAATAAAAATACAAAATTAAAATAAAGTATACATAACAAAAACAAGAAAACAAAACAAACCAGTAACACACACCGCTCCCACAAGCACATTTAAAAGCACATAGAATGTTAATCAGCTAAAGTCCTGGTTAAAGAGAAACTATTTCACCCGGTGCCTCAAAATGTATAATGATGGTGGCCAGGCGAGCCTCCCTGGGGAGAGCATTCCAGAAACAGGGAGCCACTGCAGAAAAAGCCCGTTATTGTGCTGCCACCCTCTGGACCTCATGTGGAGCTGGCACACACAGAAGAACCTCAGACGATCGCAGGGTCCGGGTCAGTTCATATGGGAAAATATGATCCTTGAGGTATTGAGGTCTTGAACAGCTTATGGCTCTTAGGTCTGAGTTTAGTTCAGAAAAAGGGTACAACCTAAGCAGAGCCCAGCACATGCTGAAGCCTTCTATGAAACTGGTACCCATGATTTTGAGAGATGATGAGCAGACAGATCAAATATAGCTCCAATGCTAGGTGGGGTTGGAGAGGAGGCACGGTTTCAATTCCCCCACCATACACCAAATTGGGAAGACCTGCTTTTAAACTCTTGAATATTTTACCAGAACAATCTCGCACTGTGCGGAGAGTGGGGTGGCGGTGCAACAATGGGGTCTGAAGTGGGATTTGTGTTTCCTGGAAGAGTGCTTGTGAGTGAGGTGTGCCTGAGCCGAAATGAAGGGAGGCTTAACAACACTCCTTGACTGGCTTGACCCAATGGAGCAGTGACAAAGCCTGAAGTGGAACCAGCGGTTTGGTAGAACTGACCAGCTGTTAACAGGGTGGGTGCAAAGCTTCCATGAAGAGGTGTGACGCCATGCAAGGTGGGAGGCCTGCGTGACTTAGGTGCTACAGGGAGTTTAAAGTCACCCAGGAGCCCAGGTGCAAGACAACAGGTGCAAAGAGATGGAGTGTCTCCCAGTTATTGGACACCTAAGCTTTATACAGCATCCATGTGCCTTGCTACATCAAGTAGAGTGATACTGGAAGTAATATATTATCCATCTTAAGCATTTCTTCCTTTTGTCTTTAAAAAAAAATATCAATTAGTCATTTCTTCAGCAGTAACACATTTGAAAAATGTCAATTTTAAAACACATGCTCAGGGATAACAGTTCATTTTTCACCCCCTCTGCTTTTTGTGTGGAAAGAGAACAGGAAGTATTTTTACAATATTCAAAAAGCCACAAGCATCTAGGCACATAATCTTATTTCGGTTTTTTAAAAACCCACAAAATCAACTTAATAAAACACTTCTCCTGTTATTAACTTAATGAAACACTTCTCCTGTTTTCAAAGTACCAGGTTAGGCTATGTGGCTGAGTATTTTAGCCCATCTTTCCCTGTACTTCCTACTCAGACAGACAGAGGCTCTTCCAGGATCTGAGGTGAAAAGAAATCAAGCTGGACATGCCAGGCATTTAGGCTTGGACTTTGAGCAGGCCAAACATGTGCCACCCCTCAACTAAGGATCTTTCCCAAATCCTTGTTAGATATTCATGACTATTCAATTTTGAAGGCAGAAACTGGTGGTGCTCTCTCAAAGAAGCACAACTGCTCCTTCCACTCTCTCTCACATGTTGTTTTGGACTGGGAGCAAAGAAAAAACTTGTATCACCTAGATGTCAAGGCAAAAGTAATGAATACAGGATGGAAGGTGAAATAAATGTTTGTTTCATAAACTCATGTGTTACCAAGTCTCCTAGGTGGTGAAAATGGTTAGCTATCCTTTAGTAGCAGGTATATACAACATACAGTGGTGCCCCGCAAGACGAAATTAATTCGTTCCGCAAGTTTTGTCGTCTAGCGAATTTTTCGTCTTGCTAATCACGAAATCCCATAGGAATGCATTGAAAATCAATTAATGCGTTCCTATGGTCAAAAAAAGTCCAAACAAAGCCAAATTTGGTACAACAACAGTTTATTAACTGCTCTTTAAAGTCACACATACTGTAAAGAGCAGTTCAAAAATTGAAGGGAAAATAAATTAACTTTATAAACAAAACATGTCTTTGTTTTTAGACAAAGGAAACAAAGTCGCGAGACGTTTTCGTCTTGCGAAGCAAGCCCATAGGGAAATTCGTCTTGCGAGGCAAATCGAAAACGGAAAAACCTTTCGTCTAGCGAGTTTTTTGTCTTGCGAGGCATTCGTCTTGCGAGGTACCACTGTATTAGAGTAAAATGGTTTTCAGACATGCACTTCTGTGTTCAATGTACAACATATAGAGACTGTTCTGAAACTAAATTTGACTGAAATCAATGAGGCCTAATTCCAAATAAAATGGGTAGAATTGAGCTGCATGATGGTTACAATGCTGCACTCATTTTAACACTTCTGTGATTTTTCTGAAGCCCTGCGCATGAATTCAGACGCATCTGTTTACCTTGGCCTTGGACACATGATATATTTTTAGGACCCACCCTATTCTTTTGACTGTATTTGTTTTAAGCTGATTTTAATCCTACATTTTAAATTCTTGTAGCCTGCCTTGTGGTGTAGCTTGGGCAAGAAATCAAATAAATAATATGAAGCAACTGAAGTTTATGGGGAACTCCGTAAATCTCAAATAGATAGCTTGAATGTTGAACTATCATATTAGCTCATCCACAGATATTAACACTTTAAAGAGAGTGCCTTTGCTTTGTTAACTTGATCTCACTAGTTAACAAATATATCAAAGTTATTCTAATTTTCTTTCGCCTACCATTGGGATCAGACCTCAAAAGCAATTGACTGGATTGACATCATCTGTTTTCTTTTTATTCCATATATATCAATACAAATTTTGACTATTATGGGCAAAATGCTGTAAGCGTCTCAAAATGCGTCTCAATCACATTTTATATTTTTAGGATACTCCTCACAATTTAAAAGCAACAGTGTGATGGCCTGTTCACACATTCTAAATGCTGCAGGATATACAACCTTATTCTGGGGTGGGGAAGATGAATTTCCACACTGCTGACTCCCTTTTTTTATTTAAGGCAGAATTATATGCTTTCCAGAGCATGAAAGGGGGGAAATGTTTGCAACCCAATCATAATCAACTCTTTTAACCTTCCATCATACAACCATTCCCAGGCCCCAACCATCTCTGTTGCCTATCTCTGCACACATTCCATTTTGTTGGTATATGTCTTAATCTACAGCACCATCAACTAGGAACATTTGTTTGAAATGGGAAGAAGTTTAGTCTCGGCTGTTGGAAAGTTCCAAATATTCAGTGAGGCTGAACACCACTTGATGCAAAGTTTGGTAAAAATTAGCAAGCAGTTTTCAGAGAGATATGGTCCTAAATCTATGAATCTTTGTGGCCTCTGCCGCCTCACAAATCAATTCCGCAGCTGCTCAACCCATCATCTGAGAATACTAGCCAACTCTCTTTTGTTAAGATGAGTATTTCGACCAGTTTTAATTTGATTGCTTGAAAAACAGTAGCTTGAAGAACATCCTCCGTTTTTTTTCTTGTGGATCTTAATGTATATTTAGCTATGGGCAAATTATTTTTTAGCGTTTTCAAAACAGTTGGTCAATATTTTATTATTTTTTGTTCAGATCCTTCTGTTGCTATGGTGCAAAAGGTTTCTTCTTTAAAAGGCGGAATGCAGTATTTTAAAAAATGTCAATGTTGTTGTAAATTGATTGTTCTTCTTATTGAAAATGACAATTAAAAAAAACATTTTAAAGGGAGTGAAATGGCTGTCAGCGCCAAGTATCCACTACGATAGCTACCTTTGTGAGTGCTATACTATTCCATTCCACAATGGCCTGAGACTCATCAGAAAACCATCTAAGACTCCTGATAGGGCTGAAAATTCACATGTCCAAGACTATGACTTGGAACATCTTTTGTGTCCTTGGATTCTGATGTGCCAGACCGAAGGGGTTGGCTTTAAAGCCCAATCATGTAATTAGGGCTGATAACTAAGGGATTCACTAAGCAAGGAACCCACCTTCAGTCAAATGTTGCTCAGTTTCCAAGCTATGTGATAACAACAGGCTCCTCAAAGTGCATTTCCATTTGGTGATCCATTTGGCACAGTCAGATGCTATAGTTTCACTGCCACTTCCTGTGTTGCTCAAACAAATCTTTACAGGCACTTCCTGTGCCCTCCTTGGAGTGGCAAGAAAAAAGAAAACTATATTGGAACAAGACGAACGAAATAAAAGAGAAATTGAATTCTGGGGGGAAAAAATTCTCAGACAGGCTCTCCTCTGATGTTTCTGCCTCTTGCAGACTTGAGAATAAGCATAGGAATCATTTGGAGGGCAGCTCTCTCTTCAGCCACTCGGCCCTAAATTCCTTGACAGGTAATTCTTCACAGAACAAATAAACTATTCACTCTAACCCAAGAAGAGCAAAAGCAGAAAGTTTGGATAGGAAGTTTTATTCCACTGCCTTATAATCTATACGCATATATTTTCTGTGGAAGAAGATATCACCCTCCTTTAACTTCCCAGACTACAAGCTTTCAAGATAATGCCTTTCATTTGGCCACTCCACATACTGTGGTTCTAAACCTATGGTGGAATAATTGACCTCTGACATTATATCTGGGTCTAGTGAGGAAGTCGTGAATCAAACACCCTTTGATGGGGAAGGCCTTCTTCAGCACTCAATGTGAAAACACAGCAGAAATGATTTAAAAAGAATAAATCCTTTCAACGATCAGTTTTTTTTCCTAAATAAGCCTTTTCCAACCTCCTGTAAATGTTTTGGACTATAACTATCATCATCCTTGATCATTGGCCATACTGGGTGAGGCTGACAGAAGTTGTACTGTAGAACATCTGGACAGGACAAGGTTGCTCTAACCTGCACATATGCTCATTTGCTTTTAATACGAGCTTTCCATTCCCAAACAGCATCAGACCCTTTTACATTCACTTGTATCTCAGATACTCCAAGACTAAGCCTCTTCTTAGTCTCAGTCCTTCTAGACGTTTCAGGCAGCTGCTCACAACATCTGGAAAATGTAAGTTTCTATTTCCATCTCTCTTATCAGTGCTAGGATGTGATGATGCTTAAGAAGTGGTTCAGGGCAGGATAATCTACAGC
This sequence comes from Podarcis bocagei, assembly GCF_964188305.1. NCBI lineage: Eukaryota > Metazoa > Chordata > Lepidosauria > Squamata > Lacertidae > Podarcis > Podarcis bocagei. The sequence goes on from NC_138125.1 coordinate 36,630,709, forward strand.
AGAAAGAAAACTGTCGGCTACTTAACTTTCATGATACTACTGCTGAAGTATCAAAATTTAGAACAAGAGGGAAATCCCAGTTGTCAGTCTGTGAATAGAAATATTGAGGAAAGGTTGGAGTTCAGAACCTTTAAACAAAAGACTTTTCTTCCTGTTCCGGCAAGCAGAACAGAAGATTCACAAGCGACTGAAATTAACCCCAAGAGGCTGAGCTAGCGGAGACGACTGGTCAGTTTTCAGTAAAATGTGCTGGCCTCCAATAACTGCATAGGTTTTCAGATTCCACATAAGTTCTTCGGCGAAGGATACCAAATTGTGCTGTTGAAGTGGGAATTTCTAAGAAGGAAGCAAAACCAAATGCAAGAATGCTATCCAGAGCTAGCAAAAAACGCAACACCACTTTCAGATACCTCAGCATCACATCCTAATACCACTAAATAATTAATTTAAATACATTTGTTTACCTAACCTTATAGCCCATTTATAGGCTTTTGATGCAGTTTACAACCATAGCTACTTCTGCCATGAAAATATCATATGCAGTACAATAATTAAAACAAACAATTCTACGCCTAAGAACAAGGCAGCACTACCAGAAGACGATAATACAGCCTTGTCAATGTTAATAAACCACCACCAAGTATCTGCCAGTGCAAATACCAGAATAAGATGAGTCCATGCGTTTATGTCACAGCTAAAACCTTTTTGACTTGCAGGATAGCTAGCACCTCTTTCTGAACTTCCTTAATGATATAAATGTACAGTTGTGATGAAATCAGGCAATATTTGGACATGTGGTGGTCCTTGTTTATATAAAATGATGAGGCCATAAAGATCCGGTACAAGGTGTTGCCTGGCCTGCTAATATGATTGATATATGGACAAAAAAAGCATACTTGAGAAAAAATACGAATATCTGAGATATGTATTATCTATCTGTGATATGTATTCTCTCTCAGTTGAAAACTATCTGGCTTTTTTGTTCAGGAAAGCAGCCTTTTAATAACAGAATACTCAGTTTCCTGTCCTACAGTTCAACAATTGCAAACTAATGTATAGTCTAAGTCCCCTATAAATCATGTTCTCATTTATCCCGCCACATACTGTATTTTCCCCCGTTGCCTCACAATGAAAGCAGAGAGGATGTCTATTAAGCCTATTTGTTCATGTTAAGTAATTTCACACAGAAAATAGGAACTGACCAAGACATAAAACTGAGCTGGAAGATTCTTGGCCAGAAAGGGGGATGGGATAGCTACAATGCTGCAAAATCAGCTTATACCCAACAGTTTACAGTGGTGCCTCGCAAGACGAAATTAATCCGTTCCGCGAGTCTCTTTGTCTAGCGGTCTTTTCGTCTTGCGAAGCAACCCTATTAGCGGCTTAGCGCTATTAGCGGTTTAGCGGCTATTAAAGGCTTAGCGGCTATTAAAGGCTTAGCGGATTAGCGGCTAAAAGGCTATTAGCGGCTTAGAAAAAGGGGGGTGAAAAAAAATCGAAACACTCGCAAGACGTTTTCATCTTGCAAAGCAAGCCCATAAGGAAAATCGTCTTGTGAAGCAGCTCAAAAACGGAAAGCCCTTTCGTCTAGCGGGTTTTCCGTCTTGCGAGGCATTCGTTTTGCGGGGCACCACTGTACATATATTTATAGTCCAAAACCACACATTTGACAGTCACAGAAAAGACATCACATTGGTGCCTGAGCTTGAGGTAACTCATGTTCAAGATGGTGCAGTGGTAAGGGTCCTTTAAAGCAATTTCCTCAATACACAACAAATGCTAGTATGGATCCTTAAACTGAGAGGTGGAGATGGGATAATAGCTCAGTAGTATAACATATGCTTTCCTTGTAGAATAAGACAGAGGCAGACAGAAACTGTGGAGAACCACTGCCAGTAGTGATCTTAGGTAGGTCAGTTGTCTGACTCCACAATTTCATATATTCCTAATCTTGCACAGTTTTCAGTCTTGGAGACTTGCAGCATTGCACTTGGACTCAAATCAATGTTGTCTTTTAACGCCATCAAAGCAACCAATTCACTGGTTGGTGGTTTAGTTATTTCTTATCAAGGCATCTTCTACATAAGATTACAGATAATATGAAGGGTGAGATTTTAAAAAATATTTCTCTAATACTGCACTGATGGTGTTACACTGAATTGTGGGGGAAGTATAAAACAATAGGTACATTGCAACCCTCATCTTCTCCTTTGCCACAAGACCACCACGGGATCAGTGATACTCATTGAAATCACTGAGTAAAAACACTTGGGGAAAGTTTTATGCCAGACCTGTCTGCACAACTTGTTACCCATCAAAGCACATCAAATCAACCATGGAGAGTGAGTCACCAAGGGCACAGAATACCACCTGGTTTTGCAGGGTGCCTGGAACTGCAAAAATAAGGCAGCTGTTAAGGAACGGGCAGGCCACAATATATTGCCAGTGGGCCAGGTTGGCAGGCTACAGATTATGCAGCCTGTTGAATGTAAATAGCTTCTCCGGGGCTGTATGTCATGTTGCATAATTAAGTGATTGTCTTAAGCAGGGTTAGATCCATGATTTGGGGAACCCCAGGCAAGAAGCTATTAACCAGTAGGAATAGGGGAGAGAGAGCAAAAAAAAACCCTGCAAGAAGTATCACCAGAATCCTTGGGACACGCTCTCACTCCATGTGCAGGTAACTCCCGTCTATAACATACACCTTGACCTTCCAGGTAAGAATAATATCATGCTTGGATCAGGGAGCCTTTTACCAAATGAAGGCCTTACTGGGCTAGAAAAAGGACTGGCCAGCCAGAATCTGTGTGAAATATGATGCCTATGCTTGCACTTAATGCCAGAAAGGCATCTGTGATGTACTGTGGGTTAGTGACATGTTGACAAGCTGGAATTAGTTGAACTAGAAGGGCTGTGAAGAATTGGCAAAACTTGAAAGGAACTGTAAGGGAAAAACTGTCCTGGCTGCCACTCAGACCACAACAGCGGGGCTCTTTATTGACATCAAGGAAGGGATCCATATTGATGTCGAGTAGAAAGCACATGCACAGCAACAGGTAGTAAGTCACAACAGCCTCAATCCTCAGTCACTCCCCATCTAATCCAGAGCACCCATATCTTGGGAGTGAGAAGTACCTGCCTCCTTCAGCCTCCATTTCCTGCTTGCAGACATGCACACACCCCATTTCACCTTCCTCTTCTGTCTCTGCCACTCCATGCCTGAGCCCAGCGATACCTCAAGGCTCATGATAAAAAGGATGTGAGAGTGTTATGGAGGGTGTGATGGGGTAGTGGAACATTGCCACTGGACGGCCTGAGATTCAAGAAAAATGGTAAGTGAAATTAATACTGTGGCCTTCGTTTGATATTACAAGCTTCCACTTTCACACAAATGCATGTCTTATGTAAACAAACATAGCACTTAGATACGAGCCCATTTTGAAGGATGGTCACATTTTTCTTAAGGAAGTGCAAAACAGATATGCTCACCTTTTAAATGTGAATTGAATCAAATCTCTCCCTGTTCCAACACCTATCACAGACTGCAACATTCACTATCTACAAAGTGAATGGGGTTTCTTCCAAAGCAGACACACTTCTAACTTTCAACATAATGCCACCCACATTTGACTGTAACAGTGCTAGACTGGACAAGACAATTGTGTCATACTACACTGTAAGCTGCACATAACTCTGGTAAGTGTGATGTGGCCACACCTGCAGTTTTCCTTAAAGACGTTTCCTCTGCAACCATTCTTATGTAATGGTTCAAAAACTATTTGGCTGTAATATAGTATAGCCTTCCTTAAATAAACCTTTAGCCCCTGTGGGACCGACAAAAACCAACTTTTTGGAAAACAACAAACGCAAACTGCATTAAAAAAATATTTGTTTTTAATTCCAAGATAGATTACATGTTTAAAATGTGCTTGACTCACCTATCGTTAGAAATACATTTTTGATTTATCTCTTTTTTAAAATGTTTACTAGCAACATTTATTTTTTTTAAAGGCCAGGAAATTGGCATTTATTGATTCTGAAGAGCTATGTACCTGAAAACTAGATAATCAGTTCTATTTTATTGAACTTTTCATCCTGAAAAATTCCAGTGTAAATGTAAAGAGAACATTACAATTTTAAAAAAATTATTGCCCGAAGCTCTTATCAATCACATTTTATGCACCTATCTTCTTTCCACAAAGAATATCATGTAGTTACAAGCTTAGAATTCTTCAAATGAGTTCAAGCTCTTCAAATGTATTTGTTGTTTTTATTTATTCTTATGTTAACTGGAATCTATTACATGAATGTTTAATATTTAACCATGTATCTTGCCTTCTTTCATCACAAGATTCAAGACATTACTGAAGTTTCACATCAAGGAAACTTCTCTAGCAAAAATGGCACATAAATGCCAAATGTAAAGTTAAACCATGTTTGATGCTAGAAAATTACCGTGGCAAAATACAAATCTACAGTAAAATGAATACATTTTAAAACAGACTTACTAGCCAGCAAAATATGGCAACAATTTGAGTGCAAGCTCCTCAAAGCATGAAATTATTTATGCCTCTCTAGAGAGTGTGTTCTCACTGGATACTACTACAACTTGAACAGTAAATTTGAGCCAGTTCAGTCCCAGCCAAATCAAAATCCCAGTTAATGAGTTTGGGTTTAGCTTTAATAACTAGGTAAAATGCAACATTTAAGAACCAGATTAGCACTTAAATTATAGTGATCTTATAGCCGTGGCATTTTATCACACATTGTATGTATCCCTATCATTATTTTTTTCCTGTTCCATATGGTTTGGTCTCAGGTTTTCTATGGTGATCAAACTCTGTGCACTAAGTCTATGGAAGGGGGAAAGAAGTAAAGAAAGCTCTTCAAGCATAAATGTCAAGCCGAGATTCCCATCTTCCTCTCTGCAGTTCTTATTCACCCATCCTCACCTTGAGTCACTCCTCCTCCACATCATCTCATCACCACCTATCTTCTCTGTCCACTTCCACTACTTGTGAACATGTCTATAACCTGCAAGTAAATCTACAAATATATTGTCCAGAGTCTCATTAAAAACTATCTCATCTACAAAAGTGCCAACATAAAATCTGCATTGCTCATGAGCGACTAGATTGTGTCTCTGTGTTTTAATGACTTACTCACTCAGAATTTCTAATAAGTATCAGTGAAATGATTACTGAGCAGTATCTCTGGATCATGCTCCACTTGACTCCATGTTAGCTGGCCTGTGGCTGGAGTATGTATTAGTAATATTCTACACAGCAGAAGTGTCCAATCTGAAGGTTAGGCTCTGGTTCAGAAACATCTACAGTGATCACTAACTTCTAGCACTCGTGAAAATTACTGCAGGGACTTCACAATAGTGCACAAAAGGCATTGCATTCATCTCCAAACCAGGTATATTATAGGAGGTGCCAGACTCTCCTTCCCCCACAAGGGATAAATTAACAAAAAATGTCAAAGTACTCATTACATTTTCATGTGGTATGGATTACATCAACTGCTGAACTGAACTAATTTAGTTAACATGAATTTGCTCCTAACTTTGGTACCATAAGACACAGGTTCTGTGTAAAAAGTGTGCAGCTGAAACCAAGCCAGGTACTCTGATCTCATTCCATATATGACACACAGCTCTCTATCGCTCTCACTTGTTTATAATGTTAATTATTTTACCTTTCTTTGTAGAGATTGTGTGTGTGTGTGTGTGATATAAAGAATGAGACAGGAGTATGAGTCTTACTTTCAGTCTCAACCTGTCCCACCTGACATCATATAGGGTGTCAGGTGTAAGTAGATGTGGCTTGGCTGAAATGGAATTCCTAATCAACAGAAGATTGTGGTAGCCTGAGGGTTCTCTCCACACACCCCCACACCCCCGGTGCTCTATATGAGTAAAGGTGTCCCATATGCCAAAATGGGCCCAGGGTGGAAAATGAAATGAATTTGGGCATACCTGGACCTCTGCCCAACGACAGGGGGACCAGTCAGCCGCTTTCTGTTTAGAGCACTCCTTCCAGCAGTTCCATCGATCCAAAATAAATATATGTGTATGTAATAATCACAGGAACAGGAGGTTTTAGAAAGTTTAATGTATATGTAAACATGTAATCAAGTGCAAATGCTGCCTACAACCATTTATTTCAGTGTACCACACATCTGAAATATATAGCCTATTAAAAATAATGCTGTAGGCTTCCACGCTTCCTGGTGCATTTGGATACAGATCAAGTTTACACCCAAGTTATTCATCCAACAGAAGTGATACATATGAAGATTGCTTTAACACAAGTATCCCTGGTTGAAGAAGCATTTGAGAAGGGAGAAAGCAAGTGGCCCTTGTGAGTGTGGATGATGCAAGTATTACACCAATAGGCAGATGGTGCTCTGCTGCCTTTAAAAACTACTACTGCCTTTGAATTAGTTCAGTGGAGAGGTATTGCTGATTGTCACCTATCTGATGTTTATTGCTCTTTCCTTCTTGGCAGGTTTGCCTCGCTCAATTTGGATACACATCTGTGGTCATTCTACCCTATTCTGGGCACAATGGAGGGCAAGTTGCTGCAGTGTGGGACCATAGCTGCAAATGAGTAGATGGGCATCTCTTCACTGGATGGGCAAAAGTGGCATGATGTGAGTTGTTGTCTACCCTTTGCTAGTTGCTTTCCACACTAGTGTCCAACATCTTGCTTTTACACCTTAAGGAGAATGATTTGGTTCAGCAGATTGAATTGTCCTTGAGCCACACTATTCAGCAGGATTTGGAATGGGTGAGAGCTTGGGTGCCTCAGCTCTTGGCTGTGATTCCAGGAACACCTGCTCCCTGTCCTGCAGATTTTTTCCCAACTGGCCTGTGAAGATGGGGCCCTGGGCGACTCCAGCTACTTAAAAAAAAAATCACTGTAAATTATCTATGGTCATACTACCCACAGCCTCCAAAATATAAATCAACAAGACAAGCTCGACATCTATAGCTGAAAATCAAAGTCAAAAACTATCTGTTGGGATAATAATGCCCTTCTCCTGTGTTATTTGTGTTGCTAACTATAGCTCTTGCATATATAATCCCATTATACTTTTCTAAATCAGCGTTTTGAGAAATGGTTTTGAACCATTAATATATTTTCCTGGTTAAAATTCTTTGAGATGTTCTTAACAAGAGTCTTAGATAATGAATTTGGGCAAACTCTGGAACAGTCTTTACAGTATTATCATTCTCATTAATTTTCAGAACTACCCACTGTGTTGAGATGATTGTCATGGGCCTAAGACTTCAATTTGGCTAAATATTTTTGCATATATTTCAGCATATAAGTAACTAACAGATGTTTAAATATCAAGTAGGCACCCTGGAAATGGTTAAATATTTACTATAATGATATAATTTATTTTGCTGAACTCATCTTCACCTCACTTTTTCTGCCTTTAAAACATTCCTTTACTGTGCTCATCAACAGTAGACAAAAAGTTTTCATACGATGACAAAACATACTGGATTTAGTAAATACAGCTGTGTTAAAATCTATATATATAAAGATTCTAGAAATATGGAACATACCACAAATAAAAAATAAAAACAAATGGAAATGCTTAATGCACAGCAGTTATATAAACTTCAGACTACGTAAAATATTTCTAATTATTTGCATAAGATCTTTCAAACTTATGATTTCTTAAGGCTAGATGTTTGTTTTCTCTTAGACATGCAACCATTTCTAAATTTATTAGAAGCTGCAGTACTCAAAATAATATTACTTTTGAAAGTTAACACTGACAATATGCACAATCCCACTTTAGTTCTACTTTAAAAAAATGCCTTTTTGTTATCTTTGAAGACTGCTTGTTTCCAATTGTTTCCTCCTTTAGCATCCTCATATCAGAGCAATAAGTATTTCATTACTGGTTTATCTGTCCAGAGGCTTGAGAAGCAGTAACAATTAACCCTCCCTTCACAGTGATTGATACAGGCTTTGCTTTCAATTTGTTCCACTACACAGATCATGAAATTCAGAATGCGATCATCCTTATTGACCTGTACCTTCAAACACATTGCTACAATGAGATGAAAGTAATTATTTAAAAAAGGAACACAGAACTATTCAATGCTAAAACAAGGCCTTCAAAAATCTTCTCTGATGACAGTCTAAGAAACTGGCAATATCAGAAATGAAATCTAAAGATGGATCTTTTTCTCAGTCTAGCAGTACTCACATTGGATGAAAGAATACTTTATTATCACCATCACTCAGCAATCTAACTCCTCCACCAACAAGGTACCAAGTGGACTGCAGGAAGATGGGAACCCCTGTGCAGAGCAGTTACTTAATACAAATCTTTCCTATTCCAACATAACGTCTTGGAACGTATCCAACATAACATGGGAGCGCCTGTACAGAACAGTTACTTAATACAAATCTTTCCTATTCCAACATAACGTCTTGATCCAAACACATGGTCCTAATCCACAGAATGACTTCCATTTAAATTAAGCTTATGTGCAACTGACTTTCTCTGGATGGGGGCCATTCAGCCCAACCTGTATGTTAAAACACACGATACCCTTTCCCTTTCCATTTACTAGAAAGCTGTCCAGCAGGAAATGAAAGGGTGACATGGAACGTATGCGGTCATTACTCTTATATTCCACCTTCCCTTAAGACAGTGTACATAACTCATGGAACTTTGGAGTGTCAGGCATAGCCCTATTGGCTTTAGCCCAAACGTAGCAGAGTTTTCCTGCACAGCGAAGAAGCTAGTTGCGGCAGTGATGACTACTCAGCTAGACTCAGAATAACTATTTACAGGATTTATTAAAAGGAAAAAATAAAACCAGCAGAGTTTCTGCATACAAATAAAAGCAAAATAAATCCTATCTTTCTTTCTCTCTCTCATAACCATACACAGCACTTCTAACTCCTAACACACCTCACATCAAACTGTGCTAGCAATCCCTAGATAACAGAGTTGAGTGCTGCTCGTTAACCAATCAGAGTGAGTAGTTTCTAGGTCAAGCAGACCTGGGCTTTCTGCCAAGAGTAAATTGACTCCAGCTTGAGTTAATTGGTGAAGCTAGAATCTGCAAGTTTCCCACGAGAACCAATTAACCAATTAACAGAAACTGAAACCGAAACTGAACACCCCCTCACAGATTCTGCTGAACAATTAACTCCAAATACACCTATGTAGGAGATCATTTTTCCAGCAAACCTAAACCCTTGCACATTCGCTTGTTCTTTATCTTTGCCAATGGTTTAGTTAACACATCTGCTACATTTTCTTCACTTGACACATAAGTACAGGTGATTACATTGTCTTGTACACAGCAACGTACATTTTGGTATTTTACAGAGATATGTTTTGAACGCGATTTGAAACCCTCTGTTTTACTTAATGTTATACAAGCTTGATTATCAATGTAAACTTGTACTGGTTCTCCACAATTTACATTTAAATCTGCCATCAAATGCTTGAAATAAATCACCTCGTTGCACAATTCACTCAATGCGGCATACTCTGATTCCGTTGATGACACACTTACAACGTCTTGCTTGCGTGACCGCCAGCTGATTAAAGCTCCACCGACCATTATGACTAGTCCTGTGACAGATTTTCTATCCGGCAAATTTCCCCAGTCACTATCACAGTAGCAACTCAACATTTCATCCTCTGAAGAATTTAATTGTAACATATAGCCAATTGTCTGTTTGAGATATCTCAGAACTTGTTTTACCCCTTTCCAGGCATTTAGTGTGGGTTTTGAGACCAATCTACTTAATATGCCTACTGCATAGCTAATATCAGGTCTGGACCACTGTGCTATATACAATAAACTTCCAATTACAGAGTGATATACATCAGGGTGTTCAAATTCAGGACTCTCATCTATATGGAGTGTTTTTATGAAACCTGGATCCATAGGCACCGCTGCCCCTTTGCAATCCTGCATCCTGTATGTAGTCAGTAGTTGTTTAACTTTGTTCTGCTGACTAATTAGGCAGCTGCCATCTTGGGCCCAGCACACTTCCAACCCTAGATATGTCCTAACCGGGCCTAAGTCTTTTGTACACCCACCTGCAGCCTACAATCTTTGCCCCCTCAGGCGCCGCTACTGGTGTAAAAACCTTGTGCTCATTCAGAGAGGATATTTCTTCCTCCATTGCCTGTTTCCAGCGCTCTGCCTCCTCTTTTGGTAACTTTAACACCTCCTGAAAACTCTTGGGTTCTGCACTTACACTAAACACATTTGCAGTATCTGGGGAAAAACGCACCGGAGGCACTCCTTTGTTTTGTCTTTTAGATCTTCTGGGAGAAAATTTTTCTTCTGACCCACTTTCCTCCTCAGAACTACGACCTCTCTTTTGTTGCTTAGCAACTGGTCTCTGGCTAACTCCACTTTCCTGAGAGCTCTTATCTGAACTTTCCTCCCCCTCAGACTCTGACTCTCTGTGTCTACCTTCAGAGTCATGAAGCTCCTGGGAAGGTTCAAACCAAACCTCAGTATTGGCATGTAGTCTCTCCCAGCCACTATGTTCACAAAAACTGGCATTCCTGGAGATCACAATGCCATTTGTCCCTTCAGCAAAGCGGAAACCTTTTCCCAGCTCCTGGTAACCCACAAACACTAACTGTTTGGTCTTAGGATCTCCCTTCTTCCTCATTTGTTTCGGAATTAATACCCAGGCTTTTGATCCAAACACATGCAAATGGTCAATTTTGGGTTTTTTCTGAAACAATTTAAAGTACGGGGTTGTACCTATTGTTTGATGGAAGAGCCTATTTTGGAGATAACACGCGGTGAGCATGCTCTCCCCCCAATAAGACATGGGCAAATCAGCATCAGCAAGCATGGCAAACATCATATCTTGTAAAGATCTGTTTTTTCGCTCTGCAACGCCATTCTCCTCTGGGGAAAAAACGTTCGTTTTTCTATGCCCAATGCCACGCTTTTGTAACCAATCTTTAAAGGCATTTGACATAAATTCGCCACCTCTGTCCGTCTGTATCCTTCTGAGTTTAATGGACAGAAATCTTTCCACAGATGCCACCCAGCCTTTAAACTTAGTGAACACGTCACCCTTATTTTTCATGGGAAAAACCCAAGAATAACGTGTGGCGTCATCCACAATTGTTAGTGAAAAGCGCGATCCACCCCTGCTTACAGCAAATGGACCAATTACGTCCATGTGAACCAGCTGTAGCGGTGACTCACTAACTCTGTCACTTCTGGGGTAAGAGACTCTGTGGGTTTTAACCTTTTTACAGACATTACAATCAAGGTACTTGTTACAACTCTTTAAATTACCCCCATCAGCCAATTCAGACATTTTTAGTACACTTTTCCAGCAAGCATGCCCCATTTTCCTATGCAATAAGTGCACACAGTTGTCATGTATAGCTTTGTTATTCACTGCAGGCTGAGATTTACTGACTACTGCTGCAACTTGAGATCCTGCTTTAAGCCAAAACAAGCCTCCCTCTGACTTAGCAGTGCCTAAAATCTCACCAGCCTTCTTAATAATGCAACTGTCTCCTTCAAAATACACTTTAAACCCAGCTTTTAGCAAACAATCTACAGACATCAGATTGCTCCTTAATGACGGCACACAAAGTACATTTTGCAGGCATTCACGAAGACAAGGAACAAAAACTGCACCCCCCCGAAATCACTTCGGATGTACTTCCGTCTGCTAGAGCCACCTGGCTGCGCTGTGCTGAGTTCTTGGAAACAAACAATTCATCCGAATTCACGATGTGGCGAGACGCTCCCGAATCGACCACCCAGACCGCTTGTTTCTCATCAGCAATCTTGACCTCGCCGGTCACCAGCTGAGCCGACTGTTTTCGTTTGAAGAATTTCTTTTTACGCTGCTGCTGCTGCTGCTGATCTCGTCTCTGCTCCTGCACCGGCAACTGAGACTTGACCAACTCCGGACATTGTCGTTTTAGATGCGCTGAAGACCCACATCGGAAACAACGCCTAACAGCAAACGCTGACTCCTCACCAGTACGCTGCTTTTGCTTCACCTCTGGCACGGCATGAGAACTCCTTCCAAACCGCCCACCTGTAGAAGCCTCTGCAGCCACCGACCTTTCTTGCCTCTTCTGCCATTCTTCAATCAAACGCCCAGTAACGTAACTGACTGATAAATCATGCTCCTGCATGCCTTCTAGAGACAAAACTAAATTATCCCAGCTTTCCGGGAGAGAACTCAAAATAATAGCCACCTTCTCCTGCTGGTCTAATGCACAGTCTCTTTCCTGTAGCGCAGAAAACTTTAACTGTAAACTGTGTAGGTGTTCCTGCATTGTAACCCCAGGCTGTAACATTGCCTTGTACAATGCCTTGCGAATGAACAGCTTGGAAACCGCTGTCTCACGCACATGGAGTTCTTTAAGTGCTTGCCACACACCTCTAGCTGTCTTGATTCCCCTCACATATGGCAACTGGGAATCTTCCAGCCCCAAGACAATTGTGGCCCTTGCTCTTTGGTCTTTATCGAGGTCTTCATCATCAGGCTTCGCAGGAAACTTACTCACCACTTGCCAGAGACGATCCCTCTGCAGTACTGCCTGCATGCGTTCCGACCACAGCAAGTAATTGGAGTCATTCAGACGCTCAAAAGCCATCTGAACTGGTTGTGAGGCCATCTTGAGAGCGATGTCCCTGGAACCCGGAACCAGCTACTCACGACCACCGAGAGAGAGAACAGGAACCACAGCACCCAGCACTCACACGCTGCAGCTGTTGTCCTTGTGTCCGCTGCGTCACCAGCTCACCACGGTCAGGAACCAGCCAGAGAACAACAACTTCTGGAACTACTGGAACCAACGCCGTTGATGCTGACACCACCGCAACTCAGGCTGGCAGCACAATGCCCATAACCTAATGGAACTTTGGAGTGTCAGGCATAGCCCTATTGGCTTTAGCCCAAACGTAGCAGAGTTTTCCTGCACAGCGAAGAAGCTAGTTGCGGCAGTGATGACTACTCAGCTAGACTCAGAATAACTATTTACAGGATTTATTAAAAGGAAAAAATAAAACCAGCAGAGTTTCTGCATACAAATAAAAGCAAAATAAATCCTATCTTTCTTTCTCTCTCTCATAACCATACACAGCACTTCTAACTCCTAACACACCTCACATCAAACTGTGCTAGCAATCCCTAGATAACAGAGTTGAGTGCTGCTCGTTAACCAATCAGAGTGAGTAGTTTCTAGGTCAAGCAGACCAGGGCTTTCTGCCAAGAGTAAATTGACTCCAGCTTGAGTTAATTGGTGAAGCTAGAATCTGCAAGTTTCCCACGAGAACCAATTAACCAATTAACAGAAACTGAAACCGAAACTGAAACAATTTAAAGTACGGGGTTGTACCTATTGTTTGATGGAAGAGCCTATTTTGGAGATAACACGCGGTGAGCATCCCCATCACTTTTATATTCACAACAGCACTTTGAGGTGGTTAGGCTAAGAGATAGTGATTGACCCAAGGTCACCCAGTGAGCTTGAAAGCTGACTACCTGGCTACCACAACGTTGCTCTTCCCCAGTTGGGAATGGGGGCAGGGGGGTAAGTGCAGCAATAAGCCATCAGTGACTACGTGCTCTGCAAAACCAACCACCCCAAACCCACCTGCTTAAGGGGAGGAATCCCAACCTCCCTCCTGCTGCTGCTGCCGCCTTGCTTGTTCACAGACCCCTTTCTAATTGGGGCCAATTATACCTCGTCTCTCCATTAAGGGTTTGAGGTGACTTACAAGAAAAGTTAAGATTAATGTGCAATTTTATACTGAAGAACATATCCATACCTCACTAGTAATCACAGAGCTTGTCTGCAGAAGGTTCCACGTAAGAATGATCCAGTAAGGATCATAGCAGGCAACGTGGAAGATCTCTCTGCCTGAGAAACTGAAGAGCCCCTGCACATCCAAGTAGATTGAGGTACACAGGCAAATAGCCCGGAATTGAGTACAAGGCAGATACCCAAGACTGCAATCCTAAGCAGAATTACTCAGTAAATATACTGAGTTCAGTGAGATTTACTTCTGCGTAAACAAGCTTAGGATTGCACCACTGAAAAGCAACGGATTTTACATACTCAAATTCTAATCCAAGGAATGCTGCTCATGCAAATATAAAAATGAATAGGAACTATAATTTTAAAAATTTTGTAAAATGTCACGTTTTGTAAAATAGCTAGGATGCTTTGTTTAATATAAGGATTAATGTGAAAGAAGCTAGAGCTGAAAATGGCATAGAATGATGCTCTTTGAAGGCCCTGAATCACAAAATAGTGATGAAGATGAACCAATACTGCATGGATTAGTAATGAATTATTTTGAACTAGAATCATGGACAAGCACAAAGGGGAGGTAAAAACTAGCCATTACTCAGAAGATGATCCACAGATAAAGTGGGGGGGGGGGGAGTTAAAATGTGAAAAAATGTAAAGTAGGCTAGTACTGGAGTATTGTTACACCTTAAGCAACATTCTATTTATGTTTTTGGTGTATTGTACATTACGAGGCATTCACACAGTATAATCCACAAGTGCCTGGGTGACAGTAGGGTTAAATCAGGCAGCTTCTATGTAAACCAGCATAAAACAACAACACAACATTAACTGTCAAAGGAAGTCTTTGTAGGCTTAAAATCATAACAAAGGGAGTTTTGTTAATATACTTAACTTTATAAGAAAGTACATTGTCAATAGTTTTAATTTTTATAATTCCACTAACTCCCATTGGAGGAGGGAAAAGCTACTACCAAATTAGTATAGAAATTATTATTTTTTCTTTAACTCAGGGGATGGGGAGTTAAAACTAATTGTAAGGGGATGGGAAAAAGGAAAGTAAGAAAGAGCTATTCACAGAAATTCCTGAGATTCTTATGAACAGACTGTTTAAATGAAGAGCACTTTAATCAGTAGAGGAATCCTCACGTTCCTAATGTCTTGCTGTGCATTCTGCAGGTTAGAGTAGCAGCTGGTAGAGGTCATATATCTTTTGTGAGCATCCCAAAAAGGCTCACTGCCAGACTGTTAAATTATGAATAAGCAATGAACAAAAGAATGCAGATACGGTACTGACAAGATAATCCAAGCAAATTTATCTATGACAAATTTCACAGGATTAACAAATTACATTTACACAGAACAATAAAAATCTGCAAAAAAAAAGGAAAAAGAAAAGAAAAGAAGATGAGCCTACTTTCCCTTAACATCAGGAAAGGAAAAAAATCAAAAAGTGATTTCACAGCAGGTATTTAAATTATAACATTACCTAAAAAATAAAGACATGTGCAGCACATTCCTATGTATATTTACTTGGAAATAAGTCCAACTGTGTTTAATGGAACCTAGTATGGGGAAGCTATTTTTTCTGTTAAACAGAGTGTAACAAATAAAGTGCAAAGAACGCTTCATCAGATAAAGTTTATCTATCTGTTATTTGTTTCATACTGTATAACACTTAAATTATTAGTGTTCCTCATAACTAAAATTAAGTTAGAAGCGCCAACAGCATTGTATGGCAAAAAAGAGAAAAACCAGAACTGTTACTTTATCGTCTTTTATTTATTTCTTCTGTCAGTACAACCAACGTTAAACAGGAAAGCTTTAGCTATGAAAAAATAAATTCTAACTGCCTTCCCCAGAAGTAAAAAATAATAATACTTTTTTAAGGCTACCAAATACAGAATACAAATTAGAGAAGCATCTTAGTCGTTTCAATTTCTTTTCATAGATTGCCAACACTGGATTTGTTAAAAGTTACTGCAGACACTACTTGCAAAGGAATTGTTAACTGTTGCCTTGATCCTGAAAAGTTTGCCTTGCTGGAAATGGACGCAATAATGCAAGGATCAGTAATTTCTAAATATCAGGTGTTCTGGGAAAGATGTTCACCCCACTTCAGTTGTAGTTGTTTGCATGGTTGCTTATGACTGATTACACCAGATGTAGAGGCACATTCAGATGTGTATTCAGTTGAAAGTACTGAAGTGAAGACAAGACAACATCAGCATTTGGGTATGGATCTAGATAAATATCTAATTTATTACCATGGTTCTTGATCTAAGAAACAACACAGTACAGTACGGATCTTCTAATCTTCAGCGTGGGGAGGAATATATGATATAATACACACACAACATTGAACAATAAAGTAACTATTTAGTCCAGAATTCTGTTGCAATCAATGGCCATGCATATGCTTCCAGGATATTAAGGCAACAGGAACTCCAGTTGTAGAGTATGACCATAGCAACTAGAATACAAAGGTAAACTCAGTTTACGGTTGCAGCTGGCTACAATTAAGCACCAATAAGTCTTCATGCTAATTGGATTCTACCTTAACTGGTATCTTGTCTTTAAAACTTGTATACCATTATTCCATCATACAAATGCAGAATTCAAGCCAGAATATGACAACCTGGATTCTAAATAGATTAACCACTTCCTGCAACAGAGTTTGGGCACTGAAACCCACTGCAATTAGTGGACTTACATGAAGTTAGATCTGAGTTTGATTTTGGCTATTATGTGGAAGTAATTTTCATTTATATCAATAGGACACTTCTGTGGTGTGTGTGTGTGTGTGTGTGTGTGTGTACTGTACAAAAGTAGTTTGATTCAGAAAGGGTGTTACATAAGGAAAGCCCAGCATAAAAGCAGTCTATGAAACGGGCACTCATTATTTTGAGGGATGGTGAGCACACAGATCAAATATGGCTCCAATGCTCGGGAGCAATTTCAATTTCCCGCCACACAGAAAATTGGGAAGATCTGCTTTTAAACTCTAGAGTATTCGACCAGAACAATTTTTAAGCGCCTGGGAAAAGCAAAGTTAAATCAGACAGCTTATGTTAGTGCTTAATTTTTTATCTCTAATGTGTCATTTATTTCTAGCGGGATTTCAGCATAGCTTGTTTTCTCTGCATTGTGCATATCACACAAACTCCCTGGCTCTCGTTCATACACAATGGGTTCACTGAAACCAACAGTTCTTACTTTAGTATTGACAAGCCCCACTGATTTCAAAAGATCTGCTTTAAGTATAACTGAGTCTTGATCCAACATAGTTTCTGCAATCCTGAATAGCATTTCCTTACAGTAAATAACTGGTGCACTGAGTGCCATATGTACATCTGAACCCCCATGGAACTCAGATTACAGCAATCCACTTTAAATTACAGAATTTATCAACTATCTCCTCTCCTACTGATTTATATACTGGTATAAACTAAAACTACTTGCTTTTATTTCAAATATTTTCTCTTTACAAGAGTATACATGTTCTTGCCTATTCAGTTTTTAAAATAATATCTTTAAAATATATATTAATGTAAAAATCTACCGTATTTACTTAAGTCTAATGCACCATCGAATCTAATGTGCACCTTAATTTTTGCAACATAATTTGGCCAAAAAAGGTGAGCATTAGATTCAAGTACAGTAATAAAAATAATCCTCTTCCGCACAAGTAAATGTTGCTTACATAGCAAACATGTTTCTTACAAAGTAACCATGAAACATTATGGTTATTAAAGTGAACATCCAGTCAACTAAAATGCTTTTAATATAAACTTTGTATCTTCAAATAATAGCATTTGAATGCAATTATTTCATTTATGCTGCCAAAATGTAGGGTAGGAAACAAAGTGATTGGGTGTCATACCAGAAACATATGCTTTGTTAAATATTAAAGACAGTGAAAAAAATATATGAAGAATGCAAATATATTGACATTAAAATTATTTTGGCAGGTTTATGGTCCTCTCTGTTTCCTACAAACAAAGCATTAATTCATTAATACCAGTTTTCAGAATCTCTTTGTGAACCTGTAGTTTATACAGAACTGAAGCATAGCAGCCAATTCTGTATCCAGTGATACTTTTCACAAATAGGATCAGCCACTTTGTGCCATTATGAAGGTTAAGGGATAAACAACACACTCTACAAAAGTCCTTTTTTTATCCCACAGCCAATATTGTAAACATTCAGTCGTTCAGCCCTTTCCACTGACCTCCACCTTGACCTATAAAGACTATTACCTACAAGTGGTTGAGTATTTTGTGTTTCTCTACAATGCTGCAAGCCTATTCTTTCCTTGGGGAAAAAAGACTTTTATTCCAAAACTTAGCAAATTATACAGTTATGTTGAAATGGCATTCAAACTTAAAAGGGTAATTCTACAACAAACTGTATCATTTAAGCTAGTGCACCAGAAACGTGAACTTTAATCCAAGTGAGATTCAAAAGCTTAAGCGGCATGAATAGACAAGGGTGTGAAATGAAGCAATGAAAACCTCTGGTTTATATAAAGTACAATGTCAATGTTGCGTTCTCGTTTTCAAGCATATATTAACCATTACCAGCAATTTGAATGACAAATCTGTACTTTTCAATTTACACAAATACACAATTCCATAAAAGCCACAATTTTAGCAAGTTGGGGGAGCCTCCAATCCTCTGTTTAAGTCTTCCTTTCCTTGTTCAGAAACTGAACAGTGTTTATTAAGTTGTTGCAGCAGAATACAGGCTTCCCTGCACAAGCTAGTGTATCTGATGTGATTATTAGCTCTCCTGCTCTCAAGTAGAGGACCTAATATATCTCCAGATCCCTTGCCCAGCATTGCAGAATTAGCCACCGGTTGGAACATGACCAGAGAAGAGACTGTCTCTTCTCTAGATGCAAAAACCTAGCAGGCCTCTATATAAAGCATTAGTAAACTGATTGGTCTCTATAATCCTGCCAAGCGCTAAAGAGATTTTTAAAAATAAAATAAACTTTGGGGAAGATTATTCACAATAAATGAAATATATGCTCCAAATAGTGGACAACAGTTAATTTTCTTCAGGATTTTGAAACTATAAAGGCAACCTAACCTTCTACTGATATGATTGTGATTTTTTTTTATGTAAAGGGACCTACAAATAAGTTCACATAATCACTGACCTCCAAAAATATTAGTCACTTGCTATGGATACATATGCAGATTTTTAAAACACCACGGGGGGTGGGGGTTAGGGAACCTCATTGGTTAAAAATACAGGTTACTAAAACCAAGCTGTTCCACAATTTACATTTTTTTAATTTGAAAAAAAGCCCAAAAGAAACAAGATTTTTAAAATATTGATGTAACATCAAAGGATCACAAAGATAGATAGATAGATAGATAGATAGATATAGATATAGATATATAGATGATAGATAGATAGATGATAGATAGATAGATAGATAGATAGATAGATAGATAGATAGATAGATAGATATATCAAGCCCAGCAATGCATATGAGTGTTTCACTTATCATTCCCCTTCACTGTATCTAACTGATTAAAGATAAATAATGTTTTTTTCCAAATTTGCTCCTATTTACAGCAAAACTTGTTGGGAATTTTCAGGTAAGTATCTACATCTCTCCTCTCATCCTTTAATTTAACAAGGTATAATTGTGAGGTCTCAGTGTCTGAAAAGGGGATTCAAGCAAGAGATGGTTTATGAGGAATAGCAATAGAATTCTCCCATACCACGAAATAGTACAGTCTACAGCCCTCTAACACCATATAGAAACAATTAATTCATAAGGGAGCTGCTGCAAACGTGATCAGCTATTTTATTTATTAAAATATATATGAATTGCTTTTTTGCCCACGAGGCCCTCTTAAGTGAAATACAAGATAACAAAATATAAGGCAGCAATTTAAATATAACAAACCATTATTAAAACAAAAGCAGAATTTAAAACCCATCAAAAGCCATGTAAAATAAAACAATTTTTAGCTGGGGCCAGCATGACCTTCCTCTGGTGCTACCACAAAAAAGGCCCTACCTAGTCTCTAGTGGGAAATCCAGTAAGTTTTCTGATAAATATCAAAAGCACTGATTAGACTCACATGAGAGGAGGGACTTCAGACATCCTTCTCCCATATTGTTTAGACCTTTGTTCAAATGGGCACAATTCAGATAACATTAGGGTGGCACCATGGTAAACCTCTCATTGGTGCCATGCTTTTCATAAAAGCCAATAAATGGGGAAAAAACAGAAGGTAAGTATTTTATTTATGTGGAATAAACGTGGACCCAGTCTGTGTGATGTATATTTTTGTTGAAATCTCAATTTTTAATACCTTGATTACGGTGAAGTTCACCTTCTGCATAAATGTATGCATGCCTGCAGCCAATATATATATTTCCCTACCCCTAGCTGCATATGAACTGGGTATTATGATATTCATACACAATGCATACAACTACATTTTGGGTTGGGAGGATAAAATGAGATTGTGGTGATGCTACCTTGAGCACCCTAGGAGAAAAGGCAGGATTTACATATGATTAACTGTATTTTGATTTATTTAGTCTCAGATTTGTATACAATATTACTGAAGAAACATACATTATATCTAGAGGGTGGGAAATGTAAATAGTAGGTCACATGGTAACAAAATGCAAAAAATATAGTGTGTTAAAAGTTTAATTGTATATAAAACAAACACAGGGACTTCACAGCAGCTGTAATTGATAACACAACACAAACATCCTAGCTAAGTGAATGAACACCAGCAGTTGGATAAAAGCCCAGTATCTCAATTCAATCCAGAGGTGATATAACTGAACTTCTTGCTAAGTTGTAATTCAGCAATTTCACACAGTAATACCTCTTCAAGGTTTCGTTCTTCAAGAACAACCACTTTAAGATCAGCAATTACAGGTCCTGGGAAATGTTCCCCTGCTGGGGGTTTCAGTTGAATCCAAACAGTACCAGGTCTAATTGTTTTCTGTTGAAGAGGCATAGCAGTGAACAGAGAAAATAGTACAAGTTGATTCCCCGGTCCTATGTCATGTCACTAACTGGGGACAATTGGTACTCCATCTTCCTACAAGGAATATTAACTTTCCAGTAAGCATCCATTAAATTTGATCAAAATATCCCTCATCTTGGCTAGTATCTTAACTTCTCTCCCTCACGACCAGGTACTTTCTCATTTAACCAAATCAATTAATTTTCTGTATATTTATTTCAGTTTGATTTATAATGATTTGTAATGATTTTCAGCCCTAAAATGTGCCCCCAAAACTGTTTACATAAGAAAGCAAAACCATGCAATTCACCGTTATCCAACAACGAAACCTTCTAATCAAAACAGAGTTAAAACCTTCCATCATATATTTTAAAACCACATAAAACCTAGTCTTCACGTTATTAGTGGCTGCCAGATTAGTTATTGCCCATTATTGCAAGTCTCCTGACACTTTACCATTTGAGGCATGGCTCTCCAATGTCTGGAGCATCACTTTGTTGGAACGCTTGACCAGACACAGTGGTCTGGGGAGAGGCTAAATCTGACAATTTTGATGCAGATTGGTTTCCCTTCCTTGAATATATTAACAGGGAGGGATCTTCCCATATCCCTTTGGCTTCTCATTCTTCATTAAGGTTGGGTATTTAAATAGCATCTGATATTCAGTGAAGTATGATTGCAATTTGGTATACCGGTTTGCTGTTGTTATTTCAGTCTGCAACACTGCATTACTTTGCTATTGGCTGCTTGCTTTTTTTGGTGTCTGTATGTTTTTCTATGTCACAAAAATTCAATGAAAAGTTGGAATGCATATATTAAAAACCTGTAAAATCCACATGGAATAAGAACACTTTTGCTGCCTACCTAAGTGTCATCAGAGACGGAACTAGTCTCACCTGTGTGGGGGGGGGGGAGAATTCCACAATCAGGGAGCTGCCCCCACACCCACCTTGCATATCTATGGTTGGTGAGACTTATAATGTGCAGTTTCCATTCAAACACACATTTTGGCGCCAAGCCCAATGAGGCTGAAAGGGGAGCTGCTGGGTGTCCCACCCATGGTTGCAGGGGGAAAGAAAATGGCGCTTTGGACCAAGCCACAGCTGTGCTATTTAATAAACACCACTTCCTAGAGCCTCAGGTAAGCGGAGATTATTTTCTGCCCTGTGCAGACAGAATTCGGTTGATCCAGACCACAAGTAGGCCTCTTCTGTCTAATACTGTAATGTGCCCTAAACAGGAATGTGAGAGTTCTGTTTTTAATGACTGTTACTTTGTGAATAATTTACTCCTGCATTTGTTTTAATCACTGATGTAACTGAATTGCTTATCTTTTGTTATACATTGCCCTGGACTCTGTTCAAGGGAGGATAAGTCAGAAACAAAATAAATGATGATAATGATAATATTATGATAACAACAAAACAAACTTAAATCATTCTTTCTATTAAAAAAAAAACGTAGAGAATCCTGAAGTAGCTCTAAAGAACTCTGGGTGCCTCTGATCATCAGTTAGATTAAATAAAATAAGGAATTTATTCACACAGTATCATAGAAGTTTTGCTCTATGCAAAAATGGAACAAATGTGAACTTTCATAAGAAAATTAAATCTCTTCCTTTAAATGAACCAGCACTCCATCTTTTTTTAAAAGTTCCGTTACAAATTTGAGAGTTTAAATGCATACACAGTGGCTGCAGCAAACAAGAATTTTGAAATCAACCTTATGAAAGAAGTAAAATATAGGAAGCTAAAGAACAAAAATGTGATATATGTAAACAGTTTATTCCTACCAAACGTGTGCACTCAATTAGTTATGGCTTTTCTTTAACGACAACAGAGCTTAAATGTATAGTCCCAGCAAGAGGGCCTATATTTTTCATGTTTAAAAGAAGACGCTATTCCCAGTATAGTGTATATTTCAGTGTAATACAGAACCATATCATAAATTATTAACAAATACTTTCACTCAAAGTCCTGTTAAAATAAAGGGCACAGGAGGACTATTCATTCAAAAGCACTTTATATATTGTGAAACTACTGATCATACTGGTCACAAAACAATGTTGCAGTCACATCTGATACAGCAGCTTTCATATCCATACGGTGTTATCCTCCTGCAAATTTATATGGTATTACAACAAATTATGATTACCCTATCAAGGTCTCTAGGCATCAACAGTTCAAGCATCTCATTCTAACTATAAGCAATCTATATCAAAGCAAAAGGTGTTACAAAATATCCTATTCTATACGGGTTGAACAACATAGAAACATTTCATTTTACGGTAATTATCAGTTTTAAGCCCTTATCAACTATAAAGTATCCAGCTGTATTTTGCAAATACTTAAGAAAAGTACTGATGAGCTCTACTGAATTTGTTGCTATTTAGTTCCAAGGGAATGGGTTATAAGACAGCAACTTGTGGTATAATATTCAGATTGATTGACCATAGGCGAAAGTCTCATGTGTTATCATACATGCAAAATATTCCACTAGAGCACCTCATGCTTATCCCCTCCTCCACACTTGAAATTAGATGGATATAATCGAAACGGCTCCTAACCAACACTAACATCAAAAAACTTTCCATTATACAATGGACAATTTTCTTATATCAATGTTGGCTAAAAAGAAGTCTAAACGTTAACTAACAGGTGAAAAGTAATTTCTAATTATTGTGCATCTAGCAGTTCACAGTCTACTAATAAAATGGCTCCATCACATACAGAATTTTACCAAAATTACTGTGAAGGTTATGAAATTCCAGGGCAAATTAAAATATTTCAGGATATAGACTTTCCTACATGCAAACCACCAGTTTTAAAAACTACATAGGGCATAATAGTTTTACAATTGTACTTTTCTAATAAAACATTGACAGTATTTTTATTTGCTTAACAAAATGTATTTATAGCTCAATTGCAGCAAAACCTCTAAGCATTTTATAAAACAATAGGTTACACTTAAAGCAGATGGATGGAAGCAGTGGCAAAACAATATTCCAGCAATGCCTATGTTTGAAGTGGCTCTGCTTTATAATTTAATAATGAAGCAGAACACCAAATTCTTAAAAGGTAAAAGTATTATTATAGCAACCGAGCAAGAAACTTCAAAGGAAGTTTAACTTGCTCACCATCTCACACCATGATGCCATGAAATAGCTTAGGATCTAGCATGCAACTTGCCCATAGGGAATTTTTATTCCCAGGTGGGATGCTAACTACTATATTCCGATATGTCCTGAAATTTCTGCATCAAGATTTAAAAACAACAACCACATGCTATATAGCTGTAACTTTTTTTTGTTATAGAACCTTGGGATATGAAAAATACAGACAAAAACCTGTATGATTAAATCTCATTAACTGCTAAAATCACATACTATATGTTGATCAATGCTCATACAAATAGTATGTGAACCCAAGTATGAATGCAGTAAACAAAATATATAGGCAGCATGTTTCAAAATGTGCAACTGCTAATCCATAAATCAGGAATCAGAGATATTGTGGCAATGTGGGAGGTTCTATTTAATAAAGGTCATTATAACTCCTAGCTCTAGAGCTATACGATCTAATATCCTCTCTGGTACCTCTATGATATGCCCATGCATTACTGTTCTTGTTGACAGTCTGTTGCCTTGGAAATATTTCATTATTTCAGTTTTTCCATTTGTAGACCCTTGGCCTTGTGATATGAAGGCCACCCTATTTCATATTTTCGATTATCATTTAAGCAATCTTCTGGAGCTATTTATATAAAAGCAAGTGTTAGACAATGCATATCATCATTTATCACTGCTGTGTTTAAGCATATACTCTAGCAAGAAATATAAAAAAATGAAGGGAGCTTTTTTTTAGTCTTTACTTTACAGCATAACACAGTGATATGCTTTACAAATCACTGCTGGCATATCACATGCATTAAGATTGTGTGAATTTAACATCCTTGGACATTTCCACAGGGCTGGATAATCCTAGGTTCTTTTGAACCATTTTCTGCCTATAAGACTGTAGAAGTAAATGCAACAAGTTCAATAACTTTTTCTCAAATAATGACCAAAAAATGTTGAAAATTATCCATAGTTACTAAATAACAAAGAATTTATTCTTTGTTTTTTTAAAAAAATCTCTAGCTCACCAATTATAATATCCTGATATTTGTGAATATTGGACTTTTGCATAATGAATTTATTTTTAATATCTTAGCAGCAGAGTCCTAACCACACTTACGAGTAAACCCTACTGATTGTGAAGGGACTTACTTCCAAGCAAGTGTGCATTAAACTGAGGCTTACCCTACAGTTCTTTACACGGAGACCTCCTTATTTCAGTGGTGTGAGCAGCCCAATTCTATTCGTGTAAGTAGCACTATCTCCAGTGGAGCTTCCAGTTAAGTGTGGATTGATAAAACTGCAGCATCGATGCATATAACAATGTGCAGGATGAGGTCGTACAGTTTCAGAGAAACTGGACTTTAGCTTCTGCATGCAAAACCCAAGTAAAGTATGGACTGTGTACTAAGAAAATACTATGCATTTGCTTAATTGAAAACAACTGCATTTTTAACTTATCTTACATTAAGAGCCAATAGCCTGACATATCATATCTTAAGCAGAGCCTCTCCCCCCACTGCAAAGAAACAACTCAGGTTCCCTTAAATCCTAAAATAGCTGGAACGCCGTACACAGTGACAACAAGTTAAGCCTCAAGGCATAAAACAATGTTGTGGACACTAGGCCAAGCTTTGGGTTATTGGCGTTTCATGCATGTAGGCTACTTCCCTTGCTGGAATTATTACTCCTCCCACTCCCTACAGGATATAACTACTCTGATCCAACCTTTAAGATGACAGCATCAGAGCTGAACAAGAATATGCTATTAAAGGGCATTAAATTAAATACAGTATATCCTCCTACAACTTCAATCAGAATTTCAGACCAAGTGTTATTTAGTACAGCTCTCAAGTGGAGCAGAATAACAAATCGCACACTTTGATTTACCTTCTCCGAATGCCAAATGGAGACAGGTGATAAAGAAAGCACTCATGCACAGGCTATGAAGTTTCCCCTAGAAATTAATTCTATCTTCAAGATTCCTATCTTGAAAAAAAATCCCAAAATGGCACACAAATATGCCTCTGCTGGAGAGATTACTGAAGCTGTCCCGGCAAATACACTTCTTACTAATATAGTACTAGGCTCATAAAGGGGGGGGGGGGAGAGAACAGGACTCTCTGGTGAGGGGGGTGCTTGAAAGGATGACAGCATATATTGGTATTTATGTGTTGGCTTTCCCTCCTCTCAAATGTACAACTCTATGTGCAGGAAACCAGCATGCTGCTAAAGACATTATTAGTAATACACAAATGCTTTTACAGTCACTGGAGGGAAAACACAGAATTTTCATAGCTAAAGAGAAGTAAAGGGACGTTAAACCTCTGATTTCCATAAATTTCAACAAGATGATGTATTTCCATCATGAGCATATCCAAATATAGCTTGAGGTACAAGATGCAACAGCTTATACTATGAACAAAGCACTAAGTACAGAATGAACAAAAGCAGAATGTTTGTATTTAAACCTATTTAGAAAATAATATGAAATCGGCTCAATTCCAAGCACTAGCTCAACTGATACAGATGGCACCCTCAAATACCCATTTTAATCCAAGGAACGGACATATTTACATTTATACTCTCCTGATAAGTACACATTTTTTAAGCCAAATGGTACATTGTATCAGCATAAAGCAACAACTACAATTCTTCACATTCACCTGATCAATCATTATGCATCCCATAATATCTATAGACATTTTTAAAAGCAACTCGGGGGGGGGGGCGGTTTTCATTTTATATCTCAAATGGGAACCTTCCTCAGCAAGCAGAACTGGAAAATCAAAGGGAGCAAAAGAGGAAACCATTATGTACTATGGTCTCCATTTGGTCATATAGGATTGAAAAGATGCTCTGCAGATTTTTCAAAGCATTGTTCAGTAACATCAGGTGAACTTGTAAACTTTGCAATATGTTGCTCAGTGGAGGAGGTACCGTGGAAGCTGCCCTTCCTTGCAGTGGTGGGTGCCATCATTCCACAACTATTCTGCTCTGAGTAACCAAGCCTCTCAGTACCCATGGCAACCTCTATACCATTCCCAATTGTCCTCTCTGGATTCCCTGCATCAGCACCCCTCCACCTTCCCTTGTGCAGGAATTGTTCTGCATAAAGAGAAGTGATGAGTCTCAACCCTGGCTGGAATTCACACCTTATGCTCCAGAAGCCCTGTCCCTGTTTCTAGGAAGGCTGATTGTTCTTACCCAAAACGTGCTCTGCACATGCTCAGAAACAACAGACTCAAGGCTAAAACTTTATGAGCTCGGACAAAACCTATCAACATGCTCTTGCGGAAAGGTCATGGGTGGCTTGCCCTGAAAGCTCACCTGCTTTCAAAGGTCTTTCATACCTCAATTAGCCCACTCATTCCTTGTTTCCAGTGGCTCAGCCACACGCACCCGTTACTTTCCAAACGGGGCTGCCCCATGTGCCCATTAATTTTCATTGGGCCGGGAATTCCCTTGTCCATCGAGAGGGAGCCCTTCTCTAAAAGACACACTTTACTTGGAGACTCGGATGACAGCTGCGCAGACATGTCACCGACAATACGCGGAGCCGACCAGCAACGGCAGTAAAAGTATATGGGAAGAAGCGGGAAGGGGGGGAAGAGAGCGCGCGACGCAAACAGGAGTGTGGAGACTTGCAAAGGCGAGCCTACTTCTAGCCTCGGCCGCCACAGCAAACTCTGCCAGAGCATCTCCCCTGACCGCGCATTAGAGCAAACAACTTCGACAGACTAAACGCCAACCTGGGGATTGGTTCCCCGCCCCCCACAAAAAAAAACCCGCGGGAGGAGAGAGAAGGGCTAAGCGGAATTGTCGCCAGGCGCCTCCGACTAAAGTTGCCCCAGCAGTTGCGAAGAAGAGCCCGGCCAGTTCCGTTTCGGCCTAGCCGCACCAGCCCAGCCGGCCCTTCGACGAGGCAACGCTGGGCCTGGCGAAAGCTCCCCGCCTCTCCCCCTTCCGCCCCGCCGCCTCCTCCTCCTCCTCCTCGCCGAGACCATCCAGCCGAAAAGTTGCCTCCCGGGAATTCCGCCTCACTCCCCCTTCCTTCCTTCCTTCCCTCCCTCCCGCCAAACACCGACTCCTGCAATGTGCGGGGAGGCGCAGGATCGCTGCTGCTGCCGCCGCTGCCAGACTAGCCAAGTGTGCTGCTGTGTCTGTGTGAGGAGCAGCAGCAGCAGACAAATATGCATGCACCAAGAGGAACTCCCGAGCAGCGCGAGCGGGGCTTTTGCAGGCTGAGAGTCGCCGCCGCCGCCGCCTGCCTCTCCTCTCCTCCTCCTCCACCGCCAACCCCCTCCCTCCGCTTCTCCTTTTCCCGGGCATGGAAGCCGACCAAACCAGACCCGAGGCTGCAAGCGGCGGCGGCGGCGCCCTAGACGCAGGCAGGCGCTGCCGCCTCAGGTTCAATACAGAGAAAGTGTTACCGTTCTCGCCTGGAAGGATCCTGCTGAAAGCTTGGCTTGGTGGGCGCCATCTTCCTGGGCTTTTTTTTTTCCTTTCCTTTCCCCCTCTCTCCCCTTTCCTCTCTCTCTCTCTCTCCCTTACTTTTCCCCCTCCTGGTGTGTGGTGTTGTGTCTAGCAGGAGCGGCGGCGGCGGCAATGGCCCTGCTCAGGCAGGCAGGCTGAGGAAAAGTACGGAGGCCAATGCATTGCGGGCTCCCGCTCCCCGGCGCAGCGGTCCTGGCGCAGGTTGTTGCTTCGCTGCTCGGCTCGCTCGCTAGCGCCGCTGGGGCCCGGGCCGCCGCCGTCCAGAAGCCGACGAGCCTCCGAGAGAGCCCAGGCTCCGCCGCCTCCGAAGGCATGTCAGGCGCGGCGACGAGCGGCCGGCCGCGGCGGGCGGAGAAAGGCGCGCAGCCCCGGCGGGCACCCCGGCCACTGGCATCGCCCGGCAGGTGTGGGAGAGAGAGAGAGAGAGCCCGCGGGACCGGCTCAAGCGCGGAGCCAGGCCATGGCCAGGGGAGGGGGGCGGGAAAGTGAGAAGTCAGGGCTCCCCGCGCTTGGCCGCTGTGAAAGTATTTCTGGGCATTTTCCAGCTGCTGCTCCGCCGGCTCCGACCGCTCTGACTCCTTGCGTGCAAAGGGACGCGAGAGCCTCCGCTGCCGGCGCAACAACGCCACTCAGTTGCAGTTTCGCAGACTTTCCTTCTCTGGAGCAGCGCAGGCGGCGGCGGCAGCAGGAGAGGGAGACAGAGAGGGAGGCTGGAGAGCCGCAGACAGGCACTCGCTTGGCGGCTGGGAACGGATTCTGGCAACAGGCTGCGCGCATTCGCGGAATGGCAGGGTCAAAAGAAGGGATAGGAAACAGTGTACTTT
The DNA here is from genome assembly GCF_964188305.1 of Podarcis bocagei. Taxonomy (NCBI): domain Eukaryota; kingdom Metazoa; phylum Chordata; class Lepidosauria; order Squamata; family Lacertidae; genus Podarcis; species Podarcis bocagei. The sequence continues at coordinate 36,659,970 of NC_138125.1, forward strand.
GCATGGTACATAGCGCACGCGTTATATCTGTGTGTGTGCACTACTTACATGCACATGTATGCATATGCACATGCAGAGGGGGGTGTTATTCGTGTGCACAGATCTGGGTGCCTATGCGTCTATTAGCATACGTGCGTGTCTTTATGTACACAGCATGTGCGCGTGTGTGTGCACGGAGGATGGAATGACATCTTTCAGCTACGCAGGCTGGCTGCACATGCGTCTGACTCTTGTCCTCCGTCCAACTACCGTAATACTACGGAGCGGACGCGAGACTGCGCGGAAATGGGTGCAAAAGCAATCCATCGCGAGGTACAGTTTACCGTATTTCTCGTGGCACAGCGATCGCCCGGCCCCCTAGGGAAAGTTCACACTATGTACTTAATACGGACTGCTATTGTGTCAGTTTATAAACTTGAAAAGGAAATGTGTGAAATAAACGGTGGGAGTGAGCATAGTTGAGGAAATGGTGTGGTTATTTTTAATTTTTTTTAAAATTAAGAGCCCGAGGGAGGGGGCACTTGTCGAATGTCACCTGAAAAGCAGTTCCATGTCAGTAATGTGTTAAGCCCCCTGCTTTTGTTCCTGGAGTAACAAAATGTTAAGTTTTCAAGCAAAAGCAGGGCAATCAGACCATTTAAAATCTAAGGTGTTCCAGCTGGATTTTGAAGGCAATTAAAAGGAATGCAACTAATCCACACATGCGTAGGTAAGAGGATGGCTGCATAAGGAGTTTGCAAAGTGCTGGAAAGTTTGGCTGCAGGGCGCAGTCAGTGACCCCAAAAATACGATCTCTGCCACAGGAGGCAGCGAGTTTGACCTGCCTGACGTCCCTCAGGACTCCGAGAAGCAGATACAACCAGCCTGAGTAGCTTGCATCCTGGAACTCTACAAACTGCTTCTGTCTCTCTCTCCCCGAAACACTATTCATTCACCTTCTTCTGATTCAAACCCATCAGAAGGAGTCCTTCTTTTGCATTACGGCACACAAAAATCATTAGAGATAAACAATTGTAAGGAAGTACATCTGCATAGAAAGGGACCTGCTAATTATTTTGTCACAGAATATAAATGCTGTTCCTATAAACTCAGGTTTGGAGGATTCTGATCTTACAGGATTCCATGGAGGCATTCTGAACACCCTTTAACTTCCCCTATCCTACTAAAAAGCAATAAAGTTAACAGGTGTCATTTGGGTTTTGTAATGAGTGTGGAAGAAGTAGCAATACCCTCCTGCCTTATTGGAACAATTTCACAGAATCACATGGAAGAGTATTTTTAATAGCTCAAATGAAAGAATACAACTTGCTTTTCATCTGCATGTGCAGAGTTAATATTCTGAATTTTTTAAGGGTTTTATTTTACTGTGCATTTTGAAAGGGAAGAATCTTGGAATATAAATTTGAATTGCAAAAGAATGAACCTATACTAACTAAATTAAGCTCTTGGAAGTAGGTCCCACAGAGTATAATAGGACTAATTCCCATGAAAGTGTGCATAGGACTGCAGCCTTACAGTGCAGTCCTCATCATGTCTACTCAGAAGTAAATCCTTATAAATTCAATGAGGCTTACTCCCAGGTAAATAGGCATTAGCTGGGATAAATAGCTGCAGGTTAGAGGTAACTATATCCCTTTAACTCCTTACAGCTTAGGCAATTTTACATTTTAATACTATAAACTGATATGGTGCATATATTCTTTCCAATGCATAATAATTTCTCAGGAAGTATCTTGCACTTGTGTAAAAATTAATCTGCTATTTCTGACCCTTGACTTGCCCCTTCAGAGGCAAAACTATTTTGATTCTTACACTGTGCTTCCTATTTAAAGAGGTTTCCTCTGTAATTTTAAGAATTCTCTAAGTGACAAAAAAATGGTAATTCGAAAAACCAAGGAAGGCTAGAGCTACACCAACTTTTATCTATCTTTTATATCTGTCACGCAGCACTTACTTTATATAAAGAATTCCTGTGTTTGCTTTAAGCGAAACAACACTGATTCTGAATTTCAAACTTTCACAGGCTCTGAGCTAGCTTTAGCGTCTCTTGAGATGACTTCAAGAATCTCAAGAGTTTATCCTAAATGTGCAGAAGTATCAGCAGCACGCAGTTTACTAAAAGCAAACTGTGTTCCCCAAACTTGGCCCTAACAGCTGTCTGTCTCAATAATGATGGACAGAGTGGGGTCATAGTCTAAACTTTAATGGTTGAAATATAAACATTGGTGGTTCTAAAGAGTTCCCAAACCAGTGAACTTCAAAATTTAAGTTTAAAGTATGAGTTGTTTATGTTTGCACACATCCTTGAGCTTCTCATCTAATATTTCATTTATCGTGACACTTAACAGTTGGAGCAACTTAGAAGGCACCAAAAAGAATAAAATAATGTTGCAGGGTGCAGTCTAAAATTAGTCTCTTGCTCCCTTTTTATCATTGCATCTTTGCTGTGATCTTCTAGTGACAAAGAAAAGCAAACAAAAGCATTATTGTTTATTAGGAAAAAAGGACTGGAATGCCATTTAATTATAGGTCCTGTTGACATTACCACCTGTCTGAATGGTTGAGGGAGAGTGAAAAGGTGAGCAAGGTCCTTAAACTTCACTATGACTTATTGCCTAAGCCAACTTGGTTATGTTTCCTTCCTAAAGGAGCTGTCTGTGAACCTCGGAAATTTGCATTAGAATGCATTTCAGTTGAATACTCAACAGTGCTGAGGTTTCCTGATAGATTTTCCCCTAGTAACAGGTGACATGCTAATACTGTTGTAATAAAAGTGTGGAATTGCAAAGGGTGAAACGCCAAGTGAAAACTCTATCTTGTTCAATTGAAAACAAATTATCAATCCCCGTAGGGTGATCAATTATACCTCTTGGCTGCCATGCTGTGGGGTTTGCACAAGGCATTGACATTGAGAAATCCCTACTTGAGGAAGGAGGCTAAGCAGACAGGATCCCAAACTTTGCAGCAGGAGTGGGAGGAAGATCCTCAGCCCTTGAGCTGCCATGAATCTCACTTTCCCCCTTTTTTGTTATTGTTGCTTTCGAAGCTCCAGGAACATTTCTGGGCACCGCTTTTAAAAGATCCTTTTTTGTTTTAAGTGTCTGGGTACCCCCCCCCCCTCAAAAAGAAAAAGCAAGCAAGACGTGATTTCTTAAAATTTAAAAACAAACGAGCACAGAAAGACACACAAGACACGCACAAAAACAAGTGAGGAAGCCTAATCCACACGCACACTTTGGGGGCTGTGTACTTACCGTTGTTGGTAGGAAGTGATGCCCTGGACGTTTTGCGGGTTCCCGTTGGCTGCGGAACTGGCTCTCCCCATGCCCGGACCGGCCGGCACTCCTCCCGCCGCCCCGCCGGCCGCAGCTGCAGTCACCTGCACGCTGAAATCCGGGAAGATCCGGATCATCCCCGCGGCTCAGCACCCAGCGAGTGTCGGCGAAGAGGTACAGCAGCAGCTCCTCTCCCTCCGGCGGCTGCAGCAGCAGAGCCAGGCACACTGCAATCCCATTAGTGAGCGGCGGCCACTGGGAGGGAGGCACGGCGCTTTGATCTGAGCGGCTGGGCTGAGATTGAGTTGAGGCGGGCGGGGGGGGGGGCTGGGAGTGAAAAGCGGGGTGGGGGGAGAGAAGGAGAGGGAAGGTATTTTCACCAATCTGCAAACATGCAACGTGTCAGGATTCGGCGGGAAGGGAAGGCTGCAAAAATTTAAAAATGGGGGGTGGGGGGGAATCAATAAGGGAAATCTCTACAGTCCAGGAACGAGGAATCCGAGCGGAAAAGGGACAGCGCAGAGAGAGAGAGGGAGGAGGGGGCGCGCGATTACTTTCGCGTGGCCGTGAAAATGATGGGCAGCAAATATTGCCTCCCGCTCCTCTCTTCTCCTCCGCCCTCCAAACGCAAAAGTCTTGGAGGGTTTCCTCTGTCGCTCAAGAAAGACGCTGACCGCAGAGCGATGGGCCAGAACCAAGAGGGCTGGGGCGGGGGAGAGAAAGAAGTGGCGGCGAGGAGAATAGCCCCCTCTCAAAAAAAAAAAGAAAAGACGAGTGGAGGAGGAAGCAGCCTGCCGTTAGCTCAAGTTCTTGGGAACTAGCGTTGCTTTCCCCCTCCCTCTCTCCTCTTCTTCTTCTCCTCCTCTCCCCCCCCCCCCCGCCGCCTTCTGTCTTTGCTCTCTATGAAGGGCTGATTTGCACCCAGGAGAAAACGCGCGGCTTTTGTGCAACGGCAGAGTTGCTTCTCTATTATAGGGAAGTGACTCTCCTGCCCTCCTAGTGTGCGCCACTGTTATTGCTACTCAAACTTGGGAAGGTGGGGTGGGGGTGCGCGCCGGCGCGCGCGCGCCTGCCTGCTGGACGCACCGGTCCGCGTTGTCGCTTCTGCCAACATATCAATTATACCGCTCGGCGCGGCGCGAAGAAAGGCCTGGCCAAACGCAAGGAGCGCGGTGACGAGCGAGGCAGCTCGCTGTTTGGGCTGCCTGCAGCCGTGACGGAGCCCGCCGCCGTCCCCTGAACCCGGGCCGATCCACACCAGCCACTCGACACGGGCACTTCTCTGCATGCCGGGCAGACTCAGTGACTCACGTAGGCATCCTACACCGGGACAAAGAAAAGTTCCGCGTTTTTTGACACCGCCAAGGAGTTTGGGGCTTTGGCGAAGGAGTGCGAGTGCAAAGTCAAATTCCTCTTCCCGCCCCCTGAAAGCTTGTTCTGGTTTGCCGCTTTGCAGACAAAAAACTCACACCACAAATCGCAGCGGGCCGGGGGGGGGGGGACTGATTGAATGGCGGGTTGCCCGGCCGGCGCCGCGCGCGGAGCTTTCGCAAAGGCGCTTTAGGGGGCAGCACCTCTGGAATGCGCCGCGCTCGCAGCCCCACGCTTCGTGCCTTTCCCACTCTGCCCTTCGCGGGGAGCCAAGGGACGTCAAAGGGAGAAAGGTCCTCCTCGCAAAGCTGCGGAGAGACTCCCCTGGCGTTGACCAGAAGCACTGCAGTCCCGGGTCTTTCTCCGAGCCCCTTCCGTTTCCTTCCTTCCTTCCTTCTCCGCGCTTGCACTTTGCTTAGCCCATTCAGTCCATCCGTGCAATTGTGCCAAAGCATTTGCACGGAGAAGGAAGACTATCCACACGGACGGTCATTTGGGGAAGTCTTGTTTCGCCCAAGCAGACGGGATTTGATTTATTTTTATTGTCTCCATTCACAATTTGTGGCTCCTGGCCGGTCAGTCTGTGCATATCGCTGGAGTAGAGTTGTTTTGGTTTACTCGCCCACGCAACGCTTGTGGTAGCTAATTTTCTCTCTAATTGCCAAATGTGTGCCTGCTGTTTCCAGGAGAGGAGATCACAACTTGTGTGCTCCCCGCCTACCCAGTCCTCCTGCTGTGAGCTAAGCCATGGTTTGGTTTAGCATGCGGTCTGAATTTTGGCACGTGATTTACCTAGATAAACCATCTTTACGTCCAAGAACAAACTTTGATTAGAGTTGGTGGTTTTTCAAGGAGCCCAAGCTTGAACAAAACAATGAGCCAAACTATGGTTAATGATAGAAAATATAGACATTGTTTATATTTATTTGTTTTAAGGAAAGCTAAACAAGTCACTTCAGAGTCTTGAATGAGAATGGGGCAATGGAAGTGTTTGATTTTGCAGACACATGCCTATCCAATGTGGAAACTCCCATTTACAGTAGCATTACCATTGCAGATGGGAGTTTTTGGCCAAGGTCACCTGGATGCTTGTAAATTTTATTGCAATTTGCCACAAGACTTCTCTCAAAAACATTTTTGTATTTCATGCTTTAGTGTAAAGTAATAAGAACAAACATTCAGCAAGACACAATTCTCCTAGGAATGCACCACCTCAGATCTTCATGGGAGGGGAAGCTATATGTTTGTATATTCCCCACATTTCAGTTGTGGGAAATCTGAGAGTCATGAGAATCTGAGCTGGTACCCTCAACTGATGCATTTGTCTTTCAGCCTATGCACATTTCTTCTCTTGCACTGCACTCCTTCCTTAATTTTCACCAGAACTCATGTGCAATGGTCTGTATGCAAAGACCCATTTTGGTTTAAAGAATGAACTTCTATTGACAATAATAATAATAAATTAATAAATTTAATTCTCTCCAACTGCTAGGCAAAGCTACCTAATTTGGCTGTTGTTTCCCTAGTGCTCCACCTAAAATGAATCTGTGCCTTTGTTTATACAAGGACTACTTCAAGTATCTTGTTTCCTGTTGCCCATCTATAAAAAAACCCTGTATGTTTTGCCTCAGGATAGAGGACAGACTTTGGTAACAGCTGGCTTTTGTGTTTGCAAACCTCAGTGCAACTTGATACCCAAACAGCACCTAATACAGCTTCATTTGAATGTCTGCTGCCTCATCCCTCATTCCAGCCTAACACACTTACAAGATGTAGACTTTGGCTGTGTATACATCACCATTTACTCTGGCTCCTGTGGGCTCTCACGGTTGGTGTCTGAAGCCATGTTCACATGATGTTAACCACAGTGCAGTCGTTTCTTAAGAAACGCTGCTGTTTGATGCACTTTCCCTCAAACCAGCCTCCATCCAATTTGAAAACATAAGCCACATTCACTTCACAGTTAAACTGAGACAGCTGTTGCACACGCACAGATGACAGCTTTGTGGATAGGAGTCCAGAAGCTGCAGATCCAGAGAAACCAAATAAGCAATGCACAGGTGCAAACATCCCCACCCACTCTCTGGTGTTTACAGCAATATAAAAATGCAGCTTAAAATGCCAGGGTGGAGTGGAGTGGAGACAACCTCACTGTGTTTTCAGCCACTAATGTGTGCATAGCCAGAGATGGCTTCATCACCTCTCCCCTGCCCCTACAGCCCCACATTTGCTCAGTTTACCATCTAGACTGAAGAAGAGTTATGGTGAACTCGGAAGCTTGCATAGGATGCTGTGACATTTTGATTGTCAAATGAAGGTATTGCCCTGGAGTGGATTTTTGAATTGTGCCTGTGAGCCATCTGAGGCCCTTCGTCATGTGCCCCCTTCATGACAGGTTCAGAGGGTGGCAACATGAGAACGGGTCTTTTCTGCAGTGGCTCCCCATTTATGGAATACTTTCCCCAGGGAGTCTTGCCTGGCACCTTCATTACATATCTTTAGGCACCATCCAAAAACATTTCCCTTCTCGTAGGCCTTTGGCTAAGTAAACAATCTATGTCCTTTTAAACTGGAGGGGGCATTGTGTTTGTTTGTATTATGTATTTTTGTGTTTTTATATTGTAAATTACCCTGTGATCCTTGGATAAAGGCCAGTATGGAAATTTAATTTAGACTCATAATGGTGTTTTCGTACTGTGCTAGGGTGATTTACAAACAATAGGAGAGGCAGGATAGGATATTGTTGTTGTTGTTGTTGTTGTTATATATTTATTTATTTCCCACCTTTTCCCCTGTTGGGGCTCAACCAACTTACAGATAAAATCAAGAACTGCTAAAACATAGAAAACTTAATCATTGAAATATAGTTACATATTGGTTTAAAACAATATGCATATATAAAATCAGTTTTAAACATACCAGTAATTCCAGTGAAAGCAGCACAGCACCAGACATTTGATTAAAGGCAGTCAATTCTCCAAAGCCTGATGGAACAAGAAAGGAAGGACAGCAAAGAGGGAGCCAGTCTAGCTTCTCTAGGGAAGGAGTTCCAATGTCTGGGAGCAGCCACCGAGAAGGCCTTTTCCTGTGTCCCCACCAAACATGTGTGTGAGGGTGGTGGGACCTAGAGAAGCGCTCCCCCAAAGATCTCAAAACCCTGGCAGGTTCATATGAGGGAACACAACTAAGCAGATAGCTTAGACTCAAGGGTTTTATAGGTGATAACTAGCACTTTGAATTGTGCCTGGAAACAAACTGATAGCCAGTCGAGCTGTTCTAGCACGGGAATTGTATGTTCTCCATAGGATAGAATAGGATGTAATGATAGAATGGAGTTTTTTAAGGGAGCTATCCAAACCCAACTTCGTTGGGCTGAGCAGAGTTTGTAGTAGTCAGATCTCAGGTTGAGCCTGGCCTTAGCCAGAACTATGCTGGGTAAAGTCTCTCATTCCAGCTCAGCTCAAGTGTGTAGCTACGATTTTGTTGGGGGGGGGCAGGACTTTTGGGGGGGCAGAACCAACCTGATTGGTCAGTTAGTTAAGTATTTCTATTGTTTTACTTGATCGGGGGAGCAGCTGCCCCCCTGCCCCCCCCTTGACTATTCCCCTGGCTCAGCTGGAGATATGCTGGCTGAAATTCTCCATCCCAGCGCAGCCAGGGTTCAACCTTGGCCAGGGTAAGTCTCCAAAAGTGGCATTCCATTGGAGGGGCGTGATGGGGGAGCGGAAGATGTACCCTATTCCAAACTCTGTTGAGCTGAGTGATGTGGCCTAGCAACCTAGCAAAAGCTAACCCTGCAAGAAGGGTGGTGTAAGTCAAACTCAATTCTAAAGGCTCATTTCTCCCCTGGCAGGCTCAACCGGCAGCAGCCCTGCTCCTGAACAGAGTTTGGAACAGGGCTAAATTATACCAGCATCTATTACGCAGGTTGAGTGCTCACTGGAAGAACAGATCCTGAAGCTGAGGCTCCAATACTTTGGCCACCTCATGAGAAGAGAAGACTCCCTGGAAAAGACCCTGATGTTGGGAAAGATGGAGGGCACAAGGAGAAGGGGACGACAGAGGACGAGATGGTTGGATACTGTTCTCGAAGAAATGAAGATCGTGGCCACTGGGTCCATCATCTCCTGGCAAATAGAAGGGGAAGAAATGGAGGCAGTGAGAGATTTTACTTTCTTGGGCTCCATGATCACTGCAGATGGTGACAGCAGTCACGAAATTAAAAGATGCCTGCTTCTTGGGAGAAAGGCGATGGCAAACCTAGACAACATCTTAAAAAGCAGAAACATCACCTTGCCAACAAAGGTCCATATAGTAAAAGCCATGGTTTTCCCAGTAGTGATGTATGGAAGTGAGAGCTGGACCATCAAGAAGGCTGATCGCCGAAGAATTGATGCTTTTGAACTGTGGTGCTGGAGGAGACTCCTGAGAGTCCCGTGGACTGCAAGAAGATCAAACGTATCTATTTTTAAGGAAATCAGCCCTGAGTGCTCACTGGAAGGACAGATCGTGAAGCTGAGGCTCCAATACTTTGGCCACCTCATGAGAAGAGAAGACGCCCTGGAAAAGACCCTGATGTTGGGAAAGATTGAGGGCACAAGAAGAAGGGGACGACAGAGGACAAGATGGTTAGACAGCGTTCTCAAAGCTACAAACATGAGTTTGACCAAACTGCGGGAGGCAGTGGAAGACAGGAGTGCCTGGCGTGCTCTGGTCCATGGGGTCACGAAGAGTCGGACACGACTAAACGACTAAACAACAACATTATGCAGGCTTCCTTTAGTTTGGATTCCTCTACCTGACTTTGTCCTGGAAGAAAAGAGCTTTGAGAGAATCTTTTCAGTTGTCAACATTCATTCTTTTCCTAGGCATCCCTCTTAGATTCAGGTACTGTCGACAAAACTAAAGATATTATATTGAGTTGCATGCTCTCCTCCCTGAGACTTCCTTATGGAGAATTTAGAACGGCATCTGCCAGTCTAAACAGACAGCGGAAGAGGAAAACATAAGTTGTGCTTTTCTCTTGTTTCTTATGTAATGTTGGGGTGGGGAAGAAACAACTTGTGTTTGAGGAATACACAAGCTGTCTCTGCATCTGGAGCCTTTACATCAGAAGAACTGCAGAGAAAGAAAGTACAACCTACCCTTCTGGTTCCTTGGAATGTTCAAAGCCATCGCAGTGGAGATGTTTTGCTCATGCAAAACGGCCCGCTTGTGCAGGTGACAGTCACGTTGGGTTTTAGTTTAATCTTGCTTTGTCTCCTTTAGGCATGGGCAAATATATCCTTTTCGGTTTCTCTCCGTTACCCGTTTCCCCAGTGTTAAATGCAGTTCTCCACATTTCCACATCAGTTTGCAATTGGGGAAAAAAAAGTTCCAATGAATATTCGTCAGCATCTTAGCGTGAATTTTTCCTAATATACACATTTTTGCAAAGCAATTTCCCCCAATGTAATGCATTTTGGCATGCTATTTTCACCAATGTATATGCATATTTTTTTTTTGCACTTTACGTGGCTGAAGAAGTGCACTGCAAAATTTAGAGAACTGTGAATTTCAAACGATGGCTGTGCTTCCATTTGTGTACTGAAAGCACAAATTATTAGGCGTGAACTGATTCAGATTTCTGCCCCCACCCCCAGTCTCCCCTTTGTGTCACCAGAAGGAACTTTCTGAAGTCCACCTGCTCTTCCTGGACTTTAGGTCCTTTGCAATTCTAATTCTAAGCAGGGCCTTTCTTTTCCAGCTGGAACTCACCAGAGCACAGTTCTGGCACCTCTCAGGTGGGCACTATGCCATTATAAAAGAACAAGGGAGGTGTTCATGGTGAGTTCGGGAACCTCTTTTTCTGGAAACATAGTACTGGTTCTAAGACACAAAGAGGACCCTAGCCCATTTTCTAGTCTGAACTTGGCCCAATTAACATAAATCTAAACAGTTGGCTAGAACAGATATGGAATGACTTGTTCTTCCCTTAGCAATTAGAATCATCTCTTTAAAGCAAGTGTGTTTGGGGGGGGGTGTTAATTCTGCACCCGCAGTGAGGGTGGGTGCAAGCTGTTCAGCTTTGTGGATGCCAATGAAACGCCCCCAAGGTGCTATTGCATCCAGAGACACCACAGCAGCAAACCCCTAGGAAAAAACTTTGACCCTCAGACTTTTCAACAGCTTTGATAGGAGCATGATCTTTCTTGGTCAAGGTTCCAGATATTGCTTACTGTGAAATAGGCATTCTAAATGTAGCATTATAAACCATCTCAGAAGGGCTAAGCAGAGATTTCTAACTGGCAAATATCTTGATCCCCATTGTAGCACACTAAAGGGCATTGTGTCGATGATAGGCCAAACTAGAGCGCACATTTTTTCCTCATGCAGCTCTGTAACAAGAAATCAATAATATCCTTTTTTATTTTTACTTTAACAGGGATTTTTTTTTGTTCTAAACCAAATTAAGATAAATAATTCAACGTTAAAACAGAGTCTGCATTCAAATCCTTTGTATTAAATAGCATCTGTGTTTGCCTTCCACTTTAATACAAAATGCTTTGGACTACAGCTGATACCAAGAGATATGAAACTAGTTAGTCCCCACATGTTGCACATAAAAAGAATTCATAATGAGCATCCATGGGATGTAGAATGGATCCCATGCGTTAGCTGAAGACCTCATAACGTAAGAGCCGAGAAGCCTAAGTGAATTATGACTGTCTCTTTCCTCACAAGTAGGATTAATTTTCTATCCCACTTATATTCATTATCTATCCTGTTTATACCATAGGGACACCAATTGTTTCAGTGTTAAATATAAAGTCTTTGCAGAAAAATATGGGATAGCTAGCTAATCGTCCCCATCCCCCCGCCCCTGTTCACTAACCAAAATGCTACTCAAATTCCATGTCTCATGAATGATATCAAATAGAGACATTCACAAGTAGTTTAAACCAGTTTATTTTCTCTCTAATTGACATCTTTTATAAGTCTCCTAGCGATATCAATAGGAATTCTGCATGCAGATCAAGAAGTGTATATGGCCTTTAGAGAGCAGGTCAGTAAATGGCTGGAGGAATGATTAAAGACTTCTTAACAGCACCCTTCCTTTTCCTTAGGAAGCTGTACAAGAAAGGCATGAATATAGGGTTGAATAAAAAGAATAATGCTGGAAGGAATTATATATATATATCTCCTGCCTTTCCAACAACTTCCAAGGTGTATCAGGATAAAACCCAGTCAAAACCTCAAAGACCGCCTCTCCCCGTATGAACCGACCTGGATCCTGAGATCATCATATGAGGCCCTTCTTAATGTGTGTTTCCAGGCACTGAGGTTGTCTGCAAGGGATTCCCACACTGCAGGTTTGAGGTTGCCAGCCGTCATATCATGTTTGCAGACATCTTTATTATGGAGAGCTGGTTTGCCAACAGGCCTGGTGCTTGAGGCCAGCCCCCTGTAAATCACATCCCTGGGGATCCTGCCATGTTCCATTCTTTGTAGATGACCAAGTCAGCATAGACGTTGCTGAGACGAAGTGTGAACATTCTGGGAATGTGGGCTTGGAATAGCACATCATTGCTTGAGAGTCTGTCCTGCCATTTGATGCCCCACATCTTCCTGACACAGCACCTATGGAAGACATTGAGCCACCGCTCCTGGTTGGTGCAAGTTGCCCACTGCTCACTTCCATAAAGCAGGGTGCTCAACACACAAGCCTGGTAGACCTTCATCTTGGTATTGGTTGTTAGCATCACATTCTCCCATACCCTTTTGGAAAGGTGAGCCATTGCCATTGCTGCCTTACCAATACGCTTGTTCAGCTTAGCATCAATGAAAAGGTTGCTGGCTATGGTAGAGCCCAGGTAGACAAAACATCTGGTCCCCAAAGCTGATGCATGAAGTTCAGGTGATGTCCTGACCCAATATGTTGGTCTTTGTCAAGGTGATGGTGAGGCTGAATGCCCTGCAGGCTTGGGCAAAACAGTTGATGGGTCTCTGTAGAACTTCTTTGGAGTGTGCTGTCAAGGCTGCATCATCTGCAAACAACATCTTGCAGATAAAAACCTGCCACACTTTTGTCTTGGCATGGCAAGATAGATATCCTGTATCTAACAGCTCAGGTTGAATGCCTACATCCATTTATTGACTTTTCATTTACATGTGATGCTCTGTAGCTCAGCTGAACAAGATTGCCATGGAAATCTAATTAATTAATAATAGAAATAAAAAATTAAAAAATAGAAGTTTAATAAATGCATAAATATTATTAGGGTGGCATCTTACAGAAGCTAATGGGAATTTGCTCTTGACCGAAACGTACAAAATCTATGGGGTTCATAATTCATTGATTGCCTTCAATTATTGAAATGCAAAATGTGGACTAGAAAAAAAGAGAGGTGTGTGCGTGTGGATCTGATAATCTATGGCAGCAGGAAGGGAAATGAAATTAATACTGTATGGAAGCTACAGGTATCTTAGACTGGAACAGTAAGATCATCAGCCTTCCCCAACCTCATACCCTACAGATGTTGTTGGACTCCCAGCAGCACCAACCAACCTGGCCAGTGATGATAGAAGCTCTAGTCAAAAACACCCTTAGGAAGCCTGGTTGGGGAAGGGTAACCTAAGTCCACTTGTTATTTATAGCAGTTTCTGGAAAACACAAGTGAAGAGAGTGCTATTGTGCTCATTCCCTGCTTGTGGCCTTCTCGTGGGCATCTAGCTGGCCAGTGTGGGAATAAGATGCTGAACTAGATGAGACTTTGGTTCAATCTAGCAGAGCTGTCCTTAGGAAAATGTAGGTTTCTGCAATTTTCTGTGCCAGTCTCTGACTGAAAATGGCTATCACTTTTCCCCCCTACACACATGACACCTTGATTACAACCTCAGCTACGAGTGAAGAAGGGGAGGTGGTGAAGTCAGAGAAAGGCCTGTCCATTGGCCAAAATGAAAATAAACATGCTTGGCAACAATCTGGCTTGTTGAACTTTAAGAAACATTTGCAGCCATCCTGGCCTCATTAACTCTCTGCTGCTCAGTCTTACAGCAAATATTGATAGCCTGCTTTTCTATATAAAATGCCCAAGGCAGCTAGCAAAATCATTTTCCAGAGGCAGCCTGTTGAAGCAAAAACAAAGTGGTGTGGTATCTTATAGATCAACACATGTAACATTGCACACGTGCCCACGGACTTTTATCAGTCTTTTATTACAATTACAACAACAACAGCAATTTATTTATACCCCGCCCATCTGGCTGGGCTTCCCCAGACACTCTGGGCAGCTTTCAACAAAATATTAAAATACAGTAATGCATCAAACATTAAAAGCTTCCTTAAATCTTGCTTTCCCCCACACTCAAAGTGGCTTATAAATAACATGGAGATAGAAAAAGCTAAAAACATAGGGAAAAAATCATTAAAAACGTAATCAAACACTAATAGAATTAAAACTCGCTCAGTGTCTTTGGGTGTCTATGTAAAAAGATCTATCAAAAATAGAAATAATAACAATAAAAACATCACAGCAGCAGCTCTTTCCTTCAAAACAGTTGCTTCCTAATAGCCTGTTGGAATAAGAAGGTCTTCACCTGCCAGTGGAAGGACAACAAGGAGTAAGCCAGCTGTTTCAACAAAATCATTGTGCATGTTTGAATATTCTTCCATACAGAAAAAATAAAATGAAATGCCTGTAGCATACAAAATTAGCATACAGGGGAAATGTTCAGCCTAGCATTCTTCCTGACACGCTAGGAAGGAATATGATAGAAACACTAACATCTCAATCCAGTGATTTTCTGGGTACATGGAGGCGCATGGAGTTTTCTCACTTACAACCGTGTTTCTGTTCACTGAAACAGAAAGGACAACTTCACACTCACCCATCCCTGTTCTTGAATAGAGCTGTCCCTCTATAGAAATGGTGGCTTCGAGACTGGATTACCACAGTGCACTCTATGCAGGCTTTCCTCATGCTTGACCCAGAAACTGCAGTTAACGCAGAAGGCTGTGCCACAATTGCTCAGAGATCTGCACCAATTGCCCATTTATTAGCAGACCGTGTTCAAGGTCTTACTATTAGTAAATAAAGTCCTTAACAGCTTGGGTCTAGTTTACTTGCAAGATCAATATACCCACTGACCACTTCAATCTGACACTGTTACGGATGCCATATAATGCACTTATAAGAAATCAGTATTTTAGTGTCGCCACACCTATACTTTGGAACTCCCTGCCTATTGATATCAGGCAGCTGCCTTCTCTGTATTCTTTTTGGCACCTGCACAAAACATTTCTGTCTAGGCAAGCCTATTCGGAGATGTAGATGCTAGATGTACTTTAATTCCTTTTAGCTGCAGTTGATTTCAACCATCTTTTGAATATGTTAATTTCCTGTTTTTAACTTTTGCTTATCAATGATTTAATGTATCTTTTCATAGGGTTGACTGACCGAACCCAATAGTACAGTGGTACCTCTGGTTACAAACTTAATCCGTTCTGGAGGTCCGTTCGTATAACCGGAAACCACTCGTAACATGAGGTGCGCTTTTGCTAATGGTGCCTCCCATTGCTGCCACGCCACCAAGTGCGACTTCATGGGGCAAAGTTCGCAACAATGGGCATCTACTTCCGGGTTAGGGGAGTGCATAACCCGAAGCATTCATAAGGGGGACGGTACGTAACACAAGGTACCACTGTACAGTGTGGTACCTTTGGTTACAGACACTTCAGGTTACAGGCTCCGCTAACCTGGAAGTAGTACCTCGGGTTAAGAACTTTGCTTCAGGATGAGAACAGAAATTGTGCGGCAGCGGTGCAGCGGCAGTGGGAGGCCCCATTAGCTAAAGTGGTACCTCAGGTTAAGAACAGTTTCAGGTTAAGAACGGACCTCCAGAATGAATTAAGTTCTTAACCCAAGGTACCACTGTACTCATTAATGGTTCCTTGTCATCCTGGAAAAAAGTGACAAGTGGGGAGCAACAGGGTTCTGTCCTGGGCCTGTTGTTGTTCAATGTCTTTATAAATGCCTTGGATGAAGGAATTGAGGGGATTGTTGTCAAATTTGCAGATGACACCAAACTGGGAGGGGTAGCCAGAAGACAGAAGAAGAATTCAAAATGACCTTAACAGATTGGAGAACTGGGCACAAATCAACAAAATGAATTTCAATAGGGACAAATGTAAAGTTCTTCACTTAGGCAAGAAGAACCAGATGCACAAATAAACATAGGCTGGATAGCCATGTATGATCTAGTTGAGATTCTTGCATTGCAGGGGGTTGGACTAGATGACCCTTGGGTCCCTTCCAACTCTAAGATTCTATGATTCTATAATATTTTTGTAAACCACTTAGAGGTTCTTTTACAATCAAGCAGTATAATAACTTTGTTAAATAAATGAAGCAGTGTTCATCTCCTTTCTGGGCATACATTGAGGAGTTCCATGTATGTGTTGGAGCACACACGGGCATGAGGATCAGAATGCAAATGTTAGATTCCACCTTTCAGATTTTTATTTTTTTTACACAGTTGTTAGCATATTACAGGATTTTCTGCAAATTGTTTCATCTGAGCTCAAAGCATTTCTAATAATGTAATGTATTTTCTTACAATGCACCATATTGCATCCAAAGTCTTATGGGGGAAAACTCAGTGATGCTAAAAAAAATTTTTTTAACGCATACACCCACACCCACAGGTTGTGTAATATAATAACACTTAATATTTATACATTATATTATCACAATTATATGTGGTATCTTTATATTAACTGCCAGTGAACTTCTATTCCTTTCTCTCACAAGTGAAAGAAAATCTCTTCTCTAGAAATTCATTTCCATTTACTTAAAGTTAAATGGTTTGACTTTGAATTTTCATTATCTGTGTTGGAAGGAGCCTGTGACAGATACTAGAGAGAATGCCTCAAACCTTCATTGTATCATCTAATTTTTGCTTCACTTTAGTCAGATATCATTTAGGTGGAAAGTGAAACAGTATTCATAGAGCCGGATGAGATAGAACAAAATAGAACAGAAATAAATACAAGGCTGTGATCCCATATACACTTACCTTAGAGCAGGGGTCGCCAATGTGGTGCCCTGCAGATGCTGTTGGAATACGATTCCCATCATTCCTAGAAAGTATGGCCAAATATCAGGGATGATGGGAATTGTAGTCCAGCAATTCTCATGAGGGCACGTTCGGTATGCCAATGTTAGAATAAGTCATCTTGAACGCAAAGCAGTACTTCTGAGTAGACATGTATGGAATTGCACCGTGTAGACAGGATATATAAAATCCTTTTTCGCCATAACATTTGGATTTTTAAAAATGATTATTTTTATTATATTTTTTGCCACTAAGATAATTGGCCTTGGTCAATTAGGTCTTGGGCTGATTGACATTCTATGGCCTTTTAAATGTGTTTTTGGGAGCAGGATTATTGGTTTGATGTTATTTTTCTTTTATTATGTATTTTGTGTTCTCATTTTGTATTTTTATGTTGTGAACCACACTGTGATCTTTGGATAAATTTAATTAAACAACAACAATACAGTTTGTATTGTGTGTTATTACTGGATGTGGATTACTAAATACCTGATGAGTCTTGTTGCTCTAAGGTCCGCGGGCCGGATCAGGCCCATTGCCTTCAGGATCCGGCACGCAGACTGCTCATGGATTGGCGTGGGGATTCTGTTCGTTTGGACTGCGCCATCCCCCCCCCCCGCTCCATTCCATCCCCCCCCCACTCTCCCTCACACACACTGTGGCGGCGCCTCCTCCCTCCCTCCTCCTGGTTTCTCCCCGCCCTGCCTAGAAGAGGAAGGGGGCTGGGCTGAGCTGGCTGAGCACCATTTTAAGCAGCCCCTCTCCGGAGCCAGCCCTTTCACACCGCTCATCTTCCCTCCGCCTCTGCCTTGGTGCTCCTGTGGGCCAGAGAGTGGAACGGACAAGCTCACTCTGCCTACCCACAAGCAGCAGCAGTGGTGGTGGTGGCAGCGCCGGCAGCCCCTAGGAAGGTAAGCGCAGCGGCTGGGGCTGTGGGGTGGGGAGGAGGACTACTTGCCCCCCTCGCCTCTTCATCCAGCTCCCCCCCCTCAGTGCCACCTCTCCGGCCTGCCACAAGGTCTGAGGGACAGTGGACCGGCCCACGGCTAAAAAAAATGGCCGACCACTGACATAAAGAGATATGCACTATCCTGGTAGCCTACAGTTGAGGAGCATTCAACAATGTAAATTATAAAGGAAGGAAGGAAGGAAGGAAGGAAGCTTGTAAAATAGATGACAAAATGCAGCTAATGACGGGGTTGCAAAATTATCATTCTGTTATTGTTTAAGATTTAAATACTGCCAACAACACAGTAGACAGCGGCATGAATTAGAACACACATAGTTAGAAATTGAATGAATTTCTTTTTAGTGTTGAATCAGAAAAGACCTATACCTCACCATCTATTTTTATTATATGTATTGCATAATTCATATTAACAATTGATTCCCGTTCATGAGTAAAAGTAGCATCTTGGGTAAGTTGGCATGCTGCTGCAAACTTTGGACAATGCTTCTTAAATCTTCAGCTCTGTGTATACTTTTGCGGAAGTCAATTCCATTAAATTGACAGTGTTTGCTGTGCTTTGGACTGCCATGTATAGCTACTGATGTATCAGGTGAGTCTCAAGGCATGGTAGAATTCCATTAGCAATTCTGGGAACCACTGAATTGAGGGCTGAGGCATTTTTATTTTTTTTATATGATATCTCAACACACTCACATTAGTGCCAGGAACTAAAATGACTTTGCTTAAGTACAATTAATTGGAAGTAAATTCCATTTAAATTATAATAGAACTTGCTTCCAAATATTTAGAAAACGGTTGTAATGGAAATGCCCTTCAAGGACAAATTATATGATTATTTTTTAAAAACTATTTAATTCACATTATACTAGTATTATAATTTGCTTGGGTAGACTATTACCATTAACTGTGTAGCTTTGTTCTGCAAAAGATTTGGACTTGGGGATAAAATGAGCTTAAAGAGTACACTTTAAATATTCCGAAACTGTCCCACTGACTTCAGTGGCACACTGTTTTCAATAAGGTTGCTGATTGTGTTGGCCAACTTACTTAGTCCTCCCTTGAGTTAATAGAAACGGCCTACAAAAGGGACGCAGGTGGCGCTGTGGGTAAAACCGCAGTGCCTAGGACTTGCTGATCGTATGGTCGGCGGTTCGAATCCCCGCGGCGGGGTGAGCTCCCGTCGTTCGGTCCCAGCTCCTGCCCACCTAGCAGTTCGAAAGCACCCTTAAGTGCAAGTAAATAAATAGGTACCACTTTATAGCGGGAAGGTAAACGGCTTTTCCGTGTGCTGCGCTGGTGCCGGCTCGCCAGAGCAGCTTCGTCACGCTGGCCACGTGACCCGGAAGTGTCCTCGGACGGCGCCGGCTCCCGGCCTCTAGAGTGAGATGAGCGCACAACCCTAGAGTCGGACACGACTGGCCTTCGGGCAGGGGTACCTTTACCTTTTTACAAAAGGGAT
This sequence comes from Podarcis bocagei, assembly GCF_964188305.1. NCBI lineage: Eukaryota > Metazoa > Chordata > Lepidosauria > Squamata > Lacertidae > Podarcis > Podarcis bocagei. The sequence goes on from NC_138125.1 coordinate 36,679,141, forward strand.
AGTTCATACGATATGACTTTCATGAGGGTTATCAAGGAAACAATGTGCCTCAGTATGCCTAACAGTAGGGCTGGCCCTATGCTTTGGGAGCGAGGGAGGAAATCTGTGCAAACACAAAGCCATACTTTCAAATCTCTTGTGCAATTCCGCACTATTTGCAGACAGTGTTCCCCATCTGTTCCCCGTCTGCACCATTTTAGAAAACTACTTTATTGTGTGATGTCAGCCAATAAAGGACTATCAATAAACACAAGGCTGTAGGCAGTTCAGTTTTGTTAAGCGGTAGCATCTCTGAGGTCAGACTAAACTCTCCAATAAGTGTGTGGAGGGAAGGAAGGACTATACACTGAATTCCCACGATACACTGTGTGACTGCACTGCTTTGGCTGTTCCCTCACCCACAAGACTTACGCTGTGATCTGGCTCTAGTCATATCTGGTTATGCGAGATTAATTAGGGCAGAATATAGATGAGGATGCACATTCAGATGTGCATACCAAAAGTAATGCAGGCCAGATGGATGACAGCCACATGTGGATACACATCTGGATCTGGATTTGCATCTTAATATTGTCCATCTGTACTGGATTACCTGCAAAGGAATGTGCATGCAGATGCTCTTCCAAATGGATGTCCACCTTCACATTCTGGCCAAAGAAGTCAGCTGTCTGCAACTGGACTGAGGAGAGAAAACATCAGCCTGGTTCTCCCAGCATCTGCCTCACTGAAAAAAGTTTAGCACAGTTTCACGAAGGATTATGAAAAAACGCTCATAAGAGGCTTCCGTTGTGCAAGGAACGAAAATATTTGTGAAATGTGCCCACTCTTTCAGCTCACCTTGTCGGGATTGTATAGTTTGTGAATCTTAGTTTATAGTCATCATAATATTAATCCATAATAAATAGCATTATATATAACGCCCCCATTTTATTGTTTTATAGTTTGATTTTAATTATATATAGTGATTGCTTACAGCTTTAAGCAACAAATTCGAGTTGATTGACAAACAGTTATTACAAAACCATTTACAGTAAAACCCCAATAGAACAAATAGCTAAAGTAATCCATTACCTTCATCAATTCATATGAAATATTCTTAACTTTAATTCTTCTAGCATAGCATTTCCAGTCAATAAATTTTAGATGAGCCTTAAGGAGAAAAGTATATTTATTTGAAATTAAAACTGAAATTTTCAGTAAAGAGGTAAAACCTAAGGGTCTACTACCACAAGTTGGCAGGGTTGAATGAAAATGGATGGGGGTAGTTTTCATGAACATTATAATTCCTTGTAAAAAGTGCTTGCTCTTTCACTGATGGAGAGGGTTGTAAATTGTTTTAATTGATTTTAATATTGTATTTTTTTATATTGTTGCAAACTGCCCTAGTACCTTATGGCGAATGACAAGTAAAAAATCCAATATAATGTTGTTGTCGTTGTTGCTGCTGCTGTTGTTATTAAACAGGGGCAAAAGTGTTTCGGCACTGTTCCTTCCCTGGCATGCAAGTGAGAGCGGTGCTTTCTGGCTTTCAATTAATAGCTGTGTGATGTCAGCCACATAGCTGAACATCATGTTTGCAATGTGATCCCTGAATGGTTGGGATTATATTATCAGGTTGTTGAACTCCCCCCCCCCCAAGGCAGTAGTGAGCAGATCAGCAAAACGAAACAAACAGTGGCAACTTGGTGTTGAACAAGTGGCAAATAAGGTGATGTAAGGAAGTGGCTTGTGAAGTTTTCCATGCCTCACAAAAGACCTCCCTTTTACAATAAAATGTTTGCTTAGGAACATTCAGCACAACCATATTATTAGCTTCCATGTAAGGTAGAGAAAGATAATGTTTGCTAAGATTTCACTCACCCCTGTACTCTTTGAAAAGTGCCTCTAGTATAACTTCTGCCTAGATAGCCATCAAATACTGGCTGAATGGATCTCTGTTTAATGTCCTTTCCAAAGTATAGCACTTGTGAAAACATATTTACCCCTAGGCTGAAGTATAAAGACAGTGGAAATCAGCTAAGCTCAGGTAAGGGGATAGAATCCACAGTCTTTTAGCCTGTAGGCTAGACTGTCTTCACATTACTTAATCAGACAATACATTTTTGAGCTCTCTGTATTAACTCATGGTGAAAATGATTCACTGCCCCCGTCAGAGAACAACAACCCTTAACACTTCTTTCCACTGTTAAAGGAACTCGGAGATTTATTCAGCTAATAGCATAAGGAGATACACTGAGAGGGAAAGGGTACCATTAAGAGGCACAATTTTTCTCACGTCTCTGACTTCATGAAATCATTCCTCAGGACCATCTGTATCTATTTCATTGCAGGAGCCAAACCAATGGATTCAAGTTCCAAGAAAGGAGATTCTGACTAAACATTAGGAAGAACTTTATGATGGTAAGAGCTGTCTGACAGTGGAATGGTCTTCCTTGGAAGGTGGTGGACTTTCTTTCCTTGGAGGTTTTTTAAGCAGAGGTTGGATGGTCATCTGTCATGGATGTTTTAGTTGAGATTCCTGCATCACAAATAGTTGGACTAGATTGTCAGCATTTTCTTTCTCCCGTTGCTGGATATGTGATTGTTACATCTCATGTCTGTGTTTACTTTCCAGGCTTGGAAAGTGTGAGAACGGAAGTCAGTCTTATCTCTTCCCCTGTATTGTACTTTTGTACTTTTTACTTTCTCTCGCTCTCTTGGAGAAGATGTGAGAAGACGCCACAATTGCTTTGTCCTGTACATATTGCTTAATAAATTACTTAGAATGCCACACCTAAGCTCCACATCGTTTCTGCTATACAGTGGTACCTCGGGTTACATACGCTTCAGGTTACATACGCTTCAGGTTACAGACTCCACTAACCCAGAAATAGTGCTTCAGGTTAAGAACTTTGCTTCAGGATGAGAACAGAAATCAGGCTCTGGTGGTGCGGTGGCAGCAGCAGGCCCCATTAGCTAAAGTGGTGCTTCAGGTTAAGAACAGTTTCAGGTTAAGTACGGACCTCCGGAACGAATTAAGTACTTAACCTGAGGTACCACTGTACTCTGTTGATTGAGTGTGCACATATCTCTGGATATGTGGCGCTGGTGTGCACCGGGATTGAAGATTTATGTATGGCAGCCTATGTTGGCAGTGTTGTTTTTGCCAATTTTCCTCAGAAAACGTCCAATTTCTTTGCAATTTTGCCATTATGTCAACCCTAACCTAGCATTCATTTATTTTTGTTATATTTTAATCCGGTGTTTTCCTCTCATCTTATTCTCACACAAACTCTGAGAGTTAATAAGGCTAGGAGACACTGGACTGTATCCAGTGCTGTAGCTCCACTGATGCAATGAACTTCTGTGCATGCAATGGAGCTTCCACTTCCTCTCCTGCTCCCCCCACCCCACCCCAGCATGCCCTCAAAGCCACCTCTGAAGAGTTGTGGCTTCCTCTAGAGGGGAGTTGCATCTGCTAGTTGCATCAGCAGAACTGAGCACGTGGAACATTGAATAAAACCCATTGTCTGGCTCAAGGTCATTCAGGGAGTTTCATGAAGAGGGATTTGAACCTGGGCTGCCTCCACCAGCCCTAGTTGAACACTCCAAATACTGCAGTACACTGGCTCATGACATGCACCCTCCTAGAATGCATTTGTTCTCTCATTATTTCTCCATGAGAGTAGAGGACACAAAGTGTTTGGTGCTGAATTGAAAAATGAACCGTGTGGCATGGGAGTATCATGTTTGGCAACACACTTTGTTTCCATGGACTTGGCAGCCCTACAGCAATTGCAATTAGGGACTATGTTGGTCTGTGTCTGGTTTCTGCTCCATCTTTCTTCTCTGGAGCAGTTGCAAAACTGATGCGCAGCCACTCCAGGGTTGCTCACGGGTATCCTGCCATATTCCATCCCTCAATCTCAGGAGGACGGTAACCTTCATCCACTTTCGTTTGCTCTCTATTTGTTTTACGAGGAAAGCAGCCAGAGTTGGCCATACATTGAGCTACATAAAATATGGCAAATGAGATAGTTCTGAACTTTACCTGATAACATCAGTTTCTATTCATGTAGCTATTCCAGGGTACTTATGACTCATTGCAATTCTACAGAAGCCACGGGAAAAGGACATAATATTCTAATTTTGAGCACAAAAAGCCTATCCATCACAGAGATATATGAAACCAGAATTTTTGGAGGTCTTGGAGAAGCTGATTTACCAGAGTTTCATACTCTGGTAAATGACTTTCCTCCTCTTATTGTTTGGCAATTGTCCAGACCACAAGTGTTCTCCTGCTATAGTCACTAGGAGGCAGAATACTGTTTCTGTGTTTTGTGTGCCGAAAAAGGAGGCAAACTCTGCTGTCTGACTTGCTGCTCAGCCTTTGAGTATGAGCAACTTCAGTTCCAAAGAGCTACCACTGGTCCATTGCAGTCACTTTCCATGTGCCTAGGAATCTCTGGACCCCAAGCTAAGAAGCACCAGGAAACTGATTTATTCTTTTCTTACTCTAGCTGTAGGGCTTAGGGCTGATCGGAAACTTAACTTTAACTTGGCGATGTTGTTTGTTGGTTACAAATCCGCACACCTCTCCCCACCTTGGTTCAGCTGCTAATGGAGAGCAGAAATTCCCATGTTGTGCTGTCTAAACCCACAATTACCTTCACTCAGTTTCTTCTGTGGCTTTTTATAGGCACAATGATCAAACCATTTCCCCTTTCCAGCACTATGCTGAGGAGCTGGAGTGTTGTGTTTAGACCCTCCAGATGTTGCTGCACTCAAATCCCATTATCTCCTAATCAATTACTATGCTGGCTGGGAATGATGGGAGCTGTGATCCAACAACATTGAAAGGGCACACATTTCTCCCTGTCCATACACTCCACCAAGCATGCGTGTAACCACAGAGGTGTGATATTCAAGATCTTTGGACCAGTATCATGGTGCATCACACAGAAAGTGTATTATACTTGGAGGAATTAGGAGGAACCACTGAGTCCCAATCGGGGTTCAAATGAAAGTTGCTTGTCACTACAAACACCAATATGGCATTAAAATATAAAATGGTCCGTGCTATGTCTCAACAAAATGCAAGAAACTTGTTTTTATTGTTATAAACATCAAAATGGCATTAAAGAGTTTGAATCACCCGGACACAATGATTACAGAATAACAACATGGTTATTTCAAGTATGACATATGCAAGTTTCACAAGCCCACTTTGCCTGGACCAACCACTGACACTTGGCTTGTTTCCTTGACAAAGAGAGTCAAGGGTGGGGAATCTTACTGTTGCCATATAAGAAATGGTGAATGGTGCTAGGGATGTGGCAGGCTGCCAAGGAGGTGCAGGTGCATCAGGGAAAGCTTGACTGAAAATAGCATGGGTTTGGACCACAGAAGGGCAGAAAAGACAGCAAAGTTGAATAGGCAAATGGAGGAGCTAGAGGGAAGTTGAAAGATTGAAATGTGAACAGTTTCCTGTTCTGAGCAGTAAAGAATGAGTGTGTTTCCTGAATTTTGCAGTGACTTAGGAGTCTGAGGTCACGACCATTTAGTGGAAGCCTTGAAGAGATTAAGAACGAGTCTTTGGATGTAAACCACAACCCACCTTTCAATATTTGCAGATGGTTCTCTATCCTAACATAAAACTAAAGAATTCCGAGGGGCAACCTGAGTTCCTTTGAACCCTCCCAATATGCTTCTCCAATGTTTGTTTGTTTGTTTCATGTATATCCTGCACCTCTTTCCAGATAGCTTTGAAGGACAACATATGGCTTCATGTCCCTTTAAAGTTTCTGATAAATTCAAGGAAAAACAACAAACATGGCAACAAGACCAGGTATTCAAGTAGAGTAGGAAAGGATTGGTCCTTGAGGACAGAAGTTTAAAAACTTGTGATCCTGAGTGGAGGAATTACCTGAGACAAAACGATGAACTAGGGTTGGTCAGGTGCTGAAGGAGGGAGGGGTTTGCCCTATCCAAGTGGACATGCTAAATAGCATGAGATATGGTTATACATGTGTCCTGCCACAGAGCAAAGAGGGCCGTCTTAGGGAGATCCAAGGTGAGGGTTGTGGGCCCATCAAGCAAAGCATCCCTCATCCAAATTGTATTTGGCAAGATAGCTAGGTGCAAAACACTGGTGGAGGATCCTGTTCTTGAGGAATGCAGTTAGGTTACTAGTGGAGGCAGTGCTCATTGGAAAAGAGGGCTAAATAGAGTTCTGTGCTTGTGCTGGCAAATAACAAAAAGATTAGGTGCAGAGCCAGGCATTATCATTTATCTGGAGTGTCTGGCCCCTTCCAGTCACTGAGGACAAGTTTGTTTCCTTATAATGAGGGCAGCTGGTGTAGGCCAAGGACTGCTTCCTCCCTACACTTCTCAAAGCCTCCCGATTTTCGCCGCCATCTGTAGAACGAAACCAAGGAGCCAAGGAGTTTGGGGATGAAACCAACCTGGGCAACTGGGTACCAAATCCCCCTAGAGGAGCTTTTTACATAACACCTGTCAAGTTGCAAATGGGTGTTTGGAACCAGTTTCTCTCTCCACAACTAAAGTGCCCACCTGCCCCAAAAATATCTAGAAATGTACAGCACTGTATAAATGATATGACTGATTTATAAGTTCCTCTTAATGGGTTCATAATTCTCGCATACTTCAATAAATACAAATGGCGATCTGATTGAAACTAGACTTTTAAAAAAGAAAAAGAAAGAGAGGCTCAAACAGAATTGGGTTCTTGAAATTAATTACCTTCTCCTAAATATTGCAATTGGCTTCTCTTGGAGGAACACATTTTCGTCTTTGCAACAGAAGTGATAAATGAAGAACCTCATCAATCTACCTCTTTACCCTTGGAATGGAACTTCTCTCTATATGCATACAAATCTTTTTCTCTTCTTCATCTGCTTTTTGCTGCACAGAACAAAATATCATTATCAGGGGTGGGGGGAGGACAGATTTTGCATGGAATGCAGTCAAAGATCCAGGTGTTGAATGATTTTGGTGAAGGCCTATATGGTAAAATGCTGTTCCATCAAGCCAGGGATGGGGAACCTGCAGTCCTTCAGATATGTTTTTTTTTTTTAAAGAAAGCAGTAGTGACTGAAGAGGGTCTGGTGGGGGAAGGAGGATGTAAAGTAATCGCTCTCCAATCCTTAAATGTGGATACTATTGTTGTTTGAATTGCTGCTCTATAAAGTTTCTGCAGTGGCAAAATGCAAAGAGAAAGAGAGGTGCTACACTCAGGGAGCGGGATAAACTGTGGCTCCTGAATTTTCCTTGAAGCAATAAGGCTTTGGCGGAATGTTAATATAAAATGTGCAGATGCTGCTGCTGCTACTGTGCAGTTTATAATATAACAAATGTGTCCCTCCAACAAAATGTTGCAGTGCAGCCCTGGGATTTGTGTTATCTGAGCCTGTGTAAGGGGACTGAAAAACAAGCTAGTCTCAAAGATGGAAGTTCCTGCTCTGATGTGAGTCTTAGTTCATGGTATTGTTAGTATTTTCATTGATCACATATAAAAGTGCAGCCAGTCTGCATGCAAGTCACTGGATCATGTGGCTTCTGCCTGCAGTTGATTGCTTGATCTGACTTGAGAGGAACTTAAGTACATTGACATTTGCTTCAGCTTGAGAGATATGGAGGACTTTTAACTGGGAATCCAAACTTGCCTCATCCTCACCTTTGACCTGCAATATTAACAGTAAACAACAATGCGAGGCTCCTGTGTGCTGCTTTCTTACATCACAATTGTGGTATATCAGTGAAATACATTAAAGGGTTGTGGGGTGCTACTCTGTCAGTTGAATCAGCAAGCTGGGGATAAAAGTAACTGGGCTGTTGCACGCTCTCAACTTCAGACCAGCCCTTCATTAGCGTACAGTCTAATACCACTGGACGACACTGCAGGATTGTTAAAAGCAGCTCAAAGCCTGGCCAGCATATTGCAATGTAAAGTACACTGCAATCTCTGAGTCACAGCCACTTCAAACATACAGTAAGGAGTAGGAACTGTGTTTGCTTTGTGCTTTCTGATCCCTTATATACCGGCTCAATCACTGATATCAGCTGTAGATACTTGGTTGGTTGTCCCCAGAGTTAGTGAGGCTCACTGAGCATCAACATGAAACGGAGCCTTCAGCCTGAAACTGAGATTCAGCTGGTACCTCCTGTATTGACTTTCAAGTGTTTGCTGAAGAATTTGCTTTGCCACCACTGGTTTGTACAGATTTTGTTTTTCAACATGTTCCATAATAGTCAGCTGGTAATCTGTTTTATTTTTTTTGTATTGTCCTTATTGTGTTTTAATTGGTGCAAACTGCTCTTGTTTTTGTTTTAATGAAATTGCAATACACAGATATCTTGATAAATAAATAAATAAATAAATAAATAAATAAATAAATTCTAAATAATCAGGGTAGGGGTTAACATGCTTTGAAATAAGAACCAGGTTATAAACAGCAGAATTCTTGGCTTTGCTGCTACCTTTTTGGGGTCTCTTTGGAGAAAGGTAGGAGGTGAGGCATCTCCCACTTCAATATCTGGGAACATTTTAAAAGGGTTTCTTAATGTGAACCAGAAAGTAATCTATTGAGGCAATGAGGTGATTCATTCAATATTCCCTTAAAAAACAAACAAACAGAACCCTTCTGTGTGTTCCTCCTTCTCATCCAATGCCATATCCCATGGAGAAGGAAGCAAGCCAGCCAGCAAGTTGCAGGACTACGGATAGCTCCAAGTGAGCAACTTGTTTCAATAAAAGTTGAGAGCTGAGGAAGCCTGAGAGCTCCTGCTCTCAGACAGCCTCTTTCAGTCTCCACCCCCTTGTGACTAGTTCTAGATGACCAAACTTCTGGCCTGAAGATTGGCACTCCTCTTCCATTCCCTGCCTGGTGTGTGTGCCCTGTGTCACTGGACAGGTGATGTCCTGGGGGAGGCATTTGGTTCCTCAGGCGGAAATGCCCATGGGGTTCAAGGGTCTGGCCCTACAGATAAAGGAGAGGTTTTTTTGTAGGTGGCTGATGTTCTGCAGCCTCACTTGTCTCCTGATCTCCAGCCACAGGCTGGCTACCTAGCTGGAAAGTTGGCAGCCTCTGATTACCTTTTCATTCTTGCTGGACTCTGGGGTCATGACACCCTCTTTCTGCCCTTTCCAACCACTGGATTCCCCCCACCCAGCTCTCAGTCTCCCCCACCCTGGATCATGGAACATTCCAGGCCATTAAGTTCTTATGGGGCTGTTTTCAGACTCCCTCCCACACCAAGTATGCTTGTTTCATACTTCTGTATATCTTGGGTTCTCTTGAGTCTGCAGATACCTTCCTCTTACGTGTAGATGTTGTGGATAATGATGGGCACTTTTTCCTGAACTTCAGAAATAGAATATAAGATTATATATTATTATTTCTGCTTTATCTTAAACAATGGCCACTTCACTTAAGGAGCTCTACAATATCATCAGTATTTAATTATGGGCTTTTAAAGGGACAGGACTGAACCTTTTCATTCTCTTTGTGGGTTTAAATTAGGCGTAAGCAGAGTTTAGATAAATAATTCACATTGTTTGTCTGCAGAGGTGTAGAGATCACCCCTTGGGAAAAGGCAATATGTAGGAATTACATTAGCCATATGTCCTGCTGTACTGCAGACTGGTTATGCATGACAATCCCAGTAGTGCAATCACCTACTGAGAAATTTACTGTCATCCTATAACCATTTACTATGCTAATTAGTTATTTGCTTGTCTATGGCCTTCTCTAGCCAGCAAAGTGGTGGTGAGATTGGCTTTCTAAGCACTGCAAGAGTGGAAGTGGTCAAAGCAGCAGTACTGCACTGGCAACAGCCCCATGTCATCAAATGTTCCAGACATGGTACATAGCATTGAATGGTGAGGATGCATCTCATGTATGCAACATTCTACAGGCATATCAGCCATCATTGGACATTGGTCTATATTTATGTACCTGATTTGTGAAATGTAGAGAATGGGCTGTAGGATATGGATCCATCTCTGAAGCTGTTTTGGGCCCTGCTAGTACTCTAAAGAACATTTTTCATATGTGAAGTTTACATTGCTTTTGAGCCGAATAATTATGTAAGCATTTTATAATTAATGCTGCTGAGAATACACAAAAGACACATTTCTAATGTCAAAGTGTGCTTAGATTAATGTAGGTTTCACATTCACATAAGTCGATTTGAACTCAGTGGGGCTTAATTCTGAATAGACTGAACTACTAGGCAGTTTACTTGAATTTAAGCTGATTTTATCTCCATTAACTTGAACGTGATTTCTGCCCAGTCATAATCCCTTTTAATAGCAAGGTGCGGAAAGTATTGCAGCCCAAAGGACCATTGAGAAGTGTGAAGTGTCACTGTGCTCAAGAAAGCTTGAGAGTTACAGAAGTACAACAACAACAAAAACAAGCCTAGGAGGTCGAAAAGAGCAGGCTCAGTAGCTACAGAATTTATAGGGACAGTTGGGCAGAGGGATGGAACATGGGGTGCAAAAGAGGGACAGAGGCATTGCTAGGTTCATGGGGCACTGGCTCAAGACAAAAATTGCATAAAATATGGATGCTAACTTTTATGTATAGATGCCTCTGGGGAATGAAGATGGTTGTGTAGTTTGGATCTTGCCAGTGCTGCAATTTGAAGGTCACCCAGTAAAAAGGAGGTGGTGGTGGGGGGAATAAAGAAGGAAAGGACAGGAGATCTGGGCCCAACCACAAAAGATCTGGAGGGATGAGTGGAATGCCCTGCCTGTGGGGAGTGATGGCCTAAAACCTTAGCTGGGGATACGGTTTGTCGGAACTGTTTGCACTTGTATCTCACTAGACTCTTTCTCAAATACCATCAATTAATTACTAAAGAGAAATTTGTTATAAACATTTTATTCCCATAGCAAATTGCATTCCTAATAAGTGCCTTAACAATTGTTGATTCTGAATTAACATTCTGTATATTCTCTTTCCTACAGGCCATTGATTAAAGTGTCAAATAAAACCAAATGTTTCACTAAGTCCTGGGGTAATTTGCTATAGACTTCCCAAATCCCTATAGACTTCTCCAATGTAGTATATGTTACTAGCACCTAGAGTTTACAAATATATATCAGATCCCATTGCAATATTCATAGCCAAGGTGTGTGATTATTTACAGCTGAATACGTTACTAAATTTTAACGCCTAATCCTATGGATTGATTTAAATTGCAGAATCTTAATTATGGGAAAGGAATCAGCTCCAAATAGCCTAGACAATACGGGGGATTTGTCCATCCGATGCAAAATTCGCCTGGGTTGTGGCTGGCATATTTCATATGAAACTTCTTTGGGTCTAAAAGCTTATTTGGGGCTAAAAAGGCCCCCTCAAAGCTCAGGGTCAAGGGTAGCATTAGCATTAAAGATAGCTGTCCTTCCACTGGCAGACTCAAATTCTTGTACCAGATATGAATAAACCTTTGCAGTGGCATTTGGATTTTTAAGCCGGTTCCTCCAAGCTACTGCCTCAGCACAGCAGCCATTAGTACCAGCCCATGAATATAATTCACAGTGCAACCCTCAGTGCAATTACTCTGGAGCAAATCCTATTGAGTGGAATGGATGGACTCCTGGAAACAGTGTAGGACTGTGACCTTAGTTTCCTTTCTTTGTCTGAAATGCTGACCATTTAGGTATACAGATAGCTAACTTTACAAAGCAATTAGTACCACTGCAAAAAAATAAAATAAATGATCTGTTTGTTTTTAGTAATTTATCATGGTTCAACACACAATCTTGCAAGCAGTTACAAAAAAATTTAAATTACAACTTTGTTACTGTGGAATGAGGAAGTAAACTTGTTTAAATAAACCATGCAAACCCTTTTGCTGTTTGCTTGTTCACATATTTAGACACACACACGCACACAGAGTTACCTTTCTGTGAGCATACTTCCCCCCACTCTCCTCCCTGCACTGTTTCCTCCCTGAAACAACTCTTTGCCCTCAACTATTCCCATGCGCAGTATATGGCGCTTTTAGAGACAGATACCAGCTTGAGGGGGTTTTCAGCAGGAAATGGCACCAGGAGGAGGGTCAATGCTTCTCCCCACAAATTTGACAGTTTTCTCCCCACATCCTCTAACAGCCAGTCAGCATTCTGCATCCAGCAAGCACACTCATTCCTGATTGGGCTATTTGGGGGATTTCCCCTCCTTAGCACACCCTCCCCCTAAAAGTGTTTTGTACTTCTGCAAACTTCACTGTGGACCTGCTAACACCTCTCCCTTCCTTGTACGTGAATGGTGCTGTTTTGTCTACATAAGGAGTGACAATTGGATAATTGGTATATAGGATTTATTGCCTGCACGAAGCTTGGATTGTTCCTTTCTATGTAATTGGGTGGAATTACACAGGGTGCCTTATTGTGAGGTCTCCGACTTGCAGTCTATCTTTGCTTTCATCAGGGGATGGGGGGGGGAGTAGGGAAGAAACTCCAGGAAGCAATTTTTCCCCCTAGTCTTCCAGCACCAGCATCTCATTTACTAAAAGTGATGACCCAGGGCGATGCCATTAAACTTACATTTCAAAAATAGCTTTTTTAAACCCTATGAACAATGGAGTAAATTTATAGAAAGATAGTCTCAACTGTGGAGATAAAAACAGTGGCCTGGAATCAGATATAACCGATATAGCATATAAAATGCATATGAATAAACTGATAGAACATATAGTGAAATGGCTATTATTCAGTCCTTGCAGGGACTAGATTAGGAAATGATTGAGGGCATGCATATTCTGGAAGTATGTGGAGTTTAAGCTACTTGTCTGGTATCTCCAAAGCTGCCTTAAAAATGTCAAGAGGTCACAGAAGTTGCACACAGCCCCACCTTCCATTACAGACCTGAACTATTAGCTAAACTTTGTGTCGCATCTGATGTGCACATAAAGCAGCATAATCACTTTAATCATACTTTATTTATTTTGGGGTGTATACTCCATGGTCGCTGTTTTGAGGGAGATATATCCAAATGTATCTCAGACTTGTTTGGAACTCAAAAGCCTTGAGCTATGTGCCTTCTAGATCCCAGCTTCCTAGGTCATAGGCAAGTATCCTAAGAATCTTGAAATACTGTGAATCAATGAATAAGGTGGTCCCAAGCATCTTTACTGTATGTGGTGTATGCTACCTTTGTGATGCCCCAGTTGATATTTACAAAGAGGTCATGAAGAGTGATTTACTTAGTATGAAGCCTCAAATAGATGTATCAACACTTCTTTGCTTAGCTGTTCTTGACTCTTCCTTCCTTGGACTCTATTCAGGAGTCAGGAGAAGTTTGCTTCTTTGACTTGACATTGTCTTGCTTACTTTACAGTCCTGAGAAAACCAGCTAAAAATGTTTTGGTGTAGTAAACCATCTATAATTTGGGGAATTACATGTGGCAAAAGAACATAAAAATATATGCTAATAGCCTAAAGAACAGAAGAGAACAGAACAGAAAAAAGAAAAGAAAAGAACCAGCTCTGGTCATAGCCTATGAGAAATATATTTACATAAGCATACATTAAAATACATTATAATATAAACAAAGATAGTAAAGGTAAAGGGACCCCTGACCATTAGGTCCAGTCGTGACCGACTCTGGGGTTGCGGCGCTCATCTTACTTTATTGGCCGAGGGAGCCGGCGTACAGCTCCCTCCCATGTGGCCAGCATGACAAACCTGCTTCTGGCGAACCAGAACAGCACACGGAAATGCTATTTACCTTCCTGCCGGAGCGGTACCTATTTATCTACTTGCACTTTGATGTGCTTTCGAACTGCTAGGTTGGCAGGAGCAAGGAACGAGCAACGGGAGCTCACCCCGTCGTGGGGATTCGAACCTCCGACCTTCTGATCGGCAAGTCCTAGACTCTGTGGTTTAACCCACAGCGCCACCCGCGTCCATAAACAAAGATACTTTCACATAAAAGCACATGTGAGTCATTAAAAAACCACAAAGCAACCCTCTGCTCCCCATAACAACAGTAAAAAGATTCAGTGGAATGCTAACAACATATAATATCCCCATCATTTATCAAAATGAGGAAAAAGGTAAGTTTTTACCTGGTGCCAAAAAGATATCAGCAAAGGTGGGAGGCAGACGTCCCCGAGGGGAGCATTCTCCCTCTAGCAGAAGAGCAGGGAAAGGCGTGTGTGCCCTTTGCTGTTTTTTGCCAGGCAGCAAAATATGTCAGGCCAGCCTTGAATTTCAGTTTTGCCATTGGAATCAAAGGGCTGCCAATATGTTTAACTTTTGCTGATGATGCTCTTAAACTTTAAGGCGCCATATGACCCTTAGCCTAAGACTAAGACTATTTTTGCTGCAACAGATTATCATTCCTACTTCTCTAGGATGACATTCTTTGTAAGGGCTCCACCCTGCTCACCACCACTATAATCAGCTTTGGCTTGTTACGGTTGGTCTTGCGCCCAATGTAGAAACACATGAAGAGGACACCTATGGAAACATCATTCATTTGCATCACTTTTGGCAGTCAAATAGATTTGGAAACTTTCTTGAATTATCAAGGGAGGGGCTGCTCCTGGGGATGGGGAGGCTAATGCAGTAGCAGCGAGGATATTGACAGGAGTGAGGGGAAGGGAGGTGGGTGGGCGATACCAACCAATGAACTGGACCCACCCTCTGCCCTGCCCATGCAAATTCTCCACCGGACCCGCTCTCTGCCCATGCAGTGTGGAGGAGAAGGAATTATAGAATTGTACAGTTGGGACCCTGAGGATCATCTAGCCCAGGCATGGCCAAACTTGACCCTCCAGCTGTTTTGGGACTACAACTCCCATCATTCCCTAGCTAACAGGACCAGTGGTCAGGGATGATGGGAACTGTAGTCCCAAAACAGCTGGAGGGCCTGATTCTAGTCCAACCACCTGTGATGCAAGAATATGCAGCTGTCACATATGGGGTTTGAATGTGTGACCTTGCTGTTACTAGCACCACGCTCTAACCAGCTGAGCTATCCAGTTGGTCATGAACTCAAATACAGGACAAAAGGCATCCCATTTGAAGTCCAAATGGGACAGGGAACAACCCCCCCCAAACAGAATAATCTCAGTTTTCTATGGTAGGGACCGGTGTCATCCCTATCTTGAATTCTGTGGGGTTTGCTCTCAGGTAAGTATGGTTACGATTCCAGCCTTACTCATAGACATTTGACTACTTTTTGTTTTCCTGTAAAACAATCTGTTGATTCTGTTTAAGGATAATAATATTCTCACATCTAGGATAGTCATATACATTCCCAAAGATGTTCTGTCATAAATACCAATAGGCCTTCACACCTCCAGTGTTTCCCTCAACAAGAAAAATGCATTTTTGTATTCCAGTCTAATTAAAACATATGGTGAACGATCAAGTTCTGAGGTAAAAAGCTGAGTAGTTATGTTGGACTTCCATGTGGGAAAATGCGGCAGGAGAGTTGTTGGGCATTTCCAAATCAATTAACCCTCTGTGGGTGATAGCTGCCCCTCAGAAATACAGTCAGTGACATACAAAATGGCTGAACCCTTTTGGGCAGACGTTAGCCACAAGCCTGCATGCCTGTCCCACCCAACTTCCGCTTGGTTTGAGAACATCAGTTTAAATTACATTTTCAGGAAGAAGGTCACCTGAACCTATTTAATTTCCAGTGCTTGCAGCATTTTTCATCTCACTTATACTTTGGGAATAAAACTCTTATTCCAGCTGCAAAATTTTACATTAGCCAAGGGAATAAGCATGAGGTATAAATCTGCTTAGATTCCAATAATTTATCCTCTGAGGCACCCAATGGATGGTGAGACTGGCCACCTAGCTTGAGGTAATGTTTAAACAGAACTGTTCCACATATTACACAAACAGTTACAGCTGCAAGTAAGACATAAATTAAAGTCATAACCAAAATAACCACAGGACTATTTTCTAAATCAGAGCAATTATGGCAATTTTCTGGAAACTGGTTTCAAGTTAAATAATGTCATCTGCCATGGTTATCGGATTCTTCTTTCTCATCTAGACTTCTTGTTGATGTCATTGGTACTATGTAAGTCAGCTAGTTTTTGTCTTCTCAGCCTTCCTATAATAGGTGCACATTTCTTTTAAACTATAGTATGGAAATAATTTTCCTATTACATTTTGGGCTGTTGAATCTGCAGCTTGGTGAAGAGGCACATAATCCCATCACCACAAAGTAGAGCTTTACACTTTGGTTTTAAAAACAAAACAAAACTGGATCGTGGATTAATTTACCCTTTGTTGAAGGGATTGATTTTGATCCAAAATTATCATTGGTTTTTTTTAAAAATAAAAATTATTTAATTTTGATAAGGGTTTTATGCAATGTGTTTTTTCTATATAAAAGGTTTAGGGGTACTCTCACTTTCCTAATCATATTGAAATACTGCCCCTCAATGTGGCCAAACTTAGATTCACAAAATGTTTAGGGGTATGTGTACCCCTGCATCCCCCCAGAAAAAGCACTGGTTTTATGTTAAGAGGTATCTGCTAATTTGTCAGACTACTTTAGTCAGCTCAGGATTGCCTGTGATAAGGTGGCAACTTCCGAGACTGTTGTTTCTATTTCAAAATATCCCGGTGATTAGAGGAACGGCAATTTTTAAGGATTGGCAAAAAACCCTTTCCAAATTTATTTGGCAGGGGAAAAGAGCAAGAATTAAATTCAAATTACTCACAGATCGAAGGGATAGAGAAGGATTCGCTGTCCCGAATCTGAAATTATACTATGAAGCCTCGTGCCTTTGCTGGATCAAAGAATGGATTGTCTTGAAAAACACAGATTTGTTAGATTTAGAGGGATTTAACACCAGATTCGGTTGGCACGCATATCTGTGGCATAATAAAGAGAGGGTACATAAAGGCTTTTCTAACCACATCATCAGAGGATTGTTGCTCGAGGTATGGGACAGAAATAAAAGACTTATTGAAAAAACACACCCCCTGGTGGCTATCACCAATTGACATCTTAACAATCAAAAAACTAAACATGGAAAGTGAAAGATGGACCTACGAAGACCTCCTGGTAAGATCAGAAAAGGGATGGAAAGTCAGAACATATGAAGAGTTAAAGGATAAATTAACAGGATGGCTACAATTTCACCAAATTAATGCCTTATGGAACAAAGATAAAAAAACAGGGATGAATGAAAAAAAGTCCAGATATCAGGTGGAAATATTAGAAGGTAATTCAAACTTCTATCCAAAATGTATAACCAACTGTTAGAATGGGATACTAAGGACGAAGAGATAAAGGAAGTTATGGTCAAATGGGCAATAGATCTTGGATACAACCTAGAGTATGACAGTTGGGTGAAACTTTGGAACAAGGGTATAAAATTCACAGCATGTGTTGGACTCCGAGAAAATATGGAAAAAATGATGTACCGATGGTACATCACACCTGTGAAATTGGAAAAAATGTATAAGACCCAAGACAAAACATGCTGGAAATGCAAAACTAAAGAGGGTAATTTCCACCACATGTGGTGGACCTGTGAAGAAGTGAAAAGGTTTTGGGGACTCATATATGATGAATTAAAAAAAATATTGAAATACACTTTCCCCCCAAAACCCGAAGCTTTTCTCTTGGGAATGATTGGAGAAGAGATTAAGAAAGAAGACCAAACATTGTTCCAATACACAACGGTAGCTGCCAGAATATTGTTAGTGCAAAATTGGAAAACCCCTAATATCCCAACTGTTAGAGATTGGCAAATTAAATTATTCGAGTATATAGAATTAGCAAAGATGACACAAAAAATCAGACATCAAAAAGGTATAAAGTTTATTAACGATTGGAACAAATTTATAACATACATTAAAGCAAATTTAGGAAATATTAAAATCACAGTAGGTGTAACATAAAGCCTGCGATGTATAGATGTTGTAAAATGAAACTGCAGAAAGGAACCTTGGTTATATAGTCCAAAACCGAGATGGAGGGAAGTCAATTAGTGTTATGAATTAGTGTTGGTTTTCTTTTTGTATGTGCTGTTTTGCTTTCTTTGTATGCTTTTTTATGTTTTAGGTTTGTTTCTGTTTGGTCAAAAGAATTCAATAAAAAGATATTTTTTTAAAAAAGGATTGCCTGTGATAAGGTGGTGTTCAGTGGTGTTGTCACAGTAAGAAAACAATTATGATAGAAGCTCCGCATTTCATGAATTAGGAGAAAGCCAATAATGGGTGTCAACAATAGAAAGCGTGAAAGGATAATCAGAGAGTTGCTTTGATTCATCATGGGAAATTGATATGTGCAACTAATGCAGATGCGCACTAAAAGATGTGAATCTCCCATTGCATCCCAATGCTTTCTACATTCCGAGGGCAGCCCGGAAGGGTTGAGCGCCATGAAAGAGGCAGGAACATCTCCTTCTTTTTAAATCTAAGGGCTTATCCACACTTAAATTTTGCCCTGTTCTTTCCAGGTCTGTGCTTTAAATCCCCACCTCTGTGTGTGTTCAGGGGGAGGGGTGGCTTTCCTTGCTAAAACCTGCTCTTTTAGGCCAGAAGGTTTGAGGCCTAGTTTTCCAAATGTCACTCCTCATTGGCGTGACACTCCTCCAACTGTCACTTCCTTATTGAGAATGCCTGCCGGAAGGAGAAAACGAGGTGCAAAGAGCCAGAAGAGCATTATTGGGACTCAAAATTCCTCTAAAACAAAGAATCGGCAGAGAGCCAACGCCATCTTCCCTGACTCAGAAACAGAGTGGGTTGAGGAAGCCAAGAAAACGGAGCAAATAGAACAAACAGTGAGTAACAATGTTAGGGGAACCTCACCCCCCCTTAAGGAGGATGACAATGACACGACCCCCCTCCTCCCAGAAAAAGCTAATCCGTCCAAGAGGGCAAGAGCAGGAGCAGGAGGGATTCCTCCCACTCCTAACGCTGACCCACCCATGCCTCTAGAACAAGATATCAGAGGAGCCTGCTTTCAACTGATTCTGGATACGCTCCCCTACCAAGAGATTTGCATGTTGTCTGCAGAAACTATGGTTCTGGTTCTCCAAAGACTGAATGAAATCCTCACCAAAATAGTTAACATTGAGAAACAATTGGATACTAGTTCCTCCCCTTTAAATGCCCAAGGGCTTAAAAGGATGATAAGAAATGACTTTGTTAACAACTCACCAACTCAAACTATGGATGAAGTGAGGTCCTGTCAAGTCTTACAAACGAACCAGATAATGCTTGAGATTCACCAATACACTCATAGATGGATGAACCGCAGACAAATTACTATGTCCTTGTCTCAGCTCCTGAATTACCATTACCGAAATGTAGATCTAGAAAATTTCCACTTCCTGCCTACCTTGAGAAACACCACGCGCCTATTTATGACCTTTAGGTCATTAGGTCATCAGCCCTCCCATCTCAACTCATGGAGATAAAGGATACTCTATGGTGGTTCCATTCTCTCCGCCCAGTGAGGGTATTTAAGGATGAAACAAGGAGGCAATTGGTCCCTTGCATAGAGTCAAAGCTAATGTGGATAAGGGAAACCAAGCTCAACACTAGAAACACTAATTGCCCGAAGGAAGAAAAGAACCCTGTAAGCCTAGAATTACAAGACCTGAAGAAGAGGCTAATGTGTATAAAGACTGAGATTTCTACCCAAAATATAAGGACAACAGAGCCTAGAGCACAATATTTAAAGACGGCCAACAGCTCTTTATCCCATAGAAAGACATCAGTGCAATTCCCTGTTCCCTTTTCAAATGACACCGAATTAGATGAGGAATTTGGCGCCTCCAACATTTCTATGGCAACAACATCTAAAGAACTTTATGTTGCTGACAATCTAGAGATATCCAGCACCAAATCTACATCTGGACCTTTGCCTAATGTTCCAAAAACTTATCAGAATGATCAACCTTCTCTACTGTACTCCTGGCGAGACAGGATGGTCAGATATTCTGTATTCGAAGCTGGCTCTTTGTTAGCCAGTGATCCACATTTTATAGCACATACCTCATTAATACTCCCACAGCCACAGATAGAACCAACAATCCTCCAATCAACCCAGGAGGGAGAGGGGGACTGACAGTTAACGAAACACCATGGGACTGTCCTCCCCGCTTGGGGTGCGGTTGGTTGGGTTTTATCTTCTAGGGATACTTACCCTATCAAACCTCCACCTCTTCCCCATACCATTTTGACCCAGGAGTCCTGGCCCAAGGGTGATTTGTTATTGAGGGGATGTTACCCCTCTGTTGGGGAGGCTAGTATAGGGTCTGGAATTTCCACTATTGAAGGGCTAGGGAGGAATGGCAGTGGGGCTAGAAATCTCTATCAGCGAAGGGTTCCGAGATGCAGTGATCCTCGAACCCCTTCCAAATCTATGCCCCATCCCAAGGGATGAGGGTAGGGAGAGCAAGGATTACCCACCTCCGTCATTAGTGCTGTGCAATGCCAGGTCCATAGGCAACAAAACCGCCACCATACGTGACTTTTTTGTCTCACAGGGGATTGACCTGGCTTGCGTGATGGAGACCTGGGTACGGGAAGGCGAAGTAGTCTCCCTACATGAGATAACACCACCAGGTTTCTCTGTCCTCCATCAATCGCGGACTGTGGGTTGGGGGGGGGAGGAGTAGCGTTGTTAATCCGGAAGGATTGCTCTTTCAGAGCTCTGCCACCACCGGCGATATCCGGCATTGAATGTGTTGGTCTCGTGTGGGGCACCAAGGAGAGCTTGGCTGTCTGGCTGGTGTACTGACCACCCAGCACACCGGCAGCCACCCTGTCAGACCTGCTGGAGGTGGTGGCGGGCTGGGCCTTGGAGTTCCCAAGCCTACTGGTTTTGGGAGACTTCAACGTCCATGCCAATGCCGCTCCCTCCTCACAGGCTCTCGACCTAGTGACTTCCATGGCAACATTAGGGCTCTCCCAGTTTGTTTTGGGCCCCACTCATCAAGCAGGCCACACGCTGGATCTGATCTTTGGGGCTGGCATAGATGTGATCATGCTCCCCCCTGTGGAAGTGCCATGGTCTGATCACTACGCTCTGAAAGCCAAGATTGACTTCCCGCTCCTCCCCTGCTCGGGTGGCGAACCTATTTGGGCTCGTCCGTGAAAACTGATGGATCCTGATAGATTCCGACAAGCCTTGCGGGACCCTGCTCCTCATGGCGACTCATTAGATGACCTTGTTGAGGACTGGAATAACCAGCTCTTGGCAGCCATTGATGACCTAAACGCCCTCTGCGACCCCGTCGAAACCGGGCCCCTTGGTTTACTGAGAAGCTCCAGAAAATGAAGCGGGATCTCAGACGGCAAGAGGGAGTATGGCAACAGACTCGTGATGGAGCCTCAAGAACATCTTATAGGACACTTATGAAAGCCTATGAGATGGCTATGATCAATAACGTCCTTAGGAGGACAACCAAATTTAAGCACAAATTCGACCCACAGCTGTGAGGCATTCGTGAGCTTTTTTTGCGGAGAAAGTCCTGTTGCTCCGCCATGACCTCCCTGCCAATTTAGATACAGTGACTGAACTGGAGGCCGGTCGACTGACTTCAGGTCCAGTGTTGGATCATTTCGATCGAATACTCCCTGCTGATGTGGATAGATTCCTCCAAGTTGGTAGGCCCACCACCTGCCTCCTTGATCCGTGCCCGTCTTGGCTGATTAGGGAGTGTCCAGATGTTGCGCGGACCCCCCTGGTTGAAATTATCAATTTGTCCCTTGACACGGGGACATTCCCAGGGGAACTGAAGGAAGCAGTGGTATGTCCACTCTTAAGGAAAACTTCATTAGATCCCTTAGACCTATCCAATTACCGCCCAGTTTCAAATCTTCCATATCTGGGTAAGGTAATTGAGAGAGCGGTTGCTGAACAGCTTGGTAGGTTTCTGGAGGAAACATCGGCTTTAGATCCATTTCAGTCCGGTTTCCGTCCTGGTTTTGGGACTGAGACGGCTCTGGTTGCCCTAACAGACGATCTCCGTAGACAGCTGGATCGAGGTGGGTCAGGACTGGTGATCCTTTTAGATTTGTCAGCAGCCTTTGACATGGTCGATCATGATTTTCTGGACCACCGCCTCGCAGACGTGGGGATACAAGGCATAGACCATAACTGGCTGTGCTCTTTTATCTCTGGTCGGGGACAGAGGGTGGCACTAGGGAGGGAAATGTCGTCGCGCCACTCCTTGGTGTGTGGAGTGCCGCAGGGCGCAATCCTCTCCCCAATGCTTTTTAACATCTTTATGCGCCCCCTTGCCCAGATTATCCGGAGCTTTGGGCTGGGTTGTCACCAATATGCTGATGACACTCAGCTCTATCTGCTGATGGATCCACACCAACTCAGCCCCAAACGCACTGACGAGATGCTTGGAAGCTGTGGCTGGATGGTTTCATGGGAGCCGATTGAAACTAAATCCTTCGAAGACAGAGGTCCTATGACTGGGTCGGGATGGCATGGGGGTGAGGGACCAACTCCCTTCTCTTGCGGGGGCCCAATTAGTGCCATTGTCTTCCGTTAAGAGTTTGGGTGTAATCCTTGACGCCTCCCTTTCCATGGAGGCGCAAGTTACAGCAACAGCCAAGGCGACATTTTTCCACCTTTGCCGCATCAAGCAGTTAGTCCCTTACCTTTCCCGCCCCGACCTGGCCACAGTGATCCATGCGACGGTCATCTCCAGGCTTGACTACTGTAATTCGCTCTACGCGGGGCTGCCCTTGAAGCTGTCCCAGAAACTCCAGCGGGTGCAGAATGCTGCAGCGAGGCTCCTCACGGGGTCTCTGCCATGGGAGCATATTCACCCAGTGCTTTTCAAGCTGCACTGGCTCCCGGTGGAGTACAGGATCAGATTTAAGGTGCTGCTTTTGACCTTTAAAGCCCTTCACGGCCTAGGACCCTCATACCTACGGGACCGCCTCTCCCAGTATGCCCCACGGAGAGCCTCAAGGTCCATAAATAGCAACACCCTAGTGGTCCTGGGCCCTAAGGAAATTAGATTGGCTTCAACCAGAGCCAGGGCCTTTTCAACTCTGGCTCTGGTCTGGTGGAACGCTCTGCCTCATGAGACCAGGGCCCTGCAGGATCTGATTTCTTTCCGCAGGGCCTGTAAGACAGAGTTGTTCCACCTGGCCTTTGGCTTGGAGCCAATCTGATTCCCTCCCTCTCTTTCTTTTTTCTTTTGCTTCTCCTCCTGTGATGAGGCTACATTTTAATATTTTAATGTTTCAATATTTTAATGTTGTATTTTTAATTTTGTTTTTAAGTTGTAATCATTTAACTTGTTTTTATTATTGCTTGTAAGCTGCTCTGAGCCCGGCCTTGGCTGGGGAGGGCAGGGTATAAATAAAAATTATTATTATTATTATTATTATTATTATTATTATTATTATTGAGGCCTATACTGAACTTGATGGAAACATGATAGTTACACATCCCCATCTAGACACATGAAACATTTGCAACAGGCATGAATGCCAGTGAATGGTTAGTCTTTGATTGTGTGCAGAGCACATGCTACTCAGCCCTAATGACACTTCTAAACTGTCACTATTTTTACCTGAGATTCAGTCACATACAGTGGTGCCCCGCAAGACGAATGCCTTGCAAGACGGAAAACCCGCTAGACGAAAGCGTTTTCCGTTTTTCAATGCGCTTCGCAGGACGAATTTCCTTATGGGCTTGCTTCGCAAGACGAAAATGTCTTGCAAGTCTTGAGATTTTTTTTCGCTTCCCCCCTTTTTCTAAGCCGCTAAGCCTTTAATAGCCTTTTAGCAGCTAAGCCGCTAAGCCTTTAATAGCCTCTAAACCGCTAATAGCGCTAATCCGCTAAGTCGCTAATAGGGTTGCTTCGCAAGACGAAAAAACCGCTAGACGAAGATACTCGCGGAACGGATTAATTTCATCTTGCGAGGCACCACTGTACTACCAAATTCATATTGCCCAATTAAAGTTGATTTGACGCACTTGCACAACAAACCCATTCCTCTACCTTAGACTTTTTGCAATAAGGAAAGGAGGATACCAGTTCTGTGATACAGTTTCCCTTCTATCAAATCAGAATGAATGCTCAATAACTAAGCAACATCTTCTAACCTCCCTGCAAACTTTTTCCAACCCAATCAGGATGAATATTCAATTAAACAAGTTGTCTCAAAGGACAAAGGACATCCAAGGACAGAAACATGTCTGAGTTTCACAGAATCTCTCTCTGTATGTGTGTGCACTTTCCTCTTCTATTTCTCCATTTGTTTTGGCTTTCTCCCATATGTACCCTTCAAATAACACAAATAGGAACAGATTGGTTGCACCTTCTCTCTCCATTGCAGCTCCAGTCATGTTCATTTCCACCTTCATGCTCTCTCTCTAGACCCCAGCCCCACCCTTTGGCTTATTTTATTATTATTCCCCTGAGCTTACTATGTAGCAGCTGATCTCCCTCAAACACACAGTTGAAGGAAAAGTGAGTCCCAGAGGGCTGATCTGGAGAACATCAATGAGTCTGCAGCATCTATGAGGCTGCAGGTTCTTCACCACTGTTTGAAAGTAAAATATGAACCACAGCTGAAATAGATCAGTTATGACCATTTGAAGATCCTAAAATATGTTTAACATGTAAAAATGTAGGTGTGTGACAGTGGCCTTTTAGTTTTTTAATGTGATTTCACTAGGGTTTTATGATGTATGTGGGTGTGGGAGGAAATGAGAAGAGAGACCCTAACCGGCTGGAAGACTGACAGTAGAAAGAAGTGAGAGGCAGAATTCCTTTCTTTGCAGGTCTGCTTTGTTACAGAACATTCTCACTGCTTTTCTTGCAAATCTTGAGAGAGGTCAGAGAAGAAGAACAAATTTGACCCCTGGAAATAATCTCTTTCATCTGCCTTGCTCGGCAAAGGACACACTTGTCTTGCAAATGGAGCCGTTTGACAATCATTGGTCCACGAATCTGGTTAAACTTAATCTTTGGTGCTAACAACAAGTGCACTTTTGACCTCCCTACGGTGCAGTAGAGATACAGTGCCAGAAAAAGGTCAAAGAGAAGTAGCTAACAACCTTTCCCTTTGGCCAACCCCAGAACCTGAAGGTTGGTCATGCAGGAGTTGACTTTTATAAATTCATTCAAGGCAAGTTATGTAGCACCAGAGAGACTTGTGGCAATCATGTACTACACTGAACTTTTGTGCCCAATACGAAGTTTTAAAATCTATTCCTAAATGTTTATTTTGCCCATCTCACACAATATCCTCATTCTCATGTATGGTTAATGTTGTTGTTGTTGTTGTTGTTGTTGTTGTTGTTGTTGTTGTTGTTGTTGTTGTTGTTGTTATTCTGTTTCTGTCTGTTTCTTCAGATAGTCTAGACCATAACCCTCCAAACAGCTGAAGTCCACCATGTTATTTTCTCACCCCTAATATACCCAACCAATCACTGCAATCTGAAGGAGAGGGTCTTCTGCAGATACCATCGCATCAAGACACCCATTCCATATTACATAAGAATTGGGTCTTGGAATCTCCCATTGCCCTGGCTATCTCTTGGATCTCTCCTTAAGATCTTTATTTTCCAACAAGTCATTGGAGATATTTTAAAATCATCATCATCATCATCATCATCATCATCATCATCATCATCTCAGTTTGTACCTCAGTTGACTTGAAATTGTTTTTAAGTAGGTTTTTAATTGTTTAACTTTTTATTATTAAATTACTTTAAAAAAATCACTTCAGGATGTTTCATGGGAAGTAATTCACAAATTAAATGAAATAAATAATAAAATTACCATTAACAAACATTTTATAAGTCTTTGAGCTTATCTGTCTGGGTCTGCAAAAGGCAATGTGCAACACTGAAGAAACTGGTAGAAAAATAAATATATAAATACATGTTCAGCTGCTGCAATTTCTCATACATGCTTTGATGCATATTCTGTGTTCCCTCAAGGGTTTCCCCATTCATCTTAATGGAGGAAATAGATTTAGACACACTTTTCCTTTCCACACACAAATATGTCTCCCCATTGACTATAAAGAACCCTAAATTCTGGGTCTGGGCAACATTTTGTAGAATAAGCAAAATAAATAAAATTAATATTTTCAGAAGCTACCCAGAAGTGGTAGCCAAATTCATAAAATGAATAATAGGGCTATGCAAAAGCTTTGACAAGGCACAAATCAATACAAATTGACCAGCATTGGAGGTATTTGGTGTGCTTCAGAATCCAAAGTGATCCACATATACCTGACCTGTCCTGAATATTCAGAACTACCTGAGAAGTCTGAAAGAGGTTTTTTTTAAAAAAGGAACAAACATTTCCCGTCCAATTTTGTGTATTTTTGTACCTCTCTCCATATATGGTAAACATCAAGGAGAGTAGAGGGAAAGGATGTCATTTTGAAACCCATTCTTCTAGCTTCCAGTCCTCCCACCAGATGTCAAAGAGAATAACAACTACCAGACTTTTAGAAGACATCTGAAGGCAGCCCTGTTTAGGGAAGCTTTTAATGTTTGATGTATTACAGTATTTTAACATTTTTTTGGAAGCCGCCCAGAGTGGCTGGGGAAGCCCAGCCAGATGGGTGGGGTCTAAATAATAATAAATTATGATGATGATGATGATGATGATGATGATGATGATGATGATGAAAGCCTTTACCAAGGCTCTCCTTTTCTTGCTGCCAATCACTGTTTTGTGGGAGGAGGTGAGGGACTGTATCAAAGCTGCTCTTTGCTCTTTGTCTGGCAGAAGCAGTGACAGTACTCTCAGGGGCTCTGTGGCTCCAAGAGGTGCTCTACCTGCTACTCAGCATGCACGGACAAGTCTTTGCCTCCCACTACAATGTTGTCCTGATTAAGTGCAACATTCTATTAATGCTCCACAGAATTAAATGGGAGCCCTTAGAGAGTATGCTCATAAGCAGAGGCTAAATCGTTTTCTGCCCTGGTGACATCAGCCATCAAGAAGAATATCTTCTAGAAGTACACCCCATCCTAGGTTCTTTTTCCTGGTCATACTAGAGTATCATGGAATAATGCAAACTATTTTTTTTTATAATACATATGAAATACTATAGAACAGATTTGTAGACAGTTTTGCAATTCTAGTGGAACTTAAAAATCTCTGTTGCTCTAAACCAAGAATTCTCTCATAATTTGAACATGGAATTAGGTATCTAGAGATGTATGCAATACTATTTGATGGACTGCTGCTTTTTGAGAGGTGTGTGTCCTAGTGTGAAAGCTTAGCATCATTCAATATCTATATTGAAGCCAACCTCCACTGGACTTTGCCCTGCAAAAAAAGGATAGAAAGAGCTGTGCTTTTATTACTCACCTTGGCAGATTTACTATTTAACTGACGTAACTGCAATTGGGATAATACATTTGTGTCTATTTTAGGACGGGTGACATAATATGCATGCAATTCCTGCTGATGCTGGAACAGCTTTTTTAACTAGAATAACTCTGGAAGAGAATAATTCATAGGATCATAGAATTGTAGAGTTGGAAGGGATCCCATTGGTCTTCTAGTTCAATTCCCTGCAATGCAGAAATCTCAACAGGTGGTTCCCCATCCAATTCGACACCATATCGGACCTTGCTTACCTTTGCAAATGCGCTAGCGGTTTTATTGCTGCACCACTAGGAATATGGCTTGAAGCTGCAGCTACACATCAAAAGCTCTAGTGAAATATATACATATAACACTTATATACTCCTATTCCTATATGATTTTTAGGCAGCCTGATTAAAAATCAATAAGGCAACGTACTTTAATTCAATTTGCTTTGCGTCCATGTAAATGGAACTTTCTGACATTATAAAGTACTAAGGTGAAATGTACACTGAGAGGAAACAAGATATTTCATCCCTGAGTTTCTTTGGAATAAGGCTGGAGGAAAAAAATGTGACAACTGTATGAAACAATTGAATAATATTCTTGTCAATCTAGTTTCTATTCTATCTAGGTTGGTGGGAAGAAGTGCGTTCTGTGCTACAACCATGAACTTAGGTGAAATTCAATGTGAAGAGTTATTTAGACAGCAGTTCTGTAGTCCTTGTGGGGCAGAGGGAGGGGGACATCCTGGGGGCCATAGGGCAGGACCAGATCTACCCCTCGAGAGCTCTGTCTCTGCTGATACTGAAGCCTCCTTTTCTGATGCTCCCAGTTTCTCCAATGCCCTGACCCAATGGATGTAAAAACTCCAGTGTTGCCAGGGCCAAAAGTAGGTCGTGATGGGTGTTCCGTGAAGTTGCTTGGATCTGAAGGCTCCAGAATAATGTATGAAGCAACCCACTGCTGACTGCAATCCCATTCTCTTTGTGAGAGATCAGAAGTCACTTGTTTCCCTGTCCGATATCTCAAATCGAAAAGGACTGAATATAGCAGAGCTTACAAACGCTTCTGTCCTGAGGAGACAGTACTGTACTGGGTGAGCTTTAAATCGATTGATTTATGGGTAATAGATAATGCCAAAAATGAAGATTAATCACCCATAATTAACTACTGTTTCTGTTCCATCTTTATTTACCCAGTGACAGTATAATCCTATCCACAAAAGTAAGTCCCACTATATTCAGTGACAGAGCCAGCCCTAACATTAGACAGAGTGAGACAATCCACTCAGCCAGCAGTTGCTGGAAGGATCCAGCTGTTGCTCCTGAACCTCCTGGGCATTCCCACTGTTGCCACAGGACCTCTCCTGGACCCTTCAACCGGCCTACTGTTTCAGGTGCAATGTGGGGTGCTATCCTGGCACTAGTGCTGAAGTAAGATTCATTTGCCAGTCCAGATGGCTTCTAGTTGTGGAATGGGGAAGGGGCGCAATCTTGTCCACCTCAGGCGGAAAATGTCTTGGGCAAGCCCTGTTCAGTGAAGCTTACTCACTCGTAAATGTCTTTAGGATTGCCTCTGATTTCTAAACCTTAATGTCATGGGCACATTTCTTTCAAAACATTTGACATGCATTTAGGAAGCACAAATCTGGTAAGAATTGTGTTACCATGCACAATCTTTCTAGTTGTATATTCCACCTTTCATTCAAGCTGGAGTGTTGAAAAGGTTTGCAACAGAAAAATATTGCACAAGGTAAAAAGGTAAAGGACCTCTGGATGGTCAAGTCCAGTCACAGGCGACTATGGGGTTGCGGCGCTCATCTTGCTTTCAGGCTGAGGGAGCCACTGTTTGTCCACTGTTTGTCCACTGTTTTCCTGGTCATGTGGCCAGCATAACTAAACTACTTCAGGTGCAACGGGACACCATGATGGAAACCAGAGCACACAGAAACGCCGTTTACTCTCCCACCGCAGCAGTACCTATTTATCTACTTGCACTGGCATGCTTTCAAACTGCTAGGTTGGCAGGAGCTGGGACAGAGCAATGGGAGCTCACCCCATTGCGGGGATTTGAACCACCGACCTTTTGATTGACAAGCCCAAGAGGCTCAGTTGTTTAGACTCTAGGGGCTCCAGGTGCTTACCCAGGGTTTGATTTTCTCAGAATGAGGGACAGTGGAAACTTTATGATATCTTTATGATATATGGCTTATTTACATTTATATACAACCTGAGCCTATGATGGAGGGGCTCACAGTGTTAACACTCTAAGAAGGTCTAGCTTTCCCCATTGACATAGTCTTGTATTCCAGCAGAAATCAATCATGTCTCTCTTTCACAGGTTTCTGCCTGCCATCTGCTTCTATCCTTTAGCTCTCACACACAACTCTAGCTTTTTTTCAGTTGAGGGAGGCAGGACCCATTTGTTCTTTGGCACAGAGCTACTTCCTTTTTCACCTTAATGACCCATGCTTAGGCCATTACCAAGAAGCTGGCCTGGCTATTCCAACAATTGAATCCTTGCTAGATCCAGGAATTAGGAGCGACTAAGGCATACAGCCTAACTCCCCCAGCTGCAAACTCACAACTATATATATATATATATATATATATATATATATATGGATGCGGGTGGCGCTGTGGGTTAAACCACAGAGCCCAGGGCTTGCCAATCAGAAGGTCGGTGGTTCGTATCCCCGTGACGGGGTGAGCTCCCGTTGCTCGGTCCCTGCTCCTGCCCATCCAGCAGTTCAAAAGTACGTCAAAGTGCAAGTAGATAAATAGGTACCACTCCGGCGGGAAGGTAAACGGCGTTTCCGTGCACTGCTCTGGTTCACCACATGAACTGGAAGCTGTACGCCGGCTCCCTCGGCCAGTAAAACAAGATGAGCGCCGCAACCCCAGAGTCGTTCGCAACTGGACCTTATGGTCAGGGGTCCCTTTACCCTTTACCTTTAAGGCATACAGCCTAACTCCCCCAGCTGCAAACTCACAACTACACACACACACACACACACACACACACACACACACACGTGTGTGTATAGTTGTGAGTTTATATTATATATATATATAATATTCGGTACTTGAACAGACCTTTACTCAAAATTCTGCTTGAGATATGTAACTAATCAAGGCATGTTGACAGATGATGAACTATATCACTAATTGTGCTGCTAAGTAGCAAAACGATCTCTACTCACCTTGTAAGGTACAGTACATATCACAATGTTTGGACTGAGATGACATGCTAATAGAGGATAACTGTGATGACTAGATAAAAATTTAAAACAGCACCTTTTCCGTCAATTTCTCAGCTTGATGTTTCACATTTGCGGTGCAGATGTAATGATTTATTCCAAGAAATCCATAACCTTAAGATTTGCACATTGCCATTTTCAGTCTCATTCTCTTCACATGCTGGTTCTTCATTAGTGTATGACTTTTAAGAATTTATGTTGATTTAGATTGCTTAGGCATTGCGTGCATCTGAATTTTTAGTATCACAGTACTTCTGGCAAATTTTCCCTTTGTCCCTTTGCCATCTATTTTGCTATGTTGTTGCTTTTGAGTAGTTCAGATAATGGTTTAAAGTGAAGTACATAAGAACATGAAAAGAGCCTGGGGGATTGGGCCAATGGCCGATCTAGTCCAGTATCCTGTTCTCAAAGGAACAGACTGGATGCCTATGGGAACCAGCAAGGAGCAAGCAAGCAATTGTTTCTGCGTTGTTCAGCTAAAGACAGAGGTACAACCCCATGGAATTGACTATATTTATTCATTAGTGTTTTCTGATTTGTGGAGGGCACAGACTTCTTCTTCTTCTTCTTCTTCTTCTTCTTCTTCTTCTTCTTCTTCTTCTTCTTCTTCTTCTTCATTTCAGTTTGAGTCACTTCCCATAAAAGTCACAAAATAACTTAAAATCCAATTGGAACATAGGAAATATCTTATATGGATTCAGACCACCTAGCTTAGTCAACACAGCATTGTGAAGAAAATAAATTCCTCCATATTTGTTAATTGACGTTTGGGACAATGTTGGTTTACATTCTAGAGAAAGTTAGAATCTCTGAACTCAATGGAGCTTAGATGCTTTGTAAACTCTTCTCATATGATCCCAAAGAGATTAAGGAGAGCTGTCCTAAACAGCTTCTCTCAGAGGTCCGCAGTGGTCTGGGTCACTTCCAGCTCTTTAGGCCCCTTAGCTATAATGAAAACGTTATTTTAGAACCCTTTAATATGACAGCACCCATATTAACCAAAAAAAATTAGACTTCTACTAAATCACATGTCCTATTTGCTCACTCGAGGTGGAGCAGATTATGGAGCTGTAGGACTATAAGCCTCCTCAACCCCCAGAGGTCCCTCTCCACAAAAGGCCCTGTATATATGCCAGCCCATAAGATGCTGTACTTCATGCCCTTAATGGGAGGGATTTGGGGATGAGGGAAACAGGTGGCCCTGTTTGGAGCTGCAGGCAACCAGACTTCAAATGGTAGTATGATCAACAGGGCCTTCCTGCAGGAACTCAGGACAGTATATGGAGAGGCTGTCTTTCTCAAAGCTGAGTCCAAGCCATTCAGGGCTGTATACATTAAAGTTAGCACCTTGAATACGGCTTGGTGAAAAACAAGCAGCCAGAGCAGATGCTTCAGAAGTGGTGTTATATGCTTATCGGCAAATGAAATAGTCCGAACCCATACTGCGACACTCTGTCCTGGTTGTAGTTTCTGCACTGTTTTCAAGGGCAGCCCTACCCAGAGCACATTCCAGTAGTCAAGCTGGGAGCTTACCAAAGCAAGGATTACAGTTCCTGTCTAGGAATGGCTATAGCTACTGAACCAGCTCATGGTGAAAGTAGCCACTGGACACCCAGCAACAAATTAGAATCAAGGAGTACCCCAGACTACATACATGAGCCTTCAGGTGGAGAGCAATCCCATCCTGTACATGCTGCCTGCCTAATTCATAGACTTAGGTCTATGGGGGTGTGAAATACAGGCTGCAGCAGTTCTGCCCTGGCTGGGCTTGCTGAATGTAAGTCATTATGAAACAATTGTTGTTGTTTAGTCGTTTAATCGTTTCTGACTCTTCGTGACCCCATGGACCAGAGCACGCCAGGCACTCCTGTCTTCCACTGCCTCCCACAGTTCGGCCAAACTCATGCTGGTAGCTTCGAGAACACTGTCCAACCATCTCGTCCTCTGTCGTCCCCTTCTCCTTGTGGCCTCCATCTTTCCCAACATCAGGGTCTTTTCCAGGGCGTCTTCTCTTCTCATGAGGTGGCCAAAGTATTGGAGCCTCAGCTTCAGGATCTGTCCTTCCAGTGAGCACTCAGGGCCGATTTCCTTAAGAATGGATAGGTTTGATCTTCTTGCAGTCCATGGGACTCTCAAGAGTCTCCTCCAGCACCATAATATGAAACAATAGACAGTAGTTATCACCTCAAGAGGAATCTCCCCAGGTCAGTGCAAAACAGAGGTTACCAAGGTGATGGGGAGGGTTGTGAGGTGCCAGGAAGGAAGCTTGGGTTTACTGGTGAAGAAGAAAGCAAGCAGCTAGAACTCTACAGGGGGAAGGGGGAAAGCTGAAGGGCATAACCATCTTGGCAGGCTGGGAAAGAGGTACGGGAAAGGTGTTCAGGATGGCGTAGACTGTGTTGCTGTGGGGAAGAATGTAATGCTGTGAACTCCCTCCCTGCCCATGGAAAACTCTAAGTGGATATAGGTGCAAAATAAACCATATATTTTAAAACACCATGACTGCTGGCCAGGGCTTCTTTTTCTCAAAAAAGAGGTGCCAAAGCTGGAACTCACAAAAGAGGTTCCGGTGAGTTTTGGCTGAAAAAAAGCCCTGCCTGTGGCAGAGATTGGAGTGGCATATAACAGTATGCTAATAACATTATGTATGGCCTATACCTTTTAAGACTTAAAGGATGGAAGCAAGGATACAAGGCAAGGCTAGTCAGCTGAATTTTAAGTATAGCTTACATGTTCATTAAGAGTCTAAAATGCCAAAAATTAAAATGCCAAACTGTAACATTTCCGTGAGGAAAAAAGTGTATGATTGTATAAAACTTTCCGACTACAATGAAAGTCTAAACGAAATATAATTATTATTGTCGGTTTATCACCTCCAACATGTTGTTGTAAATGTCATTATATCAGATGAGTCTGGTAACAGTTTTCCATTTTGTACTTTATTTGACAAGGTGATTCATTGTCTAGTGCAGTTTAAGATGTCAGTCCTTCTGGAAGGAAATGAGCGGTGCTGATTCACATGTGACTATTTCTCTATCGAAATATATGATTAAGGAATGCTTATTATTTAGAAATGTGCCTTACCCAACTGGCCTGAAATATGAGTGTTTTTACTTTATTGGACTATAATTTATCATAACAGCATCCATGGTAGCTGCATACGTTTCCTATCCCCTATGGGATTCCTACTTCAGACAACCAAAGTGTCAGAGTAGAGATAATTTTAATACTGCTTCCCCATAGCATGCCAGGTAATTGGAATGATTTGTTTCTTGCTGATCACATCAGTTCTTCCAACAGCATATAAAAGTACCTAATAGCTTAGTATTTAGTAACAGAATGGTAGTTCCTTTACACGTCAACCAAACATTTTACTTTGAAGTGTGCTCTATTGATTTCACCAGAATTAACCTATGAATATTAACTTCATTTTATTTTTTAATATTTTTTTTTGGTAATGCTCACATCCAGAAAATCAACAATAATGTTAGCCTTTATAATGTTGGATGGGTCAGAATATGAACTCTGGAGAAGTTTCTGGGAACTTTGCCTAGATCTTATACACCTGACCTTCCAACATTATCAAGATATGTATGTCTCATCTATATCTAGAGGAGCCCATAGTATCTTGAACTCTGAAGTACGAGAATAAACATTTCCTTTTGAACTGAACAAATATTTGATGCCTATTATCATTGTAATAATTATTCAGGGCAAGGCTGTGGCACTTTTCTCTCTATGTTCCTGCCCAGAATTGACCCTTTCTATGTGGCATTTGTTTTATCCTCTTAATCCTCATTCCCTACTGTAACAAAGCTGTATGTATGTACATGTGACTGTGTTTGCCTTTTGCTCATTTGCTATTTCCCATTCCTCTCTCCTTTCCCTCTTTCCATTGTTTTCCACATTCTGTTTCATATTGTAGCTCTTTAGAAGCGCCTAGAGAGATGTCTCTGCCTATATAACTTTGTAAGGGTCCAGGTATGCTGAGAGGGAGAGGGGTGGTGGGGAGGTCAGCATGGTGTGGGCACTGTGGTGGAGCCAACCGGCCACAGCAGACTCTGCACCCACACTGTGCCAACCTTCCCCACTGTCTCATCCCCCTCAGTTACCAGCAGTGACCTCCGTGTGGGTAAGCCAGTTAAGTAATGCTGCACCACCTGGTTCCGGCCCACCAGATGCTACTACAGAACAGACAATACCGATCTAAGTGGAGAAATAGTCCGACTTTTAACATGACAACCTCCTTGTTTCCTATATGTGGCCATATTGTTGAGGAAGAGAATTGGTTTCCATTGCCACACTTTTGGCTGCTTTCATAGCTCAGCTGCTTATGTAGTTCCAGCCAGAGTCCCACCAGGCTTTCTGATCCTGTCATTTGCCGTGGCAGTGAAAACCCACAGATTAATTACATGTCATGGAAAGGACTGCGGTATCTTTGTTCATCCCTTCTAAATTCACAACTAGTCCATTTCACTGCAGTGGGGCTATGAAAAAAATGGTGAATGACAGATCAGCCTTAAGTAACCTTTCATTAATTTCAATACTTTTTCATATCCGTCATGTTATGATAGGAAAAAAGGTTCAAACTTATTCCACAAAAGTGTCTCTTTGGAAGATCCCCCACATCCCCATTTTTAAACAGAAATACAGTGGTACCTCGGGTTAAGTACTTAATTTGTCCCGGAGGTCTGTTCTTAACCTGAAACTGTTCTTAACCTGAAGCACCACTTTAGCCTCCTGCCGCCGCCATGCCGCCAAAGCATGATTTCTGTTCTCATCCTGAAGCAAAGTTATTAACCTGAAGCACTACTTCTGGGTTAGCGGAGTCAGTAACCTGAAGCGTATGTAACCAGTATGCTACCAGTCCAGGGCCTAGTCGAGCACCCTATACTAAAATGAATAGCACATAAATGAATGAATGACTAAAATGAATGACTAAAAATGAATGACTAAAATGAATACCACAGAAAGGGGACACAGAAAGGGCTGAACTCCTCAATGCCTTCTTTGCCTCAGTCTTCTCCGATAAAGAAAACAATGCCCGACCTGAAGAATTTGGAGCAAATGATTCAGCAGAGGAAACACAGCCCAGAATAACTAAGGAGATAGTACAAGAATACTTGGCTAGTTTAGATGTATTCAAGTCTCCAGGGCCAGATGAACTGCATCCAAGAGTATTAAAAGAACTGGCAGATGTGATCTCAGAACCACTGGCAGTCATCTTTGAGAATTCCTGGAGAACAGGCAGACTGGAAGAGGGCAAATGTTGTCCCTATTTTCAAAAAGGGGAAAAGAGAGGACCCAAATAATTATCGCCCAGTCAGTCTGACATCAATACCAGGGAAGATTCTGGAGCAGATCATTAAGCAAACAGTCTGTGAGCACCTAGAAAGGAATGCTGTGATCACCAATAGTCAGCATGGATTTCTGAAAAATAAGTCATGTCAGACTAACCTGATCTCGTTTTTTGACAGAATTACAAGCCTGGTAGATGAAGGGAATGCAGTGGATGTAGCCTACCTTGATTTCAGCAAGGCATTCGACAAGGTGCCCCATGATATTCTTGTAAAGAAGCTGGTAAAATGCGGTCTTGACTATGCTACCACTCAGTGGATTTGTAACTGGCTGACTGACCGAACCCAAAGGGTTCTCATCAATGGTTCCTCTTCATCCTGGAGAAGAGTGACTAGTGGGGTGCCACAGGGTTCTGTCTTTTGCCCGGTCTTATTCAACATCTTTATCAACGACTTGGATGATGGACTCAAGGGCATCCTGATCAAATTTGCAGATGACACCAAACTGGGAGGGGTGGCTAACACCCCAGAGGACAGGATCACACTTCAAAACGACCTTGACAGATTAGAGAACTGGGCCAAAACAAACAAGATGAACTTTAACAGGGAGAAATGTAAAGTATTGCACTTGGCTTGGGCAAAAAAAATGAGAGGCACAAATACAAGATGGGGGACACCTGGCTTGAGAGCAGTACATGTGAAAAGGATCTAGGAGTCTTGGTTGACCACAAACTTGACATGAGCCAACAGTGTGACGCGGCAGCTAAAAAAGCCAATGCAATTCTGGGCTGCATCAATAGGAGTATAGCATCTAGATCAAGGGAAGTAATAGTGCCACTGTATTCTGCTCTGGTCAGACCTCACCTGGAGTACTGTGTCCAGTTCTGGGCACCACAGTTCAAGAAGGACACTGACAAACTGGAACGTGTCCAGAGGAGGGCAACCAAAATGGTCAAAGGCCTGGAAACGATGCCTTATGAGGAACGGCTAAGGGAGCTGGGCATGTTTAGCCTGGAGAAGAGGAGGTTAAGGAGTGATATGATAGCCATGTTCAAATATATAAAAGGATGTCATATAGAGGAGGGAGAAAGGTTGTTTTCTGCTGCTCCAGAGAAGCGGACACGGAGCAATGGATCCAAACTACAAGAAAGAAGATTCCACCTAAACATTAGGAAGAACTTCCTGACAGTAAGAGCTGCTCGACAGTGGAATTTGCTGCCATGGAGTGTGGTGAAGTCTCCTTCTTTGGAGGTCTTTAAGCAGAGGCTTGACAACCATATGTCAGGAGTGCTCTGATGGTGTTTCCTGCTTGGCAGGGGGTTGGACTCGTTGGCCCTTGTGGTCTATTCCAACTCTATGATTCTAAATACAGGCATAAAAATATTTTAAGAATGACTCCAGTGAGAGTTCATCTTGCATGCTCAATTTTACACCTTACTCAAATACCTGGCCCTTGTGAGAAAATCTGTCATCTTCTTTACTCTCCAGGAGCTTATGCCAAAATCAAAATGCCCATGATACATTTTGAAGTACATTTGTGTAGCTGACATTCAAAGTAGGAGAAAGAATGGTGTCTGGTAAAAAAGTAAAGGACCCCTGACAGTTAAGTCCAGTCTTGGACGACTCTGGGGTTGCAGCGCTCATATCGCTCTATAGGCCGATGGAACCGGCATTTGTCCGCAGACGGCGTCCGGGTCATGTGGCCAGCATGACTAAGCCACTTCTGGAGAAACCAGAGCAGTGCACAGAAACGCCGTTTACCTTCCCACCAGAGCAGTACCTATTTATCTACTTGCACTTTGACATGCTTTCGAACTGCTAGGTGGGCAGGAGCTGGACCGAACAAAGGGAGCTCACCCTGTCACGGAGATTCGAACCGCCGACCTTCTGATTGGCAAGCCCTGGGCTCTGTAGTTTTGTGGTTTAGAATGATGACTGGTATGAACCTAATATCCCACCTCCAGACTTTATCCCTCCTGTTGCTCGATGTGTGCATGCATCACAGATGGTTTTACATGAAACTCAATAATAGAAAACAGTATCCTTCACATTAAGGGACGCAGGTGGCGCTGTGGGTAAAACTGCAGTGCCTAGGACTTGCTGATCGTATGGTCGGTGGTTCGAATCCCTGCGGCGGGGTGAGCTCCCGTCTTCGGTCCCAGCTCCTGCCCACCTAGGAGTTCGAAAGCACCCTTAAGTGCAAGTAGATAAATAGGTACCGCTTTATAGCAGGAAGGTAAACGGCGTTTCCGTGTGCTGCGCTGGTGCCGGCTCGCCAGAGCAGCTTCGTCACGCTGGCCACGTGACCCGGAAGTGTCTCTGGACAGCGCTGGCTCCCGGCCTCTTAAGTGAGATGAGCGCACAACCCTAGAGTCGGACACGACTGTCCTGTACGGGCAGGGGTACCTTTACTTTACCTTTATCCTTCACATTGGAAAAGTGGAACAAGTAGGACAGTTCACTCTTGAGTAAGTTAATGAATGATGAGCTTCATTCATATCATTATTCTATAATGACAGCAGCAGCAAATAATGTTCATGTGGAGTGAGTGTAGGGCCTGCAATTTCCCCCCACAAATGGGAACAACAGCAGCCTCAGCGTGTTTGTGATTGAGTCAGGTGAAATAGAACCAGGATTGGGGAGAAAAAGCTAAATGGTTCCTTCCTCAATGGTGCTATACCAATTAAGAAAGCACTTCTCCAAACTACTTTGAATGAGGGAAATTTGATGACAGATCTCCCTATTGTGTTGAAGAGGATATAGTAGAGTTGGAAAAGATTCAGAAAAGGACAATCAAAATGGTTAGGGGAATGGAGTAACTTCCTTATGAGGAAAGGTTGTGGCGTTTGAGACTTTTTAGTTTAGAGAAAAGCTGAGCAAAGCTGACATGGTAGAAGTTTATAAAATTGTATGGCATGGAGAAAGTGGATAACATTGTACTCCCTCTCTCGTAACACTAGCATTCATGGAAATCCGGTGAAGTTGAGTGTTAGAGGATTGATGACAAACAAATGAAAATAACTATGGGCCTCGCTCCCACAGGAGGCTGTGATGGCCTGCAACTTGGATGGCTTTAGGAGACAAATTCATGGAGGACCAGGCTATCAGTGGCTACTCACCACAATGCTACCCTCTTATCTCCACTGTCAAAGGCATCATGCCTCTGAATTCCAGTTGCTGGGAATCACAAGTGGAAAGAGGGCTGTTGCACTCATGTCCAGTTTGCAAGCTTTCCATAGGCATCTGGTCAGTCACTGTGAGAACAGGATGCTGGACTAGATGGGTAATTGGCCTGATCCAGATTCTTCTTATGCCTGTTTGGTCCAATATGTCACATATCCTAAGACCCCCTCATCTGCTCCTTCTTAACTTTGCGTCTGCACAATGGTGCCTGCAAATTGTTATAGCTCTGCATCTAGACATTAGATGTCATCTGGGGACTTAAGGGCCAGGTATTGCCTTTGTACACAATGGAGGAAAAGAAAGCAGAACAAAGGCTAACTGGGGAAGTTGGATTCCCTTTTGGAGGAACAGATTTGTGTTCACTGTTGCATCCAGAGTTGCAAACAAGTCGGTGTGCACTACCTGAAGCAAAGTGTACCGTTGTAAACTGTGGTTGCAAAAAGCTGTTAAAAGTAAATAGCAGGGCAGCCTGATATTTACTGGCACAGAACACAGATAAAAATATTCTTTTGTAATCAGATTAGCACATGAAAACAGTCCCTGTGCATAAGGGGGAAACACTTCTAAAAGACTTCTAGTGAGATATTGCCAAACGCAGCACTAATCAATTGGGACTGGCATGAATGTAAGAACCTAAGGGGACTAAGGGGCATTCTTTGATTCTTGCCACGATGTCAGCAGCTGGAAAATGCATCTCTTGTGTCCTGTTTGCCATGTTAAAAAACAATCCACTTTGGATTAAGTGCAATAGTCTCATCATCATAATACAAACAATAGTTAGAACACATTTGATTGCACTATTAGGACAATTAGGATGCAAGGATATTTTTGTGATTAATATCCAGTGGTGCCAGTTATTTATCATATGTGCAGAGAAAATCAATCTGGTGTATATTATTTTTGAAGCATATATAGATGCTTTCTGGCTCAAAGCAGCCCCTCCCCAACCACATTTCTAAAATGGCAAGCTTTGTATTGGTATTTGAAGCCTAATGACATTATTTTCCTCAGGGCTCAATACAAGGCAGGGCTCAATCCACCTTTCTGGGACCTTTTGTAAAAGCCAGGGGCCAGACTTGGACCATGCCAACTAAACAGCAAAGCTGAAAGGTGATCTGAGGACGCACAAACATATTTTCACTTCACCCTTTTACCACATGATAAACCCTTGCAAGCTGACAGGTTTCTGCTGGTTGCTTTCATGGACATAAGAAACCTCTGACATTTCTACCATCAACAGTGGCCAAACCTGCATCAGAAATGGCACTTCGGCACGAAAGGAGCTGTTCTGTTTTAGCTGAACCCATGAGGGTTGCAACAGTAGGAAACCATTTTGCCGCCTTAGTTGCGAAGTATGAACAAGTAGCAGACTTGAACCATAATTGGGGTAATGCTGCTAAGGTTTAAAGAAGGGACTGATGTAAGTGGTGAGAGAAGAGAGAGGCCCGGTCTTCTAAGGCCATCATTTCTGGACGGATCTACCCGTTTTAGTTAATTGATCAGCACAGGGGTTAGAACAAAAGAAGTTCCCTAAAGGATTCAGGAGCCCCTACCCTGTTCTCCCACCCTCAAAATGTTTTTTCAGGATCTTATTTAGTCAGCACTAGTAGAAGGTATCTTCCTCCATGGGGCTGAAAATGCCTCCAAGTGGGTTTGGAAATTTTGGAACAAGGGATCAACACATGGTGATGTTATGTACTATATATATATAACTATATATATATACTATATAACATGGTGATGTATATATAGTACATTTTCTACGTTCCTGCAACTAATAAACATTCCAGCACTGAACATTAACCCTAATGTGATGTACATATTTATATATTCTTCATTTTCTAGCAGCAAGATCTCTGGTCTCCATCATATCTGCATCTTAAAGGCCAGTGGGGTGTAGTAGTTCTAGCTATTCTAGGACCTGGGAGTCCAGGGTTCGGATCCCCACTCAGCCATGACAGGTGACCTTGGGCCAGTCACATTCTCTCAGCCTAACCTATCTCACAGGGTTGGTGTTGGGATAACCATGAGGAGAAGGAGAATGGGAACCATGTATACCACCTTGAGCTCCTTGGAGGAAAGGCGAGATAGAAATGCAATAACAATAGTAAATAAAACAACTTTTTTTGAATGCAATGGCCAAGATCTTCAGTGTTTGGTCTGCACATAGACTTAGATGTCCTCATTATACATTCTTATATTGCCTAAACAGAACTGACCAGGACTGTATAAGTAAATAGATACTTATTAGAAACTGTATGCATTGCTTGCTTTTAAACAGGATTCAGGTAAATGAGAGCCAATTCCAATTTTTTCCCAGTAAACTACATTTATTATGCCAGTTCTAAATATCATGCAATCTAGTGGTTTTAAGGCTTATGTTTTCCACACCACTGGGCATCACAAACATTAAAGCATTTTATACTGTAATTATACATCAATGTTTACACTTGGTTATACATATATACAGAAATTATTCACACCTTGCTATTTCCTTCCTTCAAACCAACATAATTTTACTATGAAAGCAGCTTTTTAATAAATGTTATAAGAAATACAGCAAGGCACAATTTTTAAAAATGTGGGTTTTTTTTCTGATTACCACCTCAAGAAGCATTGTAGAAAACCAAAATGTTGTACTTAATTCAGTAGAATGTTAACAGTTCTTAATATACAACACTGTGTAGTTGTTTCTTGAAGTGTTGCATAGATTAATCTTGTAAAATTAAAATGAAAGGATGCATTTGTATTTCTTTTGTGTAACTTCCACTGTGTTGATTCAAGAGCACGAGGGACTTTTCCTTTCGCTGCAATCA
Source organism: Podarcis bocagei (assembly GCF_964188305.1). NCBI lineage: Eukaryota > Metazoa > Chordata > Lepidosauria > Squamata > Lacertidae > Podarcis > Podarcis bocagei. The sequence goes on from NC_138125.1 coordinate 36,721,018, forward strand.
AATAAAATTCCAATTCTATAACATAAAATACTTTCAATAAACAATATGCATTATACACATAAAATATCAAATTTAATACATAAAATAGGATAATAACTGAAATTTACAATTCAGAAATGGTGATCCAGAATAATAATACATTCTGTGGAACTGCAAAATCATTTTTAAAAAAACAAAAAGTTTGTGGCTGAAAAGAAAATACAGAGACATACAAATTTGGAAGGGTAAGTTGTTAAGAGGTAGCTTGGGAAAGAAATCCATATGAAAGCAAATGGTTTTGTTACAAAGCAAAAGTGAAAATTGAAACAAGACCAGCATATGCATCCTGGTCACAAAACCAACATGGACAGATCACAGTTGGAAGGAAAATTTATCTTGGGAGTCAAGTGTAACAAAAGGCAGTGATACAATGGAATTAGAGGTCATCCCAGAGTTTTGAGGATGAGCCTGCACTTGAAATGCAGCCAAGTTTCTAAAAGAAAAAGAAAAAGGTAATAGCAGGTTACATGAAGTACATTTTCATTTACAAAACACAAGCCTGTTTCAGACCAACTAAAAATAGCTACTCCATGACCTCATACCAATGTACTTATATGCAAAAAAACAAGAAATGACAGGATACGAGCAACAATTTTTCACAGCCTGAGGTTTAAGTCACTATCAGAGAGATGTCTTTTTATTGATGTAGAAACCTCATTGATTTTTATAAAACAAGATTTAGTTTCAAAAGGCACAGGGGAAATAATCAAGCCTGACCTTTTCCCTCCATCCTGTCCTTTCAGGTGCCTGTGAACTTACCTTCTCTGCCTTTTGCAAGTGTACCAATCAATAGGAATGCATGACTCAATAAAGGCCAACCAACCAAAATAATCTCCAGCCCTAAACCCATTACATGGAAGTAAGTCCCATTAGAATCAGGGGAACTTACTTCCAAGTGATCTGTTTAGGCTTGGGGTGTAAGTAGACTACACAAACTATTTAAGTTATCATTTATAGTTCCCTGAAGAATAAAACAAGCGAGTCAACAAAGTGAGAGGACTCACACAAACAGTTTGTAAATATAAGATGCTGCATTAATATATCGTGAGAGAAATGAGTGCTTTTTCATTAAGTAGAACTTTCATGGCCTGGAGTTTAGGGTTAACCTATGCAACAAAGAGTCAAAGCTTATGATGAGGATTATGAAGAAATAACTGTCAGAATACAGCTAAGAGATTAGTACAAAGTACCTCTCTCAAGCATTTCCGAGGTGGCACTCCAGGCTTGCATTATATGCCTTCCAAATTAAGTGGAAATAGCTGCTTCTATCCAGGTACCTTCAGCTTTGATCTTATTTGCTGTAACTGACCTCTCTTTTATAGAAAATGGTGCACAAAATTGTAAAAAAAAAAAGCAAAGCAAAGCACAGGCATGTGGTCTGAACTGCAACCTAATGCATCATTGGGAAGTTTGTAGCATGCCTGTTCTTAAAACTTGTAGTAGTGGGCTTTCAATTAAAAAAGCCTCACTCTAGGACTCTATGCATTTCAAACATCTAAACTTACATCGATATCAGGGAATAAAAATAAAACCACTGGTGGGCTAGTTGTGGCTAACATGCATAAATTAACTTCAGTGGGTCTGAGTACAATTCAGTTGGGTACTACCCAGTATTTCTGCCTGGAATCAGGCATCCTGGAACAAATTTGCTGTGATATGTGATTGTCTGAGGATACAGGAAAACCCCCCACATATGAACTGGAATCAGTCACCCAAGAGGATGATCTTTGAGTGGGATCTGGCTTATGCAAATGCTCCATATGTACAAATGGTGGCCAGTTCTAGCACTGTTGCAGAAAAAGAGGGGTCTCTACCACAGGGAAGGGGAGATGGCTCAGTGGAAGAGCACATTCTTGCATGTAGAAGGTTCCACCTTCAATCTGTGGCATCTCCAGCTCAAAAGATGAAGTAGCAGGCAATGGGAAAGACTTCTGCCAGAGTCAGAGGAAACCATGCTAGACAAAGGGGCACAAATATTCTGACTCGGTATAAGGCATGTTCCTTAAAAAATTCTACAGGTGGGGAGGGTCATGGGTCATACTCAACGCAACAACAGAAGAGTGTGAGATCTCATCTGCTTTGTATATTTATTCTTTGGAAGCTTTCACCTCCACGAGGAAATTAAAAACAACAACAGCAGTGCAGTATTAAACCACACCAGATGACAGGACAGAATTATCACTCCTGATATAGAACTTTTCAAAGCTGCTATTACTTTTGCTTAATGGTCAATTTTATAGCACGGTGCTAAAAGAATGAGATTACAACTTAGATACATTCAGTGGCAAAATAGATTTGCTCACAACAGCTTTATTCTGGCTTGCAGCTGGAGCAAAAATCATGTGAAATTAGTTGAGCTACGTTGGTAAATATGCATACTGTCACCTTTGCGAACTGAGTTTATTTTTAGGGTACACATATACCATAGATAATTTTTTCTCTTAAGTATCACAGCTCCACATAAAATCACACATTTTAATGAGCTTAGCAGCACAGGTGCTCCAGGAGAAAAAAAAAATGGTGTTTGCCATTTATCTTTCAAATTAAATAATGTGTTTTTAAATAGTAACTTTTTTCATAATACACTTATGGGAACAACATTTATCTGTCACATTTTAAGAGATGTATTAGTAATAAATGTAAATTACCTTTGGAAAATCAGTAATTAGGCTCATCAAAAAAATAAACAATCTGCCACCAAAAAGATAATCTTTAGCATAGTTAAGTATAATAACTGTTATTTGAATAAGTTAACAAATTAGGATAGATTGCCTCTAATTCATTTCCCATAGCATGAGAGATGAAGTTAAAGTATCGACTAAGCTCTTACAGTGGGGGGAAGGGACTTCTAGAATCCATTGAAAATACAGATACCAGAGCCTTTGGCAGAGAGTTTCCTTTCACTGTAACATAAACAGTACTCTGACCCAGAGTTCTCCAGCAAAATGCGCCTGGACTTCCACACATAAAGCCATCTTGAGGCTGCAATCCCACAAACAAGGGCAGTCTTAGTGATCTGCAGGTGTTGTTGGATTATGACTCCAAGTATTCCTGAACACTGGCAGTGATGGTTTGGGCTGATGAGGTTCTTAGTTCAACAATATCTGGAGGGAAGTATGTTGGCTAACCTTGCTATACAGACTAACCTGGGAGTATGCCCCATTGAACTCAGTGGGTCTTACTCTGAGTGAACGGGCAACGGTAGTTCACTTGAATGTTAACGTTATGCTGCTCATGCCTTTGCACAATTCACACAAGCGGGTGTTTTCAGAGGTTGAGCTGGCCGTAGCAGCGACTGCACTGTCTCTTAATCTCAGGAGTTCACAAGCAGTTGCCGTGTTGGAATTTCTCCAGAATAAATGGTGCTTGTGTAAAAACTGCAAAACTGTTTTCGCTACACAGAGTGTTGTTAAAATACAGTGTGAATAAATAGTAGTGTTCTGATCACAGATAATGAGGTGGAAAAATGGGCCCATGGGATGGTACTTTGTCAATGCTGGATAGCAGAAGAAATGAAATAAGTTCACAGGAGCAGAGGTTGCACTGGAAATACCAATTTTCTATGGACATGTTCCCCAATCCAGCTCAAATTGCACTTTAAAAGGCATTTATGAAATACTAAATTCAAATGGGGGTGCACATCAGGATGTGTATCCCAATGAAAGAAATTTAATGCATATAAAATATCCTCCTTTAGATGTACATGTAGTTTATGCTCAGAGTTCCTGAACCAGCAAGTAATCCACACAGGGAACTCTGAAGCTGGACTAGGGCATATAACATAGATTTATCATCAAAACACTGTCTATCTTTGCAGAAACAAATGGTAAAAAGAGAAACCTGTGTTTGTCTTTGGCAGGGAAAAAAGAATCACAGAGACCTGTGGCACTTCAAAAATCATTATGTTTATTGTGACATAAGCTTTTGTAGTCCAAGAAATATTAAACCACAATAACAATAGAATCAGATTACATATGTCTACTCAAAAAATAAGCCTGTTGAGTTAAATGAGGCTTATTCCCAAACAAGCACGTATAGGATTGTAGCCCAGAGGTACTAGTCCTTAAACTGCCGCAGACTCTTTCAACACAATCCTTTGCAGAGTTAGGCCAATGAAATTAATATTCCTCTCTGCATTTGATCAGGGCGTTACTTGATTCCACTGTGGTAGAGTGTTATGTATATATCCCGTGTTACAGAAATGGTAAACATTGTAGTTCTGTTGGAACTCTCATAAAATTGCTGTGAGTGCTTCTCCCTTAACTGTGTCATCCTCCTGTTGTTTCTACAGCTCAGGGCAATGGGGGTGCAGGATCACATCATACTTGGGCACCTGCGAAAGATACCACTATCCTCTTCCAAGCTGCCCATACAGTACTTCAATAGAGAAGGGTAATTTTTCTATTTCAGTAGGGCAGTTTGCATTCCCATATAGCAATCACCGGAAAGGAATAGCTTTAGATAGTGCATTTGCATGTGCTGTTCCTTTCTCCTGTCTTACATGTTTTCTCCAGGCATTTAAGAAACTGGCTAATCTAATGTGTGTGACAGAGCAGAGAACAGTAACAAGTGTACAGTGGTGCCTCGCAAGATGAAATTAATTCGTTCCGCGAGTTTTTTCGTCTAGCGAATTTTTTGTCTTGCGAAGCACGGTGTCGGAAAAGTTTTGGAAAAGCTTCAAAAATCACTAAAAACCTCAAAAAAGGCTACCACACCGCGTTCTATGAGTTGCTCCTCGAAGTCAAGTCACAACTGTATTAACGGTGTTAAGAAAAAGGAAACAAACTTGCAAGATGTTTTCGTCTTGCGAAGCAAGCCCATAGGGAAATTCGTCTTGCGAAGCAGCTCAAAAACTGCAAAACCCTTTCGTCTAGCGAGTTTTTCGTCTTGCGAGGCATTCATCTTGCGGGGCACCACTGTACTTGCTGAGCTGCAGAGTGCTTCCACTTATGTAGGCTTCCTGTGTGATGTGGAACCCTGCTTTTTACAGTGATCTACATCACACAGAAAGCCTCCAAGTTACAGGAAACACTCCAATATAGACAGCCACAATCCAACTCACAGATGGGGATGGGAATGAGGGTGGGGGCCTAGTGTACTCATTGCCGTCCCCTGCCCTCCGCAAATGTGTTAAGCCATTTTCCTGAATGCCTGCAGAAGGCTGTAGTGAGTTGGGTAACCTAGAACCAAGAGAGCAAGTGGAGATCCTCTCCTCTTAACTTTCCTTCCCCATCAACAGAGGCAGGATCAGCTATATTCACCCTCATGGTGTGGACTAGTTTGCTGTCTCTGAGCAGAGTTACCCAGATAGGAAGCAAAGGGCTGTTGAGGAAAGCCCAGAATATACTAGGTGTAACACTCAGTTTCTCCCATCTTCCTTTTCCCCAACATAGTGGGACAGTATTGCATCTCTTTTGAATCTGCTTCCACTGATAACTGCTGCATTGCAGAAAGAAGATTGCTACTGATTTCTCTTGGATTCATTGGGTAATTTTGCATAGTACAAATATCTGAGGAAATGCAACCAAGAAGTCTGAATCACACAAGGGCTAGTTCTTTCTTTCTTTCTTTCTTTTTTGAGCACAGATTGAGCCAAAGTACAAAATGAATGCTGTTCACATCAGCTGAAAATAGTATTTAACTAGCTGCTTTTCACAGGGAAGGAAATATGTGAAGTGATCAGCTAGGGATCAGCTCCTGCTTTTGTGAATCTTGACAAATAAAGGTAGTGATTTGAACGCATATTTGCCATTCTCAGCTGATGCTTGTTTATCTGAGTCTGTATCTGTATCTTAAACATAAAAGAAGTGGCCTGGAATGGTTTTTAATTCAAGAGACACAATGCTATGATCTACTCGAAAACTCTGAAAGGCCACACATTTCCTGCTTCATTATAGTCATGTCAGCAATAAGCAAAGCTCGTAGTGTTTAGTACCTACCTCTTTATGAAACAACGTGTGTGTCCATGGAGGAATACATTCTACCTCTGTGTATTTATGTGCCTTTCTTTGTGAAGATGCAGGAGGTTTTCTTCACATGTAAGAGTTTTAGTGTCCTGGTGCAAAACATCCTTCTCTTTCAAGTGATCAGGCGTTAATTGAATGGCTTCAGCTGAGGCCTTTATAGAGGAAGCAAAACCTTCTTCAGACCTTGCGATCCCAAGTGGCTCTCCGAGATGATTTTCTTTAGAGTTATTTGGGAAGGAATTCGAGACTGGACATTCATTAGGGATGTCCAGACTCAAAGATTCACTAGCATAACTTAAATTATCTGATATCATCTGGCTAAGAGAGCCAGGCATGCTGATGTCCATCTCCTCACTTAAGAAAGAGAAGCCACTACATTCAGCAGATGTTTTAGGTTCATCTATTAAATCCAGGGCTTCGTATTTTACTTCCACTTCACTGTCAGGAAGATATCCCTGCTGTTCCACTCGTTCATCTTCAGGACAGGCTTCAAAAAAGCATTCAATATTTTCCGCAAAGTCTAGAGGGACTGGAGTGCTGGTCTTTTCTTCAACATATTTAGTTACCTCCCCACAGTCACTGTCATGAGAAGAAAGTGAGAGGTACGAATAAAAATCACCTTTTCTAAGTTGAATGGGCCTGTGAGAATGTTCTAGAACCTTTTCCCTGATCTGGGCTAATGAATGTGGAACAGCTGGTTGTTCACTTTCAGGCTGAGACTTGTTCTTTAAGGCTGTTGAGGCCATGTCAATTATCTCCATCACAAAGTTGTGCACTGAACAATCCTCCTCATTTCTTTTATCAAAAGCAGCAGTTTCACAGCTACAACAGGAATCACTACAGCCAGCTGATGCCTTTCCTTCTGCTTCATTTGATTTTAAAGATGCACAGCAATCTCCACCATGTTCACTAATTCCTGCTCTGCTTTGTTGATCATTTGGTAGCGATTTTGGTAATGCCATATCTGAACCTTTCATATCCGAGTCAAATTCTGTAAAAGGTTTTATAATAGAATGGCCTTCAAACTGAGTATGTTTTTTATATTCTTTCTGAGAGCTGGATATTTTTGACAATTGAGCTGGCTCTTTACCATCCATATGTGAATCATCCGAACTATCAGTAAATGCTTCACAGATACAACATTCATTTTCACTTCCTTTACTAAGTGGGCTAACATTCATGGCAGCAGTTGAAATTTGAATATGTTCTTCCTTTGGACTTTCTTGAGTAATAGTAACATTTCCATTCTCCATGTCATCCACAAAGTGATCTTTGGAAACTTGAAAGCCATCATTTTTCATTTGCCTTTTTGTCCCTGACTCATCATGGCTCTCTGATGTGTTCTTACTGTTGCCATTATTTTTTGAAAGCTTGCGTATGGAATCATTCAAGAATTTTTCAATGCTCAATGAATCTTTTGCTTTCAAAGTCTCATTACTTCTTAAATTCTTACAGCCCTGGATTTCATCATCCAGATTGCACTTTCTCTTCTCCTTTGTCAGATTAAATTTTGGTCTGATCCAAGTGTAGAGTTCATTCTTTATGTAGTCAAGTCCTGAAATTAAATTGCAGTCTTCATAAATATCCTCATCAGTTGCAATACTAGAATCATCATCTTCATCTTTAATGCCTAGCTCTTCCTCAGTCAAGGTGAGAGTAGAACTTGATAGCAAATCACTATCATCTTCATCATCAGTGCAAGCGGAGGTACAGGAAACATTAACAATCATGCTAACGTTGACATCGCTCTCATCAGCTACCGACCGACTGAGGTGTTTTCTGAATGATGCATTTGAATCTGGTGCTTTATTTCTGTGCAGTACAATATCTTCAGAGCACAAAGACAGGTCATCACTGCTGCTTAGCTCAGTGAGAGAAGCCGGCGAATCTTCATTGATAGAGGACGCAATATCCAATGACAACTGGCCAGTCAAGGACATTCTTTGAGAAGTGCTTTGGAGTGTGATATCGGAGATGCTACGCTTTATTTTTTGGTCTAAAGGGCTCTGGATATTTTCTAGACGATTCAGAAGGTCTAAGGTCCTTTTGCTAAGTTCCCCAACTGAATCACTACTTCCACTTAGGTCTCCAGAGCCATTGCAACTAAAAAGATCTTCATTGCTTTTGTAGGGTGTTAGCCAACTCTCCAAGGATGTGCTACGATGAAGCCCATCTCCACTTCTAAAAACAGTGGGGCCAAACAACTCATTTGTCACCGAAAGGGAGTCTAAAGAAGAGCTATGAGATAAAGTTGGGCACAGCTTTGCATTTGTTGGGTCGCTCAGTTTCTTCAAATCCTCCACAAATTCACAGTGTTTGGGGTCTCCATCATCCAAGTTGGTTGAGAAAGCAATCTCATCTGTAGATACAAGTGGCTTGAACTCTAAAGGTTGATGTTCCGATTTCAAGGGGACTTTATCAAAATAAAAGCCATGAAGCAAACTACCCTGCTTATGTGCTTTTTCTGAGTTTGATTGTTTCATTATCATTGGTAGCTTGAATTTGGAACCCTGAAGGTAAGAATAGTCATAAAATGTAAAGACATTGTGTTTTGCTTGTTGCAACTCTTCTGAAGCCTCAATACCCTGATGGGCGATGCTGCCCAGGCTTTTAGCTCTGTCGCTGGACTTTGACTGGGAAGTATTTAAGAAATTAAAATGGATCTCCCCATCCGCTTGCTTTAAATTTTGTTTTATCACATCAACTATATTCCCTAACTGGGAATCTGAAATGCTAGTCACAGAATTACCCTGCTTTCTATCAGTATCATTTTGCAAATGGACATCAGGATTTTGGATAGCATCTGCCTCACTTCCATTGACTGTTTTATTCTGACTGTCAGAATGCCTACTTACATTTCCACTGTGATACATATAATTCTGTGGGCTTGTCAAAGTGGTCCTGCCCATTAGTTCTGGCAAATTTTTGGTTGGTGACAACAAAGAGTTCTTATTCACATGCTTCTTTAACGTGTCCAAGTGTGTAAGTGTGGAGGATTTGGATGTCTTTTTCATTAGAGATATATGATTTTCCCCTGATAGCTCTACATTGTGAAGGCTGTACACTTGGTAGACTTGTGGACCTGGAGATGCTGTAATGCTTGGGCTGCTGAGGCAATTTTCATGTACAGTGGGATTTTCCTCCTGTTTGGGACAGTCATTATTACCACATGCTTCATAGGGAGAGTTCAGTTTTGTGTCATCTTGCTTCAGTTCTTGATCAAGCTCATTGAATTCCTCATTAACGCTAATCAACGTATTACTTATATCCATTTCATCCCATTCTAGTGCATCTTCATTTGTGCCATTCAGCTCCATTAAGCTTGGATCGATAACATTCAGGGATTCCTGTTAAAAACAGAGAAATAGAATAATCAGTTAACTCACAAACAGTACATCCCACCTCCATAACTGAAAGTCAATACATAGTTCCTTACTCCTTGTAAAAAGCCCATTTCTCATCAGTTTTGCTATGCTGCATAAAACAAGAGATAAATTACTGAAATACAATAAATAACAGTAAAGAGCAATAGGTAAAGTTCAGAGTGTGGACATAGAAAAGCTCATTCAGATTTTATCTTAGCTATGAAGTTCACTGGGCATTGGGCTGCTAAACTAGAAATCTAGCAATAGTGGTGAGTTCAACAGAATCCCTCATACCTGCTTAACCAAGGATGAACCACATTAAAAACAGCAGTTCCTTCTTTCTCTAGAATCTAGGGATCACCATGCACCATGCATCTCGTCTAAGCTTCAGCCTATTGTGTCTCGTCCAATTAATGGCTCCCAAACTCAAGGTGCTGGTATTGGATCTGGTGAGGTGCCAATCTGCAGTGTATTTCAAGGACTCAAATGTCTGTCCCCCCACCCATAGCCACAAACAGGATCAGCACCACAAACTCCTCAGGAAACTGGTGCTAGTTTTAGGATGCCTTGGATTATCTGTGTAGAAGACAAGATGAGGTGGGGGTTTTTTTTTGGTTACAATTGCAGCTGGAGAGCCAAGGTTAAACTTCCCCTACTTCAGGCTGTGGTCCCACTCAATGCCCCTCCTGCCCACTCCACAACCCAGTATGCTTCAAAGTGATAAATTTAGTGCCATATCTAGTTTGGCTTTTAGAGACAGGGAGTGACTATTCTAACTATAACCATATAACAATCTGACAACGACAGAGGAGACTGTACAATCATGCTCAAATACTAGGTCGGTACTGAACAGTCAACCCAATGCATAACCTACATGTTTTTGGTTTGTAATACAATATGGTGGTAATAGTACAATGCTTCTCATGGCAACCATGATGTCCTGAGCAACACCACACTAAAAGAGGAAGTCTCAGCATGATTGCTGATGTCCTGAGATATGTGGCTACCTCTGTCAGTTTAGCCAGGAAGTCTGTCACCCCTCAGGCAGTGACAAAATGCCAGGCAGCACTCACTGCAGGGCCTGCAGCACACCCAAGCCACACATCTCTCCTGGGAGTGACGCGGTGGCTTGGGCACCTGCAGGCTCCGTGCTGCCCAAATGGTCTGCCTGCCGCCTCCCCATCAGCTGTAGGGCGGCTGAGTGGGAGGAGGCAGGCAGACTCCTTGGAGGCCCCACGGAGCATCCTGCCCTAGCTTGCCCTGCCCCGCAGGCGGTTGGTCCCGCCCCTGGGCACAGGGCATGTGCGCCACCCAATCGGCTTGCTCCGCCACTGCAGAGGTGTCTTCAAGGGATTTGCCAGCCAAGGCACCAGAAACATCCTGGTAAGCTATCAGGAAAGCACCTGGCATTACCTTAGCATCTGCTTTGCATTGCATGTGGAAGTTCTTCAGTTCAACCCCTGGCGTTTCTAGGCTGGGCTAGGAATGTTGCCTACCTGAAACCCTGGAGAGCTTCTGCTAGTCAATTTGGACAGTACTGACTTATATGGACCTACTGTCTGACTCAGAATAAGCAGGTCTCTGGGGCTAATGCACCATCCTGTTATCTGCCCTTGACAAAGGAACTACACCAGGTTTCTAACACAAAACACCAAATTCAGAGTGTTCTCTGTTATGTGGGTGGGTCCAGATATCAACTGAGACAGACCCGTGGTTGTGAGGGAGGCATGAAAATCATAAGCCACTCCCAACAAGGGACCTTAGCGTGGATGAGATTCCTGGGGACACCCAACCTGGGAGTTAATGTTCATCTGTTATACAAGTTCTTATAACAGCTCCTTTGTATAGAGTATACCCAACTCTGCTGAATTTTTATTTGAATTTCCATTTGTTTGCTTGCTGATAAAAGCAGTATTAATGACTGGTTAGTATGACTAATGAATGTGAAAGACTTTAGTTGTAAAAGCAATCCATCAGTCGTCTAATCAAATACTACATTAATTTCATATATTGCCTGTGCTGACATTGCTCTGGGAAACTGCTGAATAATGAAGCAAGACGGTAGGGGGAAAATTGTTGCCTTCCTATGAAATTGTCGGTTTTATGTATACAACATTTAAAGCTAACCTGATGAAGCCTTCCCCTCTTTTTTTTAGATGTATATTCAACTGTGAAAGAAAAGAAGATAGGCATTCCTGGCCTGGGGGGGGGGGGCTTTTCAAAGGATGTGGTGCAATGCAATAGAAAAGATGGGAAGTTGCTGCTATCCAATTTCCCTATCTGACCTTTTAACTGGACACTTTGCAGTAGTTGGGACTGCATGACACATGAGATGTCTTCTAATTCTGGGATACTGGAATTCTATTGTTTAGTGAAGCAAAGCTCCAAAGGGCTCTAAGTTGTTAAACCTTCTACATAAAACTTCCATGCATACAGAGACATCACTGAAGTTTTCTCCATATTTCAAAGTGCATACCAAGAGTAACTAATGTCTTCTTTAAGATTTGAAGGGACAGAAAACTAGCTACAGACTCCATAATTTTGTGAACCTGCAGAACCCACCCGCTTCTTAAATATAAAATGCTTGTCACTTTCTGGCAAGGAAGATAACATTGCTGCTGTAAATCAGCTTTTGCCTGCTTCATTTATTCTGTACATCATGCAGATTCCACAGCAGAACAGAAACAATGACATAACCTCAACTCATTTATTTTAATTGTGGGATCACTTATTTCAAAACTTACTTTTTGTCACTTAACTGCTTAGAGTTTCACATGGGAAATTAATTAATTTCAGTAGCTCTACCCTGAGTAAAAATTAGTTGAACACCACCCACTGGGTTGTAGATCCCAGGATCTGCTGAAAGAAAGGTTTTCCTCCTTCTGCAGCCAGCTGAAAATTTTCTCCATAGTGTTGAGCAAAGCAGGGGCTTCCAGAATGGTGTGGCAGGTTGCAGGTGGGAGAAGGAATAGGTAAAAACTCCCTCTTCATGTAATATTCCAATAAAGATGCTTTTATGTCTTGACAGAACAGACCTGTAGCATAAGCACCTCATATGCTTTTACAGGACAATTAACAAAGAGTTTTGGTGGTTGGAGCAACTACCTTTTCTTTCGCTTACACTAGTTGTCAGCTCTGAACGACTGGATAAACCATTGTGGAAATGAAGCAAAATGAATGAAAGAAGCCATCCCCCACTTCTAAGAATGTATGAACCACAATGAAAAACAAAAATGATTTTGTATTTGAAAAATGCCAGCTTGCCAGTTACTTCTTCTGAGGGAAGTAATCATGTTTACAGTGCCCGTTTCACCTCTGCAGCCCTCATGTTTTTGTTCTAAATGGGTCTCCTTGTGTTGCAGCCAAACAGAGAGCTATCCTCTTTGCACAACACCTACACCTCATCATTAATAAGCAGCAACAACTGTAAAAGGACATTCACGCTGCAACATTTTTGGGTCCACAAATGTGTATAAATACAGCGCTTTACTATGGCTCTCTAGAGGCAAGAGCAATTAGATTCATATACTTACTGTAATTAAAGTTAAAGCAGAAGCTAATTAGCAATGTTGTGTTTACTTTTCTTTAAAGAAAATAAAGATCCTAGAGTCAGACACACTATATATATATATATATATATATATATATATATATATATATATAAATTTAATGATTGCAGGTACCCACAACTATAATTCAGTCCTTATATTAGTTTCTTCGCTTGTTCATAGCCCTTCCTAGCATCTGTTGGTAGAAAATGTGATGGAAATCACTCTAGCTTTAAAGGGAAGTAGAGGAGTCATTTTTATGCTGTGAGATACGACAAGGTATATGTGCTCCATTTCCCCCCTAAATCAATTTTCTTATTGAAAATAATTAGCCTTTTGAGCTCTTGACAAAGCATGGCTCCAACCTTGTATTGAGCTTTAAGACAGGACAGTGGTCTGTCTAGGGTCAGTGTTGTCTGTACTATACTAGCTGGGTTTCAGACAGGAGTCTTTCCTAGTCCAAGGATTAAGCTTTGGGCTTCCTTCATCCTAAGTATGTGTTCCACCACCAAACTATACCCACATCCTTGTGAAAGGTCAATTAAGAATGCTAGGGTCAGATGTCTGTAAACATAGTTGGATAGCACCATCAACCACAGCAGGGTGTCCACAACCCATGTGGTCTCAGTAAAGGATCTGATTTTGTGCAACTAATAGTGATCCTTCATCCACTGCATTGAGGCACATCTTATAATAAGAAACACAAAGATAAAAGGGCATTTGAGCAGCAACTGGAAATGCTGTGATGTTCAATATGCAAACTCAAGGAATTGAAAATCCCATTTCCTTGTCTATTTGGAAAGAATTTGATGGGCCATTAGCTGGGTTCCCTGTTCCATTGATTGTCCGTCCCCCACTCCTCAACACCCCCAATATCCACAGTTGAAAAAGCAAAGGCAGCTTAATTTTCAACTTATATTTCTTTCACATGAATCAAGAGAAAACCTGGGACATTAAAACACCATTTATAGTATTGTAACCAGTGCTGGAGGAAGGGTAAGGTTATCAGACGTCCCCGTTCCCCGGGGACAGTCCCCAGATTTACAAATCAGTCCCCTGACAAAATCCATCTATTTAATAGGAAGTTGATAGGAAGTCCCTGGATTCATTGAAAAAAATCTGGTAACCTTAAGGAAGAGGGTGCGGGGTGTATGATCTGCCCAGGGTGTCATCACTGAGGGGGTGTGTGTGACAAAATGACAAAAATATGAGTTTTAAATAATAATAATAAAAAAATTGGGCTCATGAAACTTTTTAGTTCAGTCAACAAACGTAATGAAATGCGGCTGGCACTGGGTTCTACACTGCGGGGGCCAGCACTTACTGCGGGGCCTGCAGCGTGCCCAAGCCATGTGTCTCTCCTGGGAGTGATGTGGAGGAGGAGGAGTTGGGATTTGATATCCTGCTTTATCACTACCCTAAGGAGTCTCAAAGCGGCTAACATTCTCCTTTCCCTTCCTCCCCCACAACAAACACTCTGTGAGGTGAGTGGGGCTGAGAGACTTCAGAGAAGTGTGACTAGCCCAAGGTCACCCAGCAGCTGCATGTGGAGGAGCGGGGAAGCAAATCTGGTTCACAAGATTACGAGTCTACCACTCTTAACCACTACACTACACTGGTGTGGTGGTCTGGGAGCCTGCAGGCTCCGCAGTGTGGGGCTTGTGTCTGCTCACCGCTTCTTTCTCAGCTGCTCTCCAGCTCACCCCACCCCCAGCTGCAGGACGCACGTGCCGCACTGGGCACCCAAGCAGCTAGCTACACCACTGATTGTAACCCCCATTGACTAAAACACAGCAACCCACATTTGGCTAAAATGGAAGAATAGGGAGCTTCCTGTTTGATTGCAGAATTTGTTTGATACTGCTGTAAACTGATTTTTCAGGGGCACATGGAGCTGTACAGGAAAGGTATGGGTAGAAAACCCTTTTTGCATGAAAAGAACTCTGCTCATGCTTCTCTGATTCCAACTAGTAATTTCTTGCAAGATACAGTTTGTCACCAGAATGATTCATTCCAGGGCTCCAAGCATAAAGGTCTGAACTGGGAATTAATTGGCGCTATGACAAAATCAATTTATCCATCTACTACCCTTTTTGGATCCTAGCCCATGTCAGAGACTCATTTGGTTAGCCTTTAAAGCCCCTTGCAAATGTTCAAGGGAAGGAACTTTCAAAATTACCTACTGCAGAAAAAAACACCACACATGGGTGTCCTGTTTAAAATTTTGGTCACTTAAACAATTCAAAGAAAATTTCACAATTTCCACAAATTGCGTGGGGCGTACCCATTTAAGTAAGTACTGGGTCTTAAGCACTGTTAACACTCTGACTTCAAAAAAGGAAGGACTTTGGAAAACAGTGGTTACGGTACTTTCTGGTCTATCACATTTTAAATCAATTTAAGTGACAATCACTGGTTTACGTGTCAAATCGCATAGGAAGAGGGGATTTATTTGTGTTGATAACATCTGGAAACACAGCACATTTTATTGGAAGTTGCTTTTGTTGCTCTATAGTTTGCTTTTCATCTGTCAAGGGGTTACATGACAGGTATGTATGCGTTTGTGTGTTCAAGCTTCAATGTCATTTTGGTCTCAACATTGCTTCAGGTGCAATATATTCATTCCCCCTTCTAAACAAGTACAATAAAGGATATTCACAGGAAGAAAATGCAACAACAAAAAACAACCACCACCAAACAAGATAGCTAGATGTGCCTTAAAAACACATTTATGAATGACCAGTTGTTCAAGAATGTGAAGGGGGTATATCGTATTCAAATGTGTATCCTATCAACAGGTAGGTAGCCGTGTTGGTCTGTCGTAGTCGAAACAAAATAATAATAATAAAAATCCTTCCAGTAGCACCTTAGAGACCAACTAAGTTTGTTATTGGTATGAACTTATATCTGAAGAAGTGTGCATGCACACGAAAGCTCATACCAATAACAAACTTAGTTGGTCTCTAAGGTGCTACTGGAAGGATTTTTAAAATTTTTAAATTTTGTTTATCCTATCAACAGCAATGCAACACGTAAATATCCTCACACGGGGATGGATTCAGACTTTGCTTTCTGTGAATAGGCTGTTACTGTTGGAAGGAAGATGACTTTTGCCAATTCATCCTTCCTCTCTAGCTCCTCAACTCACAGGCAGAATTTGGGGCTGAGAACTGCAGCAGGGGATCAGCAAAAGACCGTCCCCTGTCTCTGTGGGCAGTATCATTCACTCAGGCGAGAGCTGTTCCATAGACAGCAGTCTGAAGCGATGAAGAAGCTAAAGTATGGACTAAAGAGCAATCCAAAGTAGAGGGCAAACCAGAAGGCAGAATGGGGGGGGGGGGTGGGGTGGACCAAGAATCACAACCAAGAAGCAATCCAGGTCAGAGGGAAAACTTGAAAGCAGATTCGAGAACAAGTCAAGAGTCAGCACCAACCAGCGATACACACAGGCCTTGTTCAAGCAAAGTTCCGCTGAGGCAGGAAGTCCTCTTATGCAAGAGCCAATGGCCAACCTGGGTAGTCTGGAAGGTTCATCCCTGAGAAGCTCCAGAGACACTGCTTGCCACATGGGGTAAAAGGGTCAGCAGTTTTATGTATTTATTTGTTGCACCCACCCTGGGTATTGCGACAAAGGGCAGGATAGAAGTTTGTTTTGGAAAAAATAAAAAATAAAAATCTACAAAGGAGCCTGCTTATGTACCCCAATCTCCTTGGTGGAACAAAAGAGGGTCAGTTGTATGACTAAGATAGTATTCTGAGGCCAGTTATCATAGTTCTTTCTTTTTCCATGTTATCTTAATTACCTTGTAAGCCTGGAGGCAGAGCCATATTGCTTGTTTCAGGTGCTTGACGTATTGCTTATAGAAACTGCTTGTATATATATATTTTTAAGGTTGCCTTCCATCCTGCAATTGCTCTAAGTTTGCTCTAAGTGTGGAACTGCAAAAAATAGGGGCCAGGAACTAACACTACTTATGAAAGAAAACTGACGAGCAACAAGAGCCTGGGCTTGAATCCATCCCTCTGCTTGCAAGCAAGTGATCTTGGTCATAGAAATGACCGAAATTGCACAGCAGTTCTAGTACTACAACCCCCAATGCTATAATTGTAGCGAAACACACACACACACACACACACACACACACACACACACAGCCTATGAGGTGCAATATGTCCATAGCAAATGAGGCACTAACAGCTAATAGCAACAGGGGAGACAAATATGAGTATTAATGGCACTGATACAATTTCCCACTATCTAAGTGTATCAGGTCTGTGTGTGCACTAAATGCGATGTATTTTTGTACAATCTGTAGCATTCTGGGGATATGTTCATGGCTCCTAGTTCCATGATGAATTACAGCATTCCCCCCCCCCCCTAATAGTAATAATAACAGTACTACGACTAATAATTTTGAACTGCAAAATTTCGGCATCTTTCAACATTGCTGAGTAAACTGACTGCATAAGCGATGACTCCATAAACTTTAGGAACTCATTTATTATGTTGCTAGATCAGACACTGCATTTATTCACACAGTGCATCTATAAAACTGAGCTTTCATTAGAGTCATGGGGAGGCCCAAGCCTCTTTCTCTTCACTTGAGAAGGTGAAGCTCAAGATAATTAAGCATGAAACAATGAGGAGGCTTGCTGGGTAAGCAGTAGTGTGAAAACAGTTACTCCTCACAAAAGAGGGGAAATTAGCTGGCTGGATAAAAGAGGAAGTGTCAGACTGGAAGACTGGAAGGAGGACTCTGCCAGCATAAGCGGGGAGAGCTCGATGCATCATTAATGCCATTTTTTTAACACTTAAGCTCCACAGCTGTCCAAGTCCAAACACATTCAAATGCCACACATTCGGAGAAATGAATATGCCGGGTTGAAATTATTTCCCTTAAACTTCCCATGTTCATCTTTCACTCATTGCAGCCAACTGCCAAATGTAGCAGGCTCTCAGTGGAGCATCTTTGTTTACAGAGTCAGTGCAAACAGAGCCTTCTAAAGAGATTCAGTGTCCTCATTATATTATAACAAACACATCATTTTTTTACATTGTAAACACCAATATTTCCAGGAACAGAAAGTTTGGTTTGATTTTGATGCTTTCAAACTGTGCAGTTTCATTTGTGATGTGCTGTTTCCTTTCAAAACTTCCCTTCTCCAGAACAGTGTTCCCTGAAGCAGCCAGGGTTTTTTTCTTTCCTTTTTTTGGCAGAGGTTCAGGTGCACACAGTGCCAAAAGAAATAGAATAAACAAACACTGCTTAATGCAGCTGGCTAGGTAATTTACATATTACTGCACACCAAATATGGAGACCTGAATATGGATTAGAACTCCTGTGATGATACAAATGCTGTATAGATAAAGAAAATGAAAAATTCTACATAACCATCAATTTACCTTTCTCGGGAGTGACATTTTACTGTGAAATATATATAGAAACACATAGGAACATTAAAATATATATGGGGAAATAGGTAAACTGTAGATGTTTGTGTATATGCTTATGTCAGTCCATCCATCTAATTACACACACACACACACACACACACACACACACACACACACTTAGGCAACAATACACAATTCTTATATAGGCATCCTCTTTCAAAAGTGTATTTTTTCCATAGACAAATGCTAAAGTGCAAAGAAAATAAATATCAAAATAGCTAACATATGCTGGACTGTTTTGGCATATTATAATGTCACAATAATTCTAAGTGTTTACTTGATGCAAACTTAGCTAGATGCTAAGATGTCCTACTATGCTAGGCAATGGAAGTGAAAATACAGGAACCATTTACTCATGTTTTAGTACACTGGTATCTGCTTTCAGAAGTAAGAGCTTCAAAGTATCCTCAATTTTGTTGTTTATGTTTAAACATACTGTGAGCATACCCCTTGGCACAGATTAAAATCAAAACTGAAGTTATACAACTGAGATCAATAGAACTCACTGCAAAGCAAGTGTGTGGGAAGGTAGCAGTTTTTCTAGCAAAATTCAAAATCAGAGACATTCAAAACTGTAATTCAAAATAGTTAAACTGAAAATTAGAACCTATGACCTTTTATGCAGGTATTGCTATCTAACGGACTCTCTCACAGTATTAACAAACAATAGACTACAAAAACAGAGACTCCTACAGTCTAAATAAATGCAGTGAAGTCTCATTTATAGATAAATCATTGTCAGCATTATAGAGAAATGTCATTATTATTTAGGCTGCAATCCTAACCCCACTTATCTAGGAGTAAATACATTAGAATTCAATAGGATTTAGTTCTGAGTAGACTTGGTCAGAACTGTGCTGTTAATTTAGTATATGTGTGTATATATAGATATATAAATTGAATCAATTTTATCTTCCTGCTTATTTAAAAATGTAACACCCTGTACTGTTTTCTCCATAAAAACTGAAAGTAACAGGTATACCAATGGGATAATTCAGCATTTTAAATCCAGTTAAGATTAACAATAATTGGTGAAACTGGTACACCTGCATCAGGACCACCGGACACCTTCATCTGCCCCACCTGCAACAAAACATCTCTCTCTCATATCGGTCTCTACAGCCATAGCAGGCACTGTAACTCTCCAATGGTTTGACTTAGCCCCAAAGGTGCACCCTTCCATTGTCTCCCAAGACAGACAGATGCCAACAAAATATACTTAAAATGTGGAATAGTAGTCATTGCAGTAGTAGCAGTAGTCAAAGGTTTAAAATAAGGTCACAAAAAGGTAAATGAAAAGAATTCAAACATTTTATAGACAAACATTCTGATCCAGAATGATATATAAATTAATAGAAAAAAGTTTCTTGTGGATCAACTCTACTTTGGGCAAAACAGGGTTCTGAGGTTAGAAAGAAACCGCTCTCTCATATTTAAAGTGTTTTCTGTGCCCCTCCCTGAAAAAATCCTGTGGACACACATGCTCGCGGAAGGCTTATATCAAGTATCTGGTATTAATGGAACATAAATGGAGCAAGTAATTTCCACAGGATGCTGACTGTGTTTTCTTTCCTGGTTTTCACACCAGCTTGCAGAATGAGGTCTATAGTAAATTCTTATGCTACTTCTTTTGCCATTTGTTCTTGCCTCACAAAATAATTATTTAGTTCACAATTAGGCCATTTCAGATGCCAAGTGCTGTTAGTATTGAGTGGTGATGTGTATCAAAACAACAATGTGATAACTTCTGCATCATTCTTCTATAGGTGATTTTTCAACATGTGTAATGAGCATCATGCTATTGATTATTTTTTTTAAGGCATTTCACCAATGGGAAAGGCAGCGAACAAGGACACTTCATTGAGGGCCAACTTTATGAACAACTGTTTTCTTTCCTTAAAAGTGTCAGGGAAGCACAAAAGAAGAAGTGGATGAGGATATCAGCTTAGCAGGAATGCAGCGTTTTAGCACATTTTTGTTTCCAGGTTTGCTTTCCATTCATTAAAAAGAATCTGGATTTTTTCCCAACCTCTTCTCAAATGGTACTTTCAGCAACCTCTTTGACTCCTAAGAATAAGCATCCAAGAAAAAGGCTTCTGGAAAGCAAATGCTTGGTGTTGTTTTTTTTTTAAAGTGAGCTGTCTCACCACTGTAGATTTTTCCAAGTTCTTACAACTCTAATTAAAATGTGGTAATTGGTTATGTTACCTCAATTACCATGATGCATGGACATTGATGCAGAGTGACACCAATTGAATCCCTTGGGTGTTATACCCTAAGGCCATCCCATTTATTGTGGCCTTATTATTTTCAATTATGTGGCTGGATGTACAGCATACTTTCAAAGCCAATGCACATGGGAATTGAGCTGGACACATAGTACAGTGTACTTACAGAAGCGTTCGGCAGCAGAGGAAAATTTGCATGATGGAAAGGAAGCATTTCTCAAATCCACATGAATAATCTAAGTCAGAAATATTGCAGAGAGCCAGGAACAGACTTCAATCAGGCAGGCATCCCAAACCTAAATGATACCAACTCAAAATGTGGCAACTAACAGCTTCTTCAGTTGTGTAGGGGAAAAAAAAAGAACAGTGGCCTCTTATATGTGACAGATTTCAAGGCAAGGACAGTGAAATCACAGATAATGAATTGAAAAGAACAACAGCCTGTCTTTTGGAAGAGCTGTTTTGCCTAAACCCTCATTTGTAGCCCTGGCAATTCTGCTTATATGAGCAGCTTCTACAAGGAGAAGGTTTTTCCTGGGAAAGGAGTGGGACCAGGGGAAACCACTCAGACCTGGGTCTAGAAAGCATTGATCAAGTGGAAAACTGCTTGGACCTGAGCTTCCTAGGTATGGGACAAGCAGAACTGTGGACGAGCTGTCAATCTTTTTGTTGGCAGCTGTGACCATGAGTGTATTTTTACTAGCTTAGGTTGGTTAACCAACTGCTTCTGTTCCTAGGGATGAATACTATGGTTACATCCAAACTGGATGACTATAACAAGCACTAAACAGGGCCGCCTTTGAAAAGGGTCTGGACACTTCTGCTGGGACAGAATTTGGGTAGAGCTGCTACTAGGAGAACATTACACCAAAACCACATCCATGCCGTACATTTAAAGCACTATTATACAGCTTTCCCACCATGGCTTTCCCCAATGAATTCTGGGAACTTTAGTTTGTTTAGGGTGCTGATAGCTGTTAGGCAAGCCCTATTTCCCTCACTGAGTTACAGTTCCCAGAGTTCCCTGGGAAGAAGGATTGATTGTTAAACCACTCCTGGAATTCCATTTCAGTCTGAATTATTCACAAATCCTTTTCACTTAATCAAATGAATGAATTAAATGAAATAAACTTTATGCAAATAGACTTGACACATGACTGGATGGGGGAAGTGTATTGGGGATTGCTCTAGAATTTTAAGGAAAAACCACAGCAATTCACTGCCAGATTTCATATTGACATACACTGACACTATGAGAAACAATCTTCTGCTATCAGTCCTAGAGAAACTTTATGTTTTGGGGAAAACTGTGGATATTGTAAAAAGGCAGCAAAAAGTTCTTTTAAAAAGCTACTAAAAATATATCTCTCCAAGCTCTTTACAAATAATTTCAACATAACCCCCGAGCATTAATAATAGGTTGCCATTAGGGACCAAGAAAAGGAAAATGGTCAAAGGAAAATGTTGATAGATGTATTAAAAGAACAGAAGATGGAAGCAACTCCTGAACTTCCGTAAGACATCTAATCAACCAGGCCATCATTTGCACTGTCAATGACTCTTGCCAACACCGAGTCTGATGCCATCAGAGATGTAAACACATCCCATTTGTTTTCATATATTACAGTATATTGTGGACAACCTCAAATAAAAAAACTATATACTTGTTTCCCGGGGATACCATTCATGTGCCAAGACTGGCACACCATCAAGTGCAGAGAGATAGGCAAAGCAGAGAAAGCAATCTTGGGATCAGCCCAAGAAATGACTACACAGGAACTGAATGAAAGGAAATGTTGTAGCATGCCAGCTTGGAATTGGGAGACGGCAGGGGAGGGAGAGAAAAAGAATGCAAGAGAGACTAGCTAATTTCAGTTCCAACTACAGCATCCTGATTCTAAGAACTCTTTTTATCATCTAAGAAAATGGTAGATTTGGAAACTAGCCCTGTTTTCATATGGAATGCATATGTTCGTAGCAAGAGGCCTCCCCAAAATGAAAAATAAAACCTATATGGAGAGTTCTTAATGGCTGCCATTTCTCACCAGTTGCATTCCCTACCAGGTGAAATGTAATTCAGTCCAGCAAAGAAGTCTAGGTTACCCCAGGCAAAGTGGGAACAAAGCAGTGTGGAGCTTGTGAAGTTCTCTGGCATCCTGACATCAAGAAAACACACAGTGCTTTTACACTCCCCCTACCTCACCTCCCGATCGATTCCGATCCAAATAGAGCCACAAGACTACTTCACTCCTGCTGCAAGAGCAGCACTAGCCTTTAATTAGCACGTAGCAGCTTATTTAGAGGAACTGCAGCTAAACCCAGCAGCAGCAGCTCGCATGGCAAAGATGAGAGTAGCTCCGGCTGCAGTGGCGCTTTTACACGTGTGTTCAGCAGCCTGCAGAGCTTTTTCACAGTTGCCGCTTGCCTCTGCTTCAGGCAAAAGAGAACAGTCGGCACCAGAAGGTGAAAAAGTGAGAGCACAACACAAGAAAAACAATACAGCTTTTTGCCAACTGCTGCTATTTTAAGAGGAATAAAGCTTCTGGATCAGATGGGCAGTCTCTGCACCACTACCCTGTAAAGAAAGGACCAGGGCAAGGTCCTGATTTGGCTCTAATAGAGGGCTGGGGTCCAGCAAAGGCACCAACACCCTGTGGTGTTCTATTTATGTCATGAGCTCCTTTAGGAATGCTGCTAAAAAGCGAGACACTTTTCAATCTGTCTGTTGCAAGCAATGTCAGAATTCCACAGGTCTTCAACGAAAGGTTGGACGAGCATGTATTGAGGATGCTTTAAATATTGGATAGCTTGTCTCAGGACAGGCTGAAGTAGATTACATGTAGAACAATTCTAACTTTAATATTTTGAACCCATACAAAACACTTAGTTCCATAATAAAAAAATTCCTTCCAATAGCTCCTTAGAGACCAACTAATTTTGTTATTGGTATGAGCTTTCGTGTGCATGCACACTTCTTCAGGTACCATTATTTCCATAGTACTTATTCCATGCTCTCTAACTTTGTTTGGCAATAAGGTTGGAATTGATGGGCTAAAGCACATAGATGCAGACTAGTGCTGGACAAACGGGATGTTCAGAATAAGTCCAGGGGCTGCTTTATAGAGATCTAGACAAATGATTGAAGTGTATCATATTACAAATAACAATACATGTTTTGGTCTAATTCAGAAAACCATTGACTACCCTTATCTGCCATTTATTTCAATTCCACAAAATCCATTCAGTGCCTTAAAATGGTAAGAATCTATGTGTTTAAAAACAGAACTCGAGTTTGTGCAACGTGTTCATAGCCCATTAATCAGTTGGTTCCATTGACAGGATCATTATGTGTTTGGGGAGAAAGGTTCAGAAGCCTAATTATTTGGCTCGCTGTTGCACCTTCAGTGAAGATATCAAGAGGAACAAGGAAGGATTTTAAGGTGCGGGGGAAATGCCCCACGTGAATGCATTGGAAGGGAAGGAACATCAAGCAGGTGTCACTTACGGAATGCTTTGCCAACTTCTTCTGCAGTCTAGTTTGCCACTGGACAGCTTGCATGACGATGGCTTCCCACCTCCTTTCAAGATTTACAATTATCAGCTGCATTGACTGGTGATCTGCATTCAGGTTACAGGTATCCTGGTCATTAAGGAGGTGCTGGCACAAACGCAACACTGAGCCCACGCCTCGGCGTCTCTGTTTAATTTCGCAGCAGAGGGACTGTGGACAGAAGAATGGTCAGTATCAATGCACTTTATAAGTATAAGTATAGGTATAAGTATAAGTATAAGAATTCAGCAGTCACTTGCAGAGTCCAGTGTTGTTGCTGCTTTAAGAATATTATGCAACACCATACCTTATAGCAGGGGTTCCAAAACTGTGGTCCATGGAGCACCAGTTCATGAACTTCATTCAGGTGCTCTACAGCGCATGAGCATTCAAATTCATATTTGCATTTGTATTTGTACTGCTTATTTATTATCACCCCTCCCCCCAAAAAGCCCCTCCATGAACAAACCAGGTAGGCAGTCAAGAGCCCCAGCACTTCCCTAATTCAACAAACAAACAAACAAACAAACAAACAAACAAACAAACAAACAAACAAACAAACAGGATGAGAACTAAACGGCCTCGGCCCTGTATACCTGAAGGAGCGTCTCCACCCCCATCGTTCAGCCCGGACACTGAGACCCAGCGCCGAGGGCCTTCTGGCAGTTCCCTCATTGTGAAAAGTGAGATTACAGGGAACCAGACATAGGGCCTTCTTGGTAGTGGCACCCGCCTTGTGGAACGCCCTCCCTTCAGATGTGAAGGAAATAAGTAGCTATCTTATCTTTAAAAGACATCTGAAGGCAGCCCTGTTTAGGGAAGTTTTAATATTTAATGCTGTATTGTTTTTAACATTCGATTGGAAGCTGCCCAGAGTGGCTGGGGAAACTCAGCCAGATGGGCGGGGTATAAATAAATTATTATTATTATTATTATTATTATTATTATTATTATTATTATTATTATTATTATTATTAATCCCTCTCCTCTCCCAATTTTCTCACAATGTGCAACAGCCCAGATTTAGCCTTCCTACAAAGAGAAGTTAACACTGCAGCCAATGCCAGAGCAGGAAAAGACAGCAAAATCAATGCAACAGCAAATGTATCTTCCTCCACCACTACCACCACACACACACACACACACACACACACACACAAAAACCTTTCCAGCAGACAGCAAAGCAAGCCAAGAGGAAGCCCCAGCACTTCTTCCCTTCCCCCTTTCCAAAAGGCAAGTTGTCAAACGTATTGAATGCCAAAAATACAAGTGTCTAAAAATAAAATAAAATCTGAGCCCCCTTTTGAGCTTGAGGCCCCAGGCCAAATGGTCTTCCCCACCCCTGATAAGTCCTCTCCATATGAAACACATATAGCACTGAAATTTAGAAACTATCAGTAGAATTTACCAAGACACCTTTTTAAAATCAACACCGCAAACATATAGGAATATTGAAACACTACCATATATAAAAGACAACGGGTTGGCAAAACATGGGCCATATTAGGATCAACCAAGGTTCACAAGGCAGGGTACCAGCTTTTGAATTACCGGTACATGCAACTCTTCCCTGGTCTGAGTGTTTGTAGGCTCTAATAAAGGTATGATTTCAGCACTTCCACAACTCTCTGAATTTTGGTATAACGGGCCAGCAAAACTTTTGAACAGTTCCATATGTTATAGATTTAAATATTTTGAAGTTGATTGCATCGGAAAGATGTGGGATAACAGAGACATTTCAACTTGTAATTCAACCAAGGAAACATTTTCTTTCTTTCTTACAGTTTTCACACACCCGTGTCCCTCTGTTGCAAAAAAAGAACACAAGAAGAGCCCTGCTGGAACAATCCAAAACGCCATCTAGTTCATCATCTGTGTCATGGGCCCTTTGGCTCCATCAGGATCTGGCATGGTTTGGCAGCTCAAGATGAAGACGGTGGAGAAGCAGGTGGAGGGCTGGAAGTGTGGCAACCAGGGATGGAGGTGGGAGGTCCTCCCTGCTAACTGTTGGAACATTTTTGTAGCTTCCATTAAAATATGAAACTCTTGGCCTACTCATGGACCTTGGAATCTTGATTTTGGGACCTTATGCTTGCTGCTGAGCCTGAATAAAGATCTCTTTCTTACTTGCAAGTTGCATTTTGTTTTTGTTGTGTTTTGGGACCTGACAATCCTGTTCTTACAGTGACCAGCCAGATGTTTATAGAAAACCCATAAGGAGGACCTTAGTTCAGCAGTGTTTGCCCCACTTGTGACCCCCCCCCCCCCAGCAACAGGTATCCAACAATGGAGGTAGAACAAAGCCACCATGACGAGTAGCTAGTTCTCTTTATTCTGATCTGTCTGCCCTATGGCTTCCTTTGTT
Organism: Podarcis bocagei; assembly: GCF_964188305.1. Lineage (NCBI taxonomy): Eukaryota > Metazoa > Chordata > Lepidosauria > Squamata > Lacertidae > Podarcis > Podarcis bocagei. The sequence continues at coordinate 36,747,534 of NC_138125.1, forward strand.
TCTGTGCTGTTCTGAGCAAATCTGCAGTCAACATTACAGTGTGTTAAGTGCTTTTTGAAGAGAGACACCAAGGGGAAAATGCCACCACAAGTGTCTAGGAAGATGTATTCTTCAGCCTAGCCCCCCTCCCCTGCTCCCACACACTGTGTTTCCTTCACTGAGTTGCTGTGGATCTAGTATCTTCTACCATATTAGAGCACGGAAGACTTCTTCACATTCAGGAGCTTACTAGGCAATTTAAATTGTGCACCGTGAAAACATCTGTTTCTCTCTGCAGGATGCTACAGATGAAAGTACATAACCCCATGAGAAAAATCTAAGCTATCACCCTAGCATTTTAGGTTTCCTTTTAGGGAAAATTTGGTAGCAGCGGGATGGGGGTAGGGAATTACAGTTAATAAGAAAAGCCTTGTGAAAAATATCTGAGCTGTTTAGAGATGCTGGTAACTGAAAAACATGGACTTCTTTAGGTGCAACCTCATAACTGACACTGCTGTTTCCAAGAGGAAAAGCTAAATATTGCCATTGTTTAAAAATAATAGTAAGATTGCACTTAAATACATTTTCTGCATAAGAAAAGTAGCTCTCCCTCTGAAAGTTTTCTGTTTCCTAACCAGTGGAAAGCTGAATTCCTAAAGCAAAACAATGGTGTTAATGTCTAATATCTATATGTATACATACCTTTTTATGCCTTTGGGTAAAGGGGAAGTTGATTGTTAAACTGAAAGTCTTCAACAACAAAAATATGATTATATCCATAATATAGCTGGATTGCTTACTAATCAGCTTGCACTTCCACAATTTGAGTGTTCTAGCAGTTAACAGATTGCTTATTAATGAACAAGGGTAAACAAGACAATGCAATCTCATTTAAAATGGGTGTTTTAATGCCTAAAAGTATTTGTGTTCAAAATGTTAATCCCAATAAGATGTCATTAGAAGATGTCTTAAAATGATTAAGTGCATTTCATTGTAAAGTAACACTGCACAGTTTATCAGCAGGTGGACATTTTATACAGATGTTCTACTTATTAATAAAATGTGTTCTATAACTGTTTCAATTGCCTTACTCTTATAATAGCCAAAATCCCATTATTTCTGGAATGAGGGAACACTCTCCCCTTAATATCTCTGAATTTTAAGTAAGTTGAATGACAAATTTCAAAACCACTATTTATGCCAAAATATACCCACAAACTTTATTATTCAATTTATAGCTGGAATGCATTTTCTAATGTTCCTTAAACCTGCCTGTATTTACTTTCCTGAAGTGTATTGCTAAAAATTCTCCAGGAACACAAAGGTAATATCAAAGCTAGAAGCGACTGCAACTTCCTCATTCACAAACCCTGCCAGCATTTTACATCACAAATTTGCATACTAGCAAATCAAATGTTGCTTCAACCAATAAAACGTTGGTGATACAGTGGTGCCTCGCAAGACGAAATTAATTCGTTCCGCAAGTCTCTTCGTCTTGCGGTTTTTTCGTCTTGCGATGCACGGTTTCCCATAGGAATGCATTGAAAATCAATTAATGCGTTCCTAGGGAAACCGCTTGCCAGGCTGGCGGTGCGGAGAAGGGCTTTTCTCCGCACCGCAAGCCTTCAGGACAGGTACAGGAACAGAGGGGAAGGCGCGCAGCGCTTTCCCTCTGTTCCCGGGGCTTGCGTGGGAGGAGGGTTTTTCCTCCCCGCCGCCAACATTCAGAACAGCATTCTGAATGTTGGTGGTGGGAAGGAAAACCCTCCTCCCACCCCAAGTCTTCAGGAAAGCCATCCGATGCCGCGCGGCGGGAGGAGGCGTCCCCCCCCCCGCCCGGCATCGGAGCTTCGTTCCGATGCCGCGCGGGGGGGGGAGGAGGCGTTCCCCCCCGCCCGGCATCGGAGCTTCGTTCCGATGCCGCGCGGGGGGGAGGAGGCTTCCCCCCCGCCCGGCATCGGAGCTTCGTTCCGATGCCGCGCGGCGGGAGGAGGCCCCCCTGCCCGGCATCGGAGCTTCGTTCCGATGCCGCGCGGCGGGAGGAGGTCCGAGGACAGTGGGGAAGACGCGCTGCGATTCCCCGCTGTCCCGGAGATTTCCCTATGGGCTGTCGTCTTGCGAGGCAAGCCCATAGGGAAATTCGTTTTGCGAAGCGCCTCCAAAACGGAAAACCCTTTCGTCTAGCGGGTTTTCCGTCTTGCGAGGCGTTCGTCTTGCGGGGCACCACTGTACTTCCAAGCTCCCCAATCAACACATGCAAGGCTGCCCCATTCTTCCTAATTTTTCTGCCTTGCACAGAGCTGTGCTCACTTCAGAACTGAAAATGTTGCTAAAACCTTACTGAGACTGGGACCTCCTGACCTGTAACAAAGCTGCTTGAGGGGATTGTGGGCAAGGGGTTCAGAAATGGTTCCAACAAGTGATTTTTTCTGGGGGGGGGATACAGGGGTTCACATACCCCTAAACATTTCGTGAATCTAAGTTTGGCCTCACTGAGGTGCAATATTTCAATATGAATAGGAAAATGAGAGTACCCCTAAACATTTTTTTAAAAGAAAAAAAGCACTGGTTCCAACCAACCAATGCTGTCCATCATCAGCTTCTACTGTGAGTCTTTTCAGAATCAGACACTGGAGAGGTAGAGATACGCCTGAGTAAAAAAGTTGCATTCTCACCCGGACATTAGAAGATCAGATATAGAGGTAAATTTGTATAAGACTGGAGCCTAAGGCTGTTTCATTGTCTCTAATACATTGGTCCCTGTATAAAGTCTAGAAATGATTTCTTAGGAGATTGGACAGTGCAGTTAGAAAACCGGGATGTATAGGTTCCATACTAATTCCATGTTCTTTTATGACCAGTTATCTTGATAACATCTACATCTATAAAACTGACTGTTAATGAAAGCTTTCCATAAGAGTCTTGAGCATGTTTCTAATTCTTCCTGCTGGCTTGGTGAGCCCCATGTATTAAAAATTATTGTAGATGCACTCTGTAAATGATGAAAAAATAAAGTTTTCCATTAGAGACTTGAAAAGAACAACTAGCAATAAGTTATCTCTCATAATAATAATACAACCAAATGCCACATACTAGAAGTGAATGATGGCTTATAATCTTCTAAAGAAAACACTGACAAATCTGGCTGTTTTTTTAACTGATTCCAAACTTAAAAGAAAATGTTGCCTAAAATAATCGCTGAGCTCAGTTTCTGGTGGTGGAACCTAATCTATATAAAGCTAAATATTCTATAAGCATGCAGTGAAGTGCAAAAAACAGCCACTGAAAAATGACATGATTAAATGGCACAACATGCAATCATTTGCTTTCAATTATATCAATGTATCTTCTTCCTTCCGAGGAGTCAGGCAGAAATATTGTTTTTTAAATGCCTCTATTAAATTGGGCACCAATAATAAAATAGATGAGAGTCCTAATAAGCTCATTTGCGTAACATACATCATACACTACAAAACTATTCTCTCCAAACAGCTTTGCTCATACATTTGTCTCCTGATTGTCATCCATCTTGCCTATATTACAAGGGTGTTTTTAAAGGCATACTGCTGCTTTCATGGCCATTCACTGGAAACCCTTTGTACAACTTTCCTGATTAACCTTAGTGAGGATCTTTGATGCTAATTATGGGTGGGGGGAGTTTGGATATAATACACTTGCCGTCAGATTTTATTAGGGTGACGGTCGAAGGAAAATCTCAGACTGACATTTTGGAAATATCATCTAATTGCAAGTCAGAAACATAGAATGACAGTTTAAAATAGATTATGAGTTCTTTCAAAATAGGGCACTGGTTCCCTTCATTTAAAAACAATACCTTTTATACTATTATCCACCCAATTGCTGCAATGAGCATCTCCCTTGCCAAGATTCCTTTTTAAGAGTGTGGCATCTCACTGACAAGTTTGGAAATGGCATGTGGCATTTATTATTAAAAATATCCACACTTCTAATCAAGAACTTATTTTCCCTTTCACTCTACTTACATGTGAAAAATACAAGTGCCATCAAACAAATTTCTTTTAAGTACGTTTCGATTGTTTAGGAAATTCTGCTTGACTCATTGGTATGCAACCTGACTGACTTTGGCATAACTACTCCTGTCAAATTATGGGCTTTGAAATATACATACAAATACATTATCTTTAAATTACTTGAAAACAATTAAATTTCTCGCATTGCTAGCCAATGAGTAGCACCTGTATTTATTCCAGCTTGACTCCAGCAGTACAGTATAATAAATAAGTCAAATAATAAGCACAGAATTTATGCCTCTTTACATGTTTTTTGTCTATAAAGCTATGATTATCTAAGCATGACATTTTTTAATTTCTTGGTGCCACTCCTTATGCTGGGTTAAGAACTTTAAAAAATGTTTGTTCTTTTAAAAATGTGGTTCCGGGTGCTGCTATTTAATCCCTGTCCCTGTGTAATTAGTAATGCATAGTATACTTCTTTTCCTAAATTAAAAACACTATTAAAATTCCAGTCATATAAAACAATATGAAAATTAAGTTATTCTGAAAGGAAATTATAATAGGTTACAGATTGCTTATATCATTACTGAAATGCTGGCATCTATCACAATGCCTCCCTGGAATAAAAAATGTGGGTTTGGCAATAATCTCTTAAAACATAGCCATTATTTTAAAGCTTCTGCTATCCCAAGTCAAAACTAGCTGGCAGATACAGGAAGATTTTAGGAGAAAGTATTGGGGTAAGGGATTAAAACAACAACAACTATTTAGATCCATCTTACTACTTGATAAACAAATTGTATGTATTGTTCTACCAGGTGTAACATTCCAGTTTTCTCCACAGGTTTTTTAAAAATAAAATTAATATTTGGTAGGCACCTTCATTGTACTGTTTTTGATATCTGCAAAAAACCTTTTTTGTTTAAACAAGCTGGGTGGCATTGTGGGTTAAACCACAGAGCCCAGGACTTGCTGATCAGAAGGTTGGCGGTTTGAATCCCCGCGATGGGCTGAGCTCCTGTTGCTTGGTCCCTGCTCCTGCCAACCTAGCAGTTCGAAAGCACGCCAAAAAGTGCAAGTAAATAAATAGGTACCACTCCGGCGGAAAGGTAAACGGCCTTTCCGTGTGCTGCTCTGGTTCACCAGAAGTGGCTTAGTCATGCTGGCCACATGACCCGGAAGCTGTATGCCGGCTCCCTCGGCTAGTAAAGCAAGATGAGCACCGCAACCCCAGAGTCAGCCATGACTGGACCTAACGGTCAGGGGTCCCTTTATCTTTACCTACTCAAGACATGTAATTTCATTATGTACATTTGCTTTACAACTGTTGATTTTATCTATTTTTAAATTTGTGTCTTCTTGTTTTTAAATTTTGACTCTAACAGTATGTTCTTATGGATACTTTTTATTGTTTTATGAGGTTTTTCTGATTAAACAGTCTATAAAACTTGTTAAATAAAAAATAAAAATAAAATTATGTTCCTCTCACCACATGACAGGACAATATAGACAAATGGCTTGCTTAGTGACTAGAGTTACTACTTAACAATCTGTCATCTTTAAACCTCATAGCATTGCACAGTAAGCAATCTCACATTGACATAACTGCTATAATATGTAATTTCAAAATTTGAAATGCTTGAATCTTCTTGATTCAGAGAAAAGTGAATTTTATTTCAAATATTTGTGCATGATTGCAAGTGACCATAAACGCCTTGCCTTGCTTTGAAGATATTGTTGGAGAGCTCACCAGGCATGTTATCAAGATTCCCTGATTCTGGGAGTCAACTGGAAATAAGAGACTGGAGATCACTAAACAGTTTCTACTTTTTCATGAGAGGGCTAGAGAAAGGAGCCTCCAGTCAAAGAGTTTATTAGTAGGAACTGCAGACTATTACTGTGTAGAGTTCAGTGACCCTTTCCCTTACCTGAAACCTGGCAGGATGTGACCTTCATCTAGAAGCAAACATGCAACTGTTGACTGGTTCGCCACTCCCATTGTTCTCAGCAGCCTGTATCATTAACAGAAGCATTTAACTAGTCCACAACCACATATGGTGCTGGTTGAAGCATCTCCTGCCTTCACTGCAGCCCTCCAACTGTCTCTCTCTCTCTCTCTCTGTGTGTGTGTTGATGTTCAATCTGCCTGCTCAATGGGACCAGATGCCCTCAGCAGGGTAGAGTGAGGTGTTATCAACATACCAGTGATGAGGCAATCCAAATCTCCAGATGACTTTTCCTTATGATTCCATGTTGATGTTAAAAATCATGGCGGGGAGTGGGGGGAACATGAACTCTTGTGGTTTCCCATAAGCTAGTGGCCATGAGAGATGTCCTGCCCTTCCCACACCATGGTCTGAAAACACTTGTCCAGGAAATACCAGAATCATTGTAAAACCAAGCTTTCCATGCTCAGCCCAGACAAGTGATCCAGAAGAATACGACAACTGCTGAGAGGTCCAGGAGAACTAAAAAAGTAGCAGTCCCTGTGACCATCCAATGACTGAAGGAGTGTCTCCACCCCCATCGTTCAGCCCAGACACTGAGGTCCACCTCCGAGGGCCTTCTGGTGGTTCCCTTACTGCAAGATGTGAGGTTACAGGGAACCAGGCAGAGGGCCTTCTCGGTAGTGGCGCCCGCCCTATCATCAAGGAAATAAAACAACTGTCTGACTTTTAGAAGACATCTGAAGGCAGCCCTCTTTAGGGAAGTTTTTAATATTTGATGTTTTATTCTGTTTTTGATCTGTTTTTAATTAGGAGCCACTCAGAGTGGTTAGGGAAACCCACCTGGATGGGCGGGGTATAAATAATAATGATAATGATACTGATAATGATAATTGTCATCCACTAGAGCAACCAAGGCTCCTTCTGACCTAAAACCAGGCCTAAAACCAGACTTGAATGGATTGAAATAATAGGCATCATCCGAAACCACCTGGAGCTGAGATGCTACCACTTATCCCAGCACTGTGCATTATGAGTGGCAGGCAGAAGTGTCTTTCACTTCATCAGTTGCCTTATTAATTAAATAATTGCTTTACCCTTTATTTCCACAGCACGTTATAGTAAGGTTTCCAGATTTTTTTCAATGAATCTGGGGACACTTTTCAACTTCAATGGATTTTGTATGGGGACTGATTTGTAAATCTGGGGACCGTCCCCCCGGATGCTACATTATAGCATCTAAATCTAAATCATTACCTGGTTGGGGGGGACATTTGCGTGGCTGAGATAGCTTTGGATCCAAGGAATCCCAGCCTTTTCCTTGTTCTAACTCAACTCTCTCCCCCCCCCCCGCCCGCTATCAGCATTGGAATCTGTTGAGCCAGGGCATTGGAGGTTTCTCTGACCAGACATTAGATACCTGTGCCTGACATTGGAGAGGGAGACCCTGATATATTGTATGGTCCCTGGGGCAGCTTCCCAAGAGCCTTAGCATTGCAGCCTTAACCTTCAGAATGTCATAGGAACTTTTTTGGGGGGCGGGTTGCATGCACTGCACGCTCATATATTGTGATGTGTGCTGATTCTTGTTGCTAGTGCTAAAAGATAAATCTTTTAATGATTAAAAAATTTAATGATAAAACTTTATAGCATATAGTTTATTATTGCTGCATCCTGTTTTATTAGTTTACTGCTTACTTTTGATCTGTTTATATGATTAGACTATAGGGACAATTAGGTCTAAAAATGAATGTGCAGGGATGCTTTTGCAGTTGGGTGGTCAGCCAGCTGTGATTCATTTAAAGAGTCTCAGGGCCACTTCAAATGCTACATGTTAGGGAAGAACATGGGTAGGCAAACTAAGGCTCGGGGGCCGGATCCGGTCCAATCGCCTTCTAAATCCGGCCCACAGTCAGTCTTGGAACCAGTGTGTTTTTATATGAGTAGAATGTGTCTTTTTATTTAAAATGCATCTCTGGGTTATTTGTGGGGCATAGGAATTTGTTCATCCCCCCCAATAGTCCAGCCCCCCACAAGGTCTGAGAGACAGTGGACCGGCCCCCTGCTGAAAAAGTTTGCTGACCGATGGTGAAGAAGGAAGTCTGGGAAACCATAGACAGACATGCAGGAGTGACAGTCATGAATGCACCCATATTTTCCTGCTGCTTTTTTTGTACTTGTTAAGTTTTAAAAACCTGTTTTTAATATTGTATTTTACAATATTGTAACCCACCCTGGGACTTCAGAGTGAAGGGTGGGCAATAAACAACAACAATAAAAACAACAAAAATGAACCTGCTTTAAGTCTATGATGTGCATTTCATCCACCAGATGAAATTATGTGTCTGACAACAAGGGAGAAATCCTTGTCAGTGCTGGCATTCCTATTGCAGAATGATTTCCAATAAGTAAGGGAGGCACCAATTCTTTTATAATTCAGGAGGCCAGTGAAAACCAAATTGGTCACTGAGTAGCTCTTAGAGTTTCATAAGTTTATAACTGTGGAGATAAGTGGCCCTTCGCTAACCCTGGTCCCAATCAGTGAAGATCAGAACTACCGTCCTTCCTCCCATCATTCTATTCACCAAATTCCGCAAAAGCCCAAAGAGTCAACCTAGCAAAGCAAGGCATCCAACATTCAGATGGCAAGATAAATTAATATTATGTGACAAGTTATGAGTCTCCCCCCTTAAAGTGATTCATATCTCAGTGTACTGAAAAATTAGGTTTGTGTGATTTGAAACAGAGTGTGTGGTCATGCGTTTGTCTGAAAAAAGTGGTTATGTGAATATGCCACAGATGAAGTTAAATTCCACCTCAGTCACCTTCTTTGAGGTCAAGGCATATTGGGGGATTTGATCCAAGTCATACTCAGAGTACACCCAATTAAATTAGCAGACTTAATTGATGTCAGTAGTTCTACTATGAGTATGACTAATGTTGGGTATCATCCACAGTTGTAATCAAGATCCAGATTGGCTACTGTAGCTCTATCCACACTGGCATATTGACTATGGTATAGGAAGCATCGTCTGCGCTGCAACAGTTAACGGAGCAACTTGACTCATATCGCAAAGGGACATCTCAGAGCGCTTGCTTGCTAGATCTGACAGCTCAAAAAGAGGACATGACTGTATCAAAATATTAGAGCAAAGGTGTTGCCATAGCACAAAGCATAGGAACACAGAGCTGCTTGCTCCCTCCCCCATTTCCCTCTTATGTATGCTAAACTTATGCAACAGTAATTCATGACTTTAGTTCCTAAAATCACACAATGAGTCTTCATTAAGCTGGATGTTGTATATGGAATTCAGCAATGAATACAATGAGACAGTTATAAGGAGTTAAGACGTAAGGCTGGAATTATTCCGATCCTTGTAAATGCTTATGTACAGAAAGATTTATCCGTAAAATTAAGTTCTACGATTGAAAAAAGCAGCGTCTCCATACAAATGTGCCGGAAGTCTTTACAGTGCCCCAGAATTCTTTGTTGTTTTTGCTGCAACACAGACTAACATGGCTACAAATGGAAAGAAATGTGTGCATGGCACACGGGCATAAGACATACACTTGCTTAATATTTTAGTTTACTCTAGAAAAGCAGCCCTAGTAACAATGCTGCGGTGTTGTTGTTGTGGTGTGTGTTTTATTACCTTAAAGTATTGCAGTTGTTTCTCAGCATTCATTGTTCCTTCGCTTTCTTGCCTCAGACAGGAATTGAAGATAAAAAGCTCGGTATCTCTCAGCCACCCTTTCAGCTCTTTGATCCTGACCTCCAGCTGCCTTACCAGGCTTCCGCTTTCAGGCGAAAGCAGGTCACGTGCACCTAGCCCACTGTGTCCTACCATTGTGTCTTGCATCTTCTCTCCTAGGGTTTTCTAATGCAACAGAGAAAGAAACCGTAGATTAATCTTATGTTCCAAAGCATACACACCTGATACCTGAACATCTATATCATTAACTCTATACAGCCAATATTACAATTGCTTTTGTATGTTATTTACAGTGCAATCCTACACATGTCAACTCAAAAGTAAGTCCTTTGGAGATTAGTGTTTACAAGAAAACAGGTATAGAATTGTAGCTTAAGCATCTTACTTATTCTGGGTGGACACAGGCAACCCCTTAGCTAACATATATAACCTCTTGATAATCCAGTTGTATGAGTCCATAGAGAGAACTAAATTAACATGGGATGAGTACTCTCACTCAAAGGTGGATTGGTCAGGAATATTAGCCTGACTAAGTTTTAGCAAGAATTCTGCACCATATAGGGTGCATTTGTGTGGTCAAATGGTCATTGCAACCTATGCTCTGCTATCTTAATATATGACAAAAGACTTCATTTGGATTTGTCCAACAGATCGTAAGATTCTTTGGCTTGGATCAGCATAGAATTCCTGCTTTCTCCTTCCCACTGCAGATCCCTGTCACCCCTGAACAGCCACTCCCAAGGGCTGGAAGACCTTCCAAAGCGGTGTGGGATGTGCTGTAGGTGGCTGTAGCACTAGGGAACAACAGGCGAAAATTGGGAAACCACACAAGTGCTGTCCCTGCAAAAGCATTTTGTATCTAAGACTGCAATCCTAACCCCCCTGGGACTAAGACTATTGAATTCAATAGGATTTATTTCTGAGTAGACATGGTTGGATTTGGGCTGTTTAAGCCAATAGTTTCTTAGCAGCACATATAAACAAGACGTTGCAAATTGTTTAGTGACGATGACTTCACTTGGTTCACTTGGCATTAATTTGAGTTTGATGTAATTGGTGGGGATATGAGCAGGTGGGAGAAGGAATTTTTGGGAGAGGAGTCCTTTCCTTCTGTAGGGCACTTTGGAACTGAGAAGTTGCCATTGGGTTAATATTTTATGTAGCTTCAGTATAATATGTAGTTTAGTTCTGCACATAAAGAATCACTGGAGTCTTCGGTAGTTACTGGCAATTTTGGATTGAGTTGAAATGCTATTACAGTCGTACCTTGGTTGTCAAACACCCTGGAACTTGGACGTTTCGGCTCCCAAATGCCGCAAACCCAGAAATGATTGTTCTGGTTTGCAAATGTTCTTTCGGAACCTGAACATCCAACGGGGCTTCCGCAGCTTCTGACTGCAATTTGGTTTCAATCAGAATCTGCAATTTGGTTTCCGAATGTTTTGGAAGTCGAACGGACTTCCAGAACGGATTCCGTTCGACTTCCAAGGTACAACTGTATTCTCATATGGATGTAGGTTTGTTGCCAATGCAGCCCTAAGCAACTGTTTCATTAATGCCATGTTTCTCACTTGGACAGCCAGGCCTTCCTCCTCTCCTCTTCCTCCTCCTGCACACAAGTTGCACCCTCCTCAAATCTGCTCCTAAAGGTTGGGGGAGGAGGGGAAATCCTGTCGCACAAGTGGAAATCCTTGCGCTAATGGAATGATTACTTAGTCCCACATTAGATACAAGTCATAGTATTTTGCAGGTATCTCCTCATACTATCCACAGATCCCCTGGTTTATGATGTTGAGATGGAAGACATGGGAGTGTAGCAAAGTAGAGTACAGCTGGCACTCACCTTGTGCCAAAGCTGGCTAACTGTGGCCTGGATCATTTTAAAACAGCTGTGTCAAGACAACGATGTTACAAAAGAAAAATTTCATCTTTGCTGTCATTGTATATGCAAAGCAGAGTCTGGCACAGATTTTTGTGTGTGTGTGTTGTGAGTAAGTGAAGTCTGGTGCAGATTTTATGCACCTGACTATTTTTTTCTTTGCTTACTGTAATAAATTTGTTATTTGTTTTGCAGATAAAATTGCTTGCCTTTAGCTAGACTTGGAGCTAGCTTAGATAATAGCTGGAATATGAGGTAAAGGGCCAGTTTTCCTTTGTTTTGTTTTGCCTACAGAGGGAAGAGGTTATGACTGTTACGTGTTGGGGCTGTGCGAGCAATTACTTTGGAACAGGACCTACGACTGCCAAGGAGGCAGATTCTTATCTGGCTGCATTAATCAATACATCTCTAAAGGATGGCAGGGTTAGGATTAGCTCCGTTCAAGTCAGTGGGATGGCTGTGGACTAAGTGTGTTGATAATTTACAGCCTTAAAATAAGCTTTGAAACACACACTGAATTAAATCAACAGATACTCATCTATTCTAAAGCATTGTGTAAACAGTGTGTTGGGTAGATCATAACAGAGGAAAACAACATATTCTTGGCAACACCCTTCTATTTTGATGGTTCAAATATTGATAATTTGAAGGCTCTCAGTGGAATCCAGCTTTAGCTATTGTTTTTATGCTGTAACAAAAGTAGCAGCAGGAGGTGAAATCAATGCCCTTGGAGGGTAGGGTCACAAAAAAGAATTTATTGCCACTTTTTTGTTCTGGAACAGTTTGCAATCATAAATTCTTCATAAACAGAATACTTCAGAGAATGGTCCGTCTTCATAAATATACGACAGAGGACATCAATTTCATTTAATTCACAATTTGTGTCAGCACAGCAGATGCCAATGCCTGCCTTGATAGGGTTGTTTAATATGCAATTGAGACAGAGTAATATTCAGCACAGGGGACAAAATTTCACAGATTAAACTGTACGCACCACTGACATTTCATTCTAATGTATTTCCATTCCACACTGTTCACCTTAGATGAAAGTAATATTAAAAACCATATCTCTCTATTTTACCATTGTTAGAAGTTAAAATCCTTGTCTTAAATTTTTTCCATGCCAATTAAAATGTAATCATGCCAATTAAAACAGTATGCCTAGTGTTGTTAGTTTCTGCACAGTTTTGTAAATTAAATTAAAGAAAACTCAATCAGAAACTTCTTATTATACATGAAATTTCATTTAAGAGGAAAAAACCAACTTTTGGCTAAATGCAGAAATTAATTTGAGAAAGTGATATAGAATTGCATCTTGATCTTAACATGCAAAAAAAGAAAGGGCCTTTGAAATCCATTTTAAATGTCAGGGTAATGTTTTATTTATGTTTTAAAAAATCTGATAACAGGGTGATGAAGAAATGTTGATTAGTTGGTCATCCAGCTGATCATCTACGATACAACAGTATGCAGAAGTTTAGCATTGTGCTTGAAGTTAAGTTGATCAAACACTCGACAAGATACCAAAAGAGATGATTCCATATGCCTAGGGGGATTTGAGCCTGAGGGCACTGCCATACTTTCACTTGGCCCGTATTTTTAATGGCTTGTGCACCAATTAATTCCCCCATGTCTGAGAGCTTTTTATAGTGGCCTCTGGCTTTGCCATAGGTTTCTTGCGGAAATCCAATCTGGCTAAAGGCACAGAAAATCTGAAGAGAAATTTAGCCCTCATGATAAACATATTTTGGAAGGGCTCGTGAACAGCTTTTTTCAAAGTTTACAAGGGTCTGCGGGCAGGGGGCGGTCTCCTCACTTCTCCTTTCTCTCCACCCCATCCCCTGGCAGTTTTTCATTACGGACTGTTGAACTGCACATTTCTGGTTGATATTGCCTTGGCTTGGACATGGGGTTTTCCTCTCATTCCCTAAATAACCCTGTTGTGGGGAGGGGAGAGAGAAAGTTCACACCTAGCTTCTGATTGTATGACATCTCTGCATAATCACAAAACCTGTCCTGTAAAAAGTAAAAGGACCTGGCATCTGCATGGAATGAAGTGGGAAGGGAGAAGGAAGGACTAAGCTCAGAGCACCTTTAGCAACCTCTCCTAACAACAAGAAGAGATGAGGCGGCAACAAGTCCTGGAAGCCTAGAGGAGGGTTAGGCAACCTAAGGCCCATGGGCCACAAGTGGCCCACAGGGGTCATTTAACCAGCCCATGAGCTACTCCCGAACCAAGCCGCCCACTCGGCGAGTCCCCCCACGCTGCGTTAAACTGGCACAGGGACTAGCTCCCACGGCACCAAAAATTGCGTCTGCACATGTGCAGACACTGGAAATCACAGGCGCACACGCTAACACGCACACGCAATTCAGCCAACAGAGGGATCTCCACTGGAGTGAACTGGCCCAGGTGAGGTAAACCTTGCTGACCCCTGGCCTAGAGCATCCTTAGCAACCCCTCTTAGCTATACAGTAGCTTCTTTGAGAGCCCCGGGAAGCACAGAGGGCAGAGCAAGGCAGACACTCTCAGAAAAATCAGACAAAGCACAACCCAAGAGCGGGCAAAGAAACATGGGTTTTGTGAAGAGGGCTCCAAGTTAAAAAATATAAAATGTTAATTTTTTAGTTTGATTATTGTGCATTTTTTGTTTTCTTTTTTCTTTTTCTTTCTCTCTCTCTCTTTATTTCCTTTATATAACATACATCTATTCCAGATTTTTGACAATTTGATTATGTATACTGTAATAATGATCTTAAGTCTAGAAATATCGAATGTAAGATTAGTTTGTTTTTTGTTTGGCTTTTGTATATAATGTTTGTTTAATAAAATATTTTTTTAAAAATAGAAAATGCACAAGGCATGGGCCCACTAAACACAGGCAGAATTAGGGCAACACAGCTAGTTTGATCGCACTGGGCATGGAATTTTGGGGTTGCCGCAAGTACGATGTAGAATGGAAGGCAAAGGGTGGTGGGGTGCTGAATTTTGCCGTCGCACTGGGTGCCAAGTGAGACCCCAAGGTCTGCCACTGCACTAAGCAACAAAAGTCAACATTTTGCTGGCAAGTGTGGATGAACTCAGACTTTCAGGAACCAGCCACCTCCCATGTCACATGGCAAACCACTTTTGAAATGGAAAGGGCTTCTGTGCACACAGTTCCTTTTGAGGGTATATGTGCGCAAGCTGGAAGTCCACTTCTGTGCATGCATTACCCTCTCTGAATCAATGCCTTTTTCTAAAAATCACATATTTAGACTAAGGAAGGGATGGGGAACCTATGGCCCTTCGGTTGTTGTTGCACTATGACTACAACTCATTCCTGATCATTGACCATGTTGGCTCAGTTGATGGGAGCTTAATTCATCAACAGCTGGAGGGACACATGTTGCAATCTTTTTACAGTGTGCTAATCTATTACCTCTATTAAAAATACTCCTTATGCCTGAATAATTATTATTTATTATTTATGCAGGATTCATTACTGTTTATTGTTTAAAATATCACATTCTTCTTATTATTTCACTCGGTTATTATTTAAGCAATTTTGGCACCTTTGATTATGAATGAAAACAATTAAGAAAACAAGGATAGTCGAAGTAATCTAATGCACAACAATGTTTCTTGCATCATGCATTATTGGAGTCTGGGTAAGAGAATCACTATACTGCATCTTCTCCCAGATTCTTGTATCTCATGTTTGGTTGAGACTGAACTCATCATAGCATGAAATGAATTATGGGAAACTTATTTTGTTGCTTTTGTCAAATATGAGCTGAATACAGCAGAATGAAACTTACCCAGACTGCATTCTTACTCAGATCCAGGACTTCAGATTTGTACTAAATTTGCATATTTGTTTTTCAGCCATCAGTGTGACCTGAAATATGTAGTGACATCCCCACTTTTCATCTTAAGGGTATAGTAAATAGTTAAAGAGTAGATGTCTCTAACATGTACCTTCAGAATAAATTCTATTAACATTCACTCAAGCATGACAGTCAGTGTATATCAGATATACTGTATTAGAGTTGACTTGGTGCATACCCATAATACATGGCATATTTTACTTACATTTTTTTCTGCATTAAAGAACTAAAATTATTAAAGTCAGACAAGAGACAAGCAGGGAATAAAAAAATCAACAGACAAGGGAAATACTATGTGTGTATTTTTTTTTGTAATAGCATGAGTGGCTTGTTTGAAATGTATGTAGTGAATTGAATGAAAGAGATATTTGTGCTTCAAATTAGAAATCAGGCAGACAGCATACTTCAAGACACAAAAAGTACACACAACCCACGAACAGTAATAAAAATGCAAATACCCCAAGCAGTTCCCATTTTTCATTAATTGAATCCACTTTTTCAAGGAGATCGCTGGGTAGTAAAACACCACTTCTCTTCAAAGCTTCAACTTTACTCAGCAATTCCATCTTTTTGGGGTGTCTGATTGACATTTCTACACTGTACCTCTAAAATGAGAATTAAAAAAAAGTTGAGTTAGCTATTGAAAAAGAAAAAAGAGTCAATTAGCATGTAATCTGAAAAAGCAAGATGCTTAAAGACGGTGGCAATCTCTTCTGTTAATACTGTATATTGATATGGCTCCTAAGTGATCTTTAACATTAGGCTAACAAAATATTAGTCATTGTCATAGACATGGGCTGGTGAGGGTCTCCTACCTGCATCAACAATCTGCTTCAACAATGTCCTTGGATGCATCAGTTTAGCTTCTCCCTTTCAAATCATGCCAGGGAGAAAATGGCAACTGTTCACTTGCACCAAAGAAAGAAAATGAGTGCAGGCAGGGGCACCTTTGGGACAGGACCTGAATGTTCTCCAGTCCCTTGAAAGCCCAGTATTTGGGGGAAAGCAGATTTCGTCATGCCCCCTAATAAACTTTCCATTTGCAATCTGTTTCCTTGGCTGGAATTCAAAGAGAGACTTTAGCGTGGTATTTCCCAACCTTGTAGCCCTCTAGAAATTTTGGACTACAAATTCCATCAACTCTGTGGCTGTGCTGGCTTGGTCTGATGGAAGACATTGTTGAAAACACTGCTTTTTCCCCAGAAAAATAGGTGCTGGTACTCACTGTGAAGTTCTTACAGTAAGTGCCACACTTTTTAACAACAACAAAAGAGGTTCTGGTACTGCATAGTAGTAGTAGTAGTAGTAATAATAATAATAATAATAATAATAATAATAGTAATAAAAATTTTATTTATACCCCACCCTCCCCAGCCAAGACCGGGCTCAGGGCAGCTAACACCCAATATAAAAACAAATTGATTGAAATACAACTTAAAAACAAGATTAAAATACAACATTAAAACATTAAAATACAGCCTCATTTCAATGGAAACTCAAATAAAAAACTATTTTGGGGATGAAACATCAAGTCTTCACCAAGGCTAACTTGCCAGACTGATCCTACATGGGCCAGAAAAAAGCCAGGGAAGTCCCCAAATAGGAGTTCCATCACAGGAGGAGAAAGGAAAAAAGAAGAGGGGGAGGGAATCAAATTGATTCCAAGCTGAAGGCCAGGTAGAACAACTCTGTCTTACAGGCCCTGCAGAAAGAAATCAGATCCTGCAGTGCCCTGGTCTCATGAGATAAAGCGTTCCACCAGGCTGGAGCCAGTGTTGAAAAGGCCCTGGCTCTGGTTGAGGCTAATCTGACTTCCTTAGGGCCTGGGACCTCTAGGGTGTTGCTATTTATGGATCTTTAAGGTCCTCCATAGGGCATACCGGGAGAGGTGGTCCCGTAGGTATGAGGGTCCTAGGCCGTGAAGGGCTTTAAAGGCCAAAACCAGCACCTTGAACCTGACCCTGTACTCCACCGGGAGCCAGTGCAGCTGGAAAAGCACTGGGTGAATATGGTCCCATGGCAGAGACCCCGTGAGGAGCCTCGCTGCAGCATTCTGCACCCACGTATGCTTTGAATATCTCTTGAAAAAAGCACTGGTTGAAAACGTCAAGAGGGCACCAGATTGTGGAAAGCATTTTGGCCCATAGATCTCATTTCATATAAGAATCTCCCTTTGGAAGTGCTCTGAGATTAACAAATGGTTTGCTAAGTGATACTGTGGATAGGGAGGGCTCAGTTGCTGTCTGAGAAAATCAAACCAAAGTTGGTTACAACATGGTACTGATTCTGCCAATCCCAATAAGGGACAGTGGCATATTCCTGCACTGCATTGGGTTGGACTAGATGATCCTCAGGGTGCCTTCCAACTCTACAAGTCTATGAAGAACTAGCTGTGCACTTATTTCAATCTTAGCTTTTGTCTGAGAGAATCCAATAAGGGCCTATGACCCCCAAGTGACCCCCCCAGCACAGACCCGCATCATCATCTGCATATAATGGCTCTTGGTTCTATTTCTTGGTCACACTAGAATGTGAGAAAGAGGGAGAATCCAGGAACTGGTTGGTTGGTTGTTTAACACAGTATTATTCAATATCGAGTCCTCAGATTTGTTGGACTACACCTCCTATCATTGCAGATCCCTGATAGGGATGGTGTATGTTGTGGAGTCCCGCAATATTTGGGGGCACAAGGCTGACAAAGGCACATTTTGCTCTGCCTTTCCTACAGGGATAGCAATAAAAGGAAATGCAAAATAGATAGAGAGAAAAACCAAATGCAGAAAATATCTTATATGAAATTGTTTGAAACAAAATAAAACATAAAACATCATCATTAAAAACCACCAGCAGAAAACATTCACTGTAAAACCAACTGCGAAACAAAACAATACTGTATAATGAAAGGTAATTAAGAGTCAAAGGCTTTCCTAAGAAAGGAATTGTTTGCCATTTGGCTGAAAGCCAGGAAAGAGGGGACAATTCGCTTCTCTCAGGAGGGAGTTCCACAACCTAAGCAGGGGTTCCAAGATGGCATTCTCCAGATGGACAAACAGGAGAAATGGACAGAACCAAAGGAGGGTCAGGGGCTGCCGCTTGCTGTGAGAGACAAGAGAAAAAAACACAGCCCTCCTTCTGTGGCTCCCAGTGGCAGTGGCAACATGGGGAGAGCAGGAAGGCTTGCAAAGCCCATCTCAACCTTCTCATTTGCAGTCCACCTGCTGGGGCCAAGGAAAGAAAGCTGATTTGGGGTGATCTGTGAGGGAGGAGGTGGGTTTGGCGTGATCTCTGAGGAGAGGTGATCTCAGACTCATAATACATTGACCACTACAACAAGAAATGGGTGAAGAAAGAGGCTTGCATACTGCAAGGGACCTCTGGGCATTGCAAGAAAGAGCCATAACTCAGCAGTGGAGAAACACATTGCACCCACTCCATGTCCTCTGGGAAGGCCTGAGCTTTCCAGGTCTGGGAGGAAAACAGGTTGCATCCCCTATTAAGTATAGAACTTAATATTTTCCCCATAGTACTGAGTAGAAGCTATTATTTGATAGAAAGAAAACATATTTACTCAGGGTCAGGGACCACTGTTGCGCTTTGAAGGGACTGAGCAGGGTCACCCCGATAGATTTTTGCTGTCTCAAATGGCATCCACCCCACCCCCAATTGAGGTGCATAGTATCACAAGACTAGGTAAATTATTCTGAGAGCTGAAGCAGAAAATGCCTCTTCCTAGCAGTAAAAATTTAATGCTGGATGTGGTGCAACACTAAGGAAAAATTTCTCCCCACTCCTACCTTGCAACCCTAGTCTATCCTGAGTTTTCCCAAACCCTCTGCAGTAGTTTTGGGGATGGCACAGAGGTCACACGGGGAAGGGAAAATCCCATCGTGCCAGCGCTAATCCTTGCACTAGTACAACTATTTAGTTGCAAACACTTCATAAGAAGAATAAAAACATAACAATTTGCTGCTCTTTTCTAACACCCCAAATTAGCTGCCTGGGGTGACCAACTTGCTTTGCCTTGGGATATGGCTAATCCTAGGGCTGGCTTGTTTTATGGGGTGTGTGTGTGTGTGTGTGTGTGTGTGTGTGTTTTCCGCTTTTGCCAACAGTCCTGTTAATCACAGCCAGTTTAGTTTGTCTCATAGAACTCCTGTGTGCGCTCTCTCTCTCCCTTTTCCTCACACTTCTTCCTGTTCTATATTTAAAATGGGCTTCAAGAAACAGTGCCAATATGTATTTGAATACTAGTATGAAGCACAATTATCCCAAAAGCATTTAGAAGGCCTACATAAATCACACGTAGCTATTAGCAAATTGCATGCTAAACATTATGCTTCCTTCCCTTGAAACTCATTGAAGTAAGCTACTCCTGTTGCTGTTGCAAGGGAGGGGGGGTGTTGAAAAAGGCTAACTCTAACAAAGTCAGACTAGAATAAAGAATGTTTAAAACATGGGCGCTTTTGCCAGATCCATGAACAGTACTCTGACAAAACAAAACAAAACAAAACTACAATTGGAGAGTACTTAACAGAAAACAAGAAAGGTGTGAAATCACTGTTTCAGCTAATAGATCCCCGGCATTTGCATGAATATGTTTGCATATTGTTAGTTTCATATTTTAATCTTTCATTTGCACTGCACATGAACACCATTTATATTTTGCCAACTTCAAATATTAGTCATTTGTGGATCACAGAGCAAAATGTTTTAAATGAGGTGATTTAACGCATTACTCATTATTAATGAACACTGATCAGGTGTTGGTGTATCCAAAATAAGCATGAATATGCATAGCAAACAAGCAAGGGATTGTCTAGATTTATACCAGGAAGTTGTCTTTCTGATATGTGAAAAGAAACCAGGAGATGTCGTTTCTCATAACGTGCGTTAACAAGAGGCAATCAGGTTTGGAATTATGGGACTGGATCACACAGCAGATAACCATTTCCCTTGGCTAAAATTGCCAACAAGTACGCTTGTTGGCTCTATATGATTGCCTTTTCAGCTGGAAAGGGTGACTAGAGGAGATTACAATCTGCTTTATGTAATCTGATTTCTATTTAAAGATGATATAGCTGAAAAGGATTTACATAATTATTTCTGTAAGTATGCATAATATCATGGGAAATCCAAGTCCATTTCAGTGAGGCACTGAAACCCAGTTGGTTTTGCTTCTTTTGTGGGGGTTTTTTGTGTGTGTTTTTTTGGAAAGTGGATTAAGGGACTAAGGGAGTCCTAGCTGCCTGACACTGTTGTGGACTTGGCTAGTTAATATTTTTCACCTGCGATAGGCTGGGTTCAGCTGCTGTTGACTAAAAAAAAGCATTTTTGGCGACGCTCTTTGAGTTGGAGAAGATCAATAACAGAACAAAACGGCTAGCATATGCTTCCTAACAATAATGTTCTAGTTATCCTAAAGACTTAATACGTATATCATTTAATTTTTCTGCTAAACAAACTGGTTCTGCTATGCAGCGTAGCAGCAAGTCTCGGTGACAGATGCTATGAAAGATGATTACATTAAAAAATAAATAAGTTAGGCTTTCTGTATGCTTTCAGCCTTCCTCACTATGTAACCTACTGTATAAACAGCATGATGAAAGATGGTGATTGATAGAAAATGTATTATACAGTGGCAGGAAGGAAAAGCTGGAGAGAGAAAATCCATTTGATTGCAAGACATACCGGTTACAAAAAGAACAGCAAGTATTTTGTTTCAAGGTACAGAAATTAAAAGCAAAGTTATTTGTGACAATGTGGAGAAAGAGGTTACTGCACTGCTGAGCTAAGGTTCTGATAGCACTATGTGGCCTTGCTAATGTCTGTTGCCTTTCCCTGCCTCCTTCACACTCAGGAAAAATTAGCTACCCACCCTCTATCAGTGCTGCACAACCCTAGTCTAGTAGGACTTCTTTATGCTGTGGTGAGAAGATAATTTAATCTTCATATTCATTCTAGCCTCGGTATTAAGTGAGCAAAGGCTGCTCCATTGTGACAGGCTGTGAATGTTATGATATAGATTGCTGTTCAATAGCTTAAAAAAAGATTAAGAATTTAAAAAGTCACAGGATTTCCCCTTTCTTTTCTTCCCTCTCACTCCAGCCAACAATGGCTGCAATAAAAAAAAAAAGATTAATATTTAATTTTCTACTGCACCTGCCTGAGGGGAGATTTTAATGCCTTAAATGTTTTTCACATTGCAGTTAACTGGATGTATCTATGCACAAACAGATACTTGTTATTGATTTGTGTGGAAAGAAAAAGGCAGCAACAGTATTTGAGTCCAGGAATTTCGACTTCCCCGTTCCCTTACCTCTGCCTCCTCTTCTCCCTCCCCCCTCCCAATACTTTACTTTAATTAAAGAACAGTACCTCATTCATATTGGTTAACTCCACAAAAAGTTTTTTTTTTTAAAAAAGAAACTCTTTGTGTCAGAATATAATTAAGAAATTTGTAAAAGGTTATCTATAAAAACTTATACGGCCTGCTTCCTGAAGTTTTCTGGTTCCGCTTTTTAAAAGTGTGTGTGTGTGTGTGTGTGTGTGTGTGTGTGTGTGTGTGTGTGTGTGTGTAAAATCACACCCCAAAATTCTGTCCAAATAGAGACTGGAACAATGCCTTGAAACAGCATTAATTGTCACCATGGAAACCAGAAGAATAAGCCATTTTGAAACTGGCCTAGAAGGCGCTCATTGAGCAACGAAAGCTTTTTCCCCCTGCCTCCCTCAGTGTTAAGAAACGAGATGCCTAGTCACTGAGAGGTCAAAGAAAGAAATCATCGCGTAAGGTTTGGAGGTGCCAGCTTCCTGGCAAACGGCATTAATTATAATAATAATAATTAATAATAACCATTATCAACTCTATGCCTTCCATAAAGATACCAAGACTTCATTGCTTGGGCTTCCCGAAAGAGAAATGTCGCAAAAATGCTCAGGGCCAGGATACATATTCCCTCCCTGGAGTGAAACGTTAGGGCAATATTATGCACCCCTTGCTCCTAAATCTCCCTGGGAATGCTGTTGTAATAAAACTTCAGAAGAGGAAAGGGGGGTGGGGAGAGGAAGGCTGCGCGATGGAATTCAAAATAATGCTCTAAAAGCACACACAGAGATTAAGACATCCATTGTAAGACTTTTGTATGGTGCTTCTGTTGGTTATAGTGAAAAGAGACGAGACATACTGAACACACAGGGATAGAAGAATTAAGCCAATGACCATTTCTCCATTACTGGAAGCAGGTTATATATTATTTGGATGGTGCCTCCTCTTTTTGACATTTTATGCATTTACCCAATGCATTTAGGAATTAAGTGAGATGCTTTAGGTTTCACTCAGACCTTTATACTTCGAAAGTTTTTAAAGAGTTTCTCCTGCAGGAAAGCAAGTGCCAAACATAAACACACACGCACATATTATTTGAAAAAAACAAAACCCCCCAAAACAAACAACAAACAAACAACCACCCTCATCTCTACTGGCAATAAAAATGTCTATTTGTAGATGCCATGTGGATACACTCTCTAATTATATTCTTAAATGTACATTGCATTAGAGCATACACATGCACGATATTGTGGTCTGTCATCTGTCTACATATACACTCATACTGTGCTTTCTGGCTAGTGTTTGTACGCTTCATGCCTAGGCTTCATGGTGGCCCCTTAGGAAGCCCATGCCTAATGCCATTCATTGATGAACAAAGACTCCCTTTATTCCAAAGTCCAGGGTCCAAAGCTCAGCTGTATACATGCAGAGAGTGAAGGAATCTGCTAGAGGCCAGACTACCCTTCACAACGGCTCTTAGACATTCACCTTTTTCGCAATACCAAAGCGAGACATTTACAAACAGTCCGGAGGCTTGGTTATATTTCATACACAGTCAATACAAGCGGAGTGTCTGGATGGTGTTCAGCTCCTTGGATTAGTGTTTCGTCTAGACAAATAGCAGCCATTAGTTCTTGCAAACTTCTTGCCTTCTCTTACTATCAATTTATGGCAAATAATTGCACAGGGAAATTATAAAGACTCCTACAGTTGTCCTTGTAAATTAATAATAAGTTTCCTTGATTGGGATAAATTTGCTGCTGAGCCCTGAGAAAAAAAAATTATAATAAAAAAGTGCAATGTCATTTAAAATTGCCAGAACTCACACAGCAAATTACATCTGAGGCTAAGAATTCGTTTTCCTCTTCCAGTTTATTCCATTCACATGATCTAAAAATCACATTACTTTGGCCATGTATTGTTAATTGGACATAGATTGCATTATTTTTAATATAAATCAAACTACAAATATTAAAATGAATTGCAAATCCCCTAATAGAAGATCATAAAACAATCTTTTTTTAAAGTATCTCTCATTAATAATTTAATTCCAATTATATCACTCTGAAAACTCAAGGAGGAGACCAGTAACTTATTCCTATTTAGGTTCTCTTTTGAGAACAAATAATAATAAGGACCAAAACAAAACAAAAGAAAAAGAAAAACCCACAGCCTTATGTAAATAACCAAAGCTCAGTGATCCTGCTATTTATTGCAAAAATAAATAAATAAATAAAAGAAATGATTTTGTTTCAAGACCAATCCTTCCTGTTTTTCATCTTAGCGCCCCTCCCCCCCCCCCCCGGTTATGTCACCAATATAATTCTAGGGAAGAAAAGCTCTTCTGATAACTTGATGGACTCATTTTTATCTATAATAAAATATAAGATTTATACCAATCGCTCTGCTTTTTTGAAAGAAGGTGATCCAACCATTTAAATTTTTACTGTAACTGTAATATCTTTTGTGCCCTTTAATGAGTTTATATTAAATATTTAATACTGTTTAGGGCATATCCAGTACCACCAAAAACAGTTATATTCCCAGCAGTCCCACTGTTTCAGGCAGAAGGCTTGATTGATCCTCCTAGCCTGAATTGAGTAGAATGAAAAGAAGCAGTTGGAAAATAGCTGCAATCATTTAATGCAGATGACCTCTGACAGGCTCACAGCTCTTCTATCTGAACAGAAATTTGCATGGGGTCTCTGTGCAGAGGAACAATGTAACCTAAATGGTAGACAATCTTTATTCTAATGAAGTGGGTGTCAAGGTCAATGTAAAACTGCAATGATAAATGGTGCACCACTAGGCAAGAGAAGTTGCATAGGCATTGTACTGCTTTCACGTTAATTGAAGGCTGAAAATGCATGGAGCGAAGGCACAGGACTCTTCTCACCGTAATGTGTTAATGCAAAAAAATGTTTTCTTCAGAACTCTGGAGCACTGATATGAATCTTATTGCAACAGCAGCAGCAGCAGCACAAATAACAGTGGATTTTAGCCAACAGCGGTGGGGGTGGGGGTGGGGGAGAAGGGACAGGAGTTTTATTAGGATTCTTTATTTCTAGACTAACAACTTCAACAATCCACTCAGAGTGCCAAAAGAATAACAAGTCTCCAGACACCTAATGTAATTCCCATGATCCTTTTGCTATTTAGGAGATCTGTCTTTAATTAGTTCCAAACAAGCAGCCTTTTAGACAACTCTTCATTAGATACCATTGCTCCTGAAATAACTGTACCAAAAAAAAAAAAAAAACCCAGTTGTACTCCAGTGTTATTATTTTCCCCTAGCTTCGAAGTTTCCTTGTTAGTATACAGTTAACATCTCCAGGTGCCTTTTGTTCTGAATAAGAATTAGACCAGTAAAACTGGGTTTTGTTATGCAAAGGGTGGTATGCCTGGAGTGGGAACTAAAGTACAATCTGTTATTGCGGCTTTGTCAAAATGGCAACCAGCTATAATTATGGCACTTCATCAGTCAATCAAGTAATTTGTAGAAGGCAGTACATTTTGGCCCATAAAAGATGAGAAAGACAGTAAGCCGCTTTTTAAAAACCCTTAACCGCTTGAGCCTGTTAAGGGTATATTATTGTTAGCTAATATGCTCATTAGAAGGCAAAAAATTCAGCTTCTTTTATTCGTACAGGAAATTAAGTTGTACAACTAGATTTACAATATCCTAAAGTTTATGCACTATTTCCAAATGCACGCCACACAACCGTTGAACTATTTAAAGTATTTAAACTGTAAAACTATTTAAAAATTGGATCACCACCCCCACCCCATTCACGGAAATGTCCTCCAAATTTTCAAGCTGTTTGTTCATCTGTCAGCTTGAAATACATACATGCAAAAGCAATACAGTACTATGGAAGCATATGCATTTCTTAACACAGAGATACATTTCGACCCCATTAGTCTTTAAAGTAGCCCAAATGAGGCCAATAAAAATTGCCTCTGCAAACCACCATGACACAAGCTGGCCATAAACTTTGAGTATTTACCTGTCTTTATTAACTTAGGCTCTGTTCTTTTCCAACAGGTGTTAATAATGCCATTAATCACTCAATTAATTAGGTTCCAAATATTTATACATTTAACACATATTCTTAGGGTGGCCACTGGAGTTGTGCCCTGCTGTCATTGTTATATAGCAATTTTGCGTGTTCAAATCAGTTCACAAATACTACCTTAGAAATTATTACAACACCCCTGCAAGACATGTATCCATTATTATCATCACAGTGTGGAAAGCGGTGGTTAAACTGGGACTGGGTGGGAGATGGCAGCATATCTCAGCAAGGCACTTGAGGACGGATTTGAAAGAGAGATCTCTGAACTCACATTATTACCCCAGCTCTTTCCCCCCCTTTTAAGAATGGGGAAGTATAACAGAGCTGGAAACCCCGCCCCCATTTTCCCCAATCTAGAACGTATTTACACATGAGTAAACCACATTTGTTCCCCTGGCACTTGCCTCTGAGTAAATGCAATTTAATTCGAGCCATTCTGTTCAGTTCCTCAAATTTAGCAAGTTCGATATGGAACAGTGATTTGCATACAGAAATCTATTTCCATGATACTGCAATCAAGAGAATATACTTCTGTATATTTAAAAAAAGTATATTGTATAGAAAAACGTTACTGATGAAACTGTTTAAAAAACTGTACAGCTTCATCTGTGTGTGATTTGTCAGGTCTGAAGCTTTGACGTGCCCAAGGGGCAGACCCCAGCGGGGAGTAGGCTGCAGAGCTAAATAGCTGTGAAAGAAGTCTTAATGTAGGATGGAATTCAAACTAACCTTGACATGACCTCAGGAAAAATATGCAAAAAGTAAAATGAATGCACTCTGCAAGATACATCCTAATTTTGTGGCCAGGCTGGTTAGTTTCACAAACATAACTGAGACTTTAAAAGCAAAATAAGATATGAGGCAAGAAAGGGGACAGGAATTCAGAGTAAAAACTTAAGCAGGCATGATGCGTTACTGTGGAGGCATGTGAGCAATTTGGAAGCAATCCAAATAAAAACCAACACTGAGCAATATTGTTGTCAGCCTGTCTATTCAGGAAAATTGTTTTTTTTAGGTTGAATATAAATGACACAAAGCCAAGATTACATCATTGTGGCTTTTAGCTGAACAAGCCCCACAGACCTACTGGCTGATGGTAGTTATTCAGCGACAAGGTTTTTAAATGCTTTCACCCAGCTTTATCACTATAAATACAGATTTTAAGCAAATTCACTTGTACAAATCTACACTCCCGCTTTATTCCGGAGGCTGCCCACTTGAAGCAAATAAACCAACTTTATTTACAGTATAAATGGATATAGTGTTTTGGTTTAGTTTTGATATCTGTATTTGTTCAGTGTAAGAGGGAGAGGAAATCTATCCCAGCAGAACAGTCATAAATTGTCTATTTGCCTAGATGCGTGGGAATTTTAATTGATCGCTAATTTATGTTGAGATCCGACTTCATGATCTTCAGGAAGACCGTTTTTGTTGCACTAATAACTAATGAGGACATATTGCCAAAACACCATTTTGATCAGTGGGCTGGTTTGGATCCTTGAGCAAGTCTATAGATGCTCTGGTGCACAAGATGGCTCTCATTGTACCCAGCACTGCAAGTACCGCTTCTTGGCAGTGACATATGCATGTGCAGTTAAACAAAGAATGTGCCTCCATGTTGATGTGAATCATTGCCAGGAAGTAGCACCTGTAACCATGGATATGCTAGTTCAAAGGTTACTTCCTCTACGCAGCTCCCCCCTACAGTGCTACTTGCATGGAGCAATTTCAATCATCTGAACAAGCCCAAAGACATGAGACAGTTTAATAATACTTTCATCAGAGGAGACAGACTCATACTTTACCTGCAATGGCACAAACCACAGGTTGTGCTATCACAAGTGGCACAGGCTTGGAGCGTATTCTCATGAGTTTAAAAGGTTTTTATTGCTTTGTAATGCGAATGTAAAACCCATACTGGCCAAACTGTTCCTTCACATTACAAATCTGTTTTCTTCTTTGCATTACCAATGGTCACACATTCACATAAATGGGGTGAGTGGGGCAAGGAAGGACAGGAAAGGCACAGAGGCAATTTAAAGCTCACATATGAAAACGTTCTCAGAGATTGATCCATTAGATTCCACAAATCTCTGCATTTTGTATTAATTCTCTGCAAATATTACTACCAAAGAATATCACCTCTATTTTCCACCCATTACACAGGCAGATTTTGCATGTTTCAAACACATACACAATATTCCTTATACCTTATTCAAATTGCCTGCATACATTTGCATGGTTTATGCAAATGTATGTATTTCTTAACCTAGCTGCTGTGCGAGAGAAAATATATTTAAATAAGAAATAAAATAAATAATATGTGCATAGGGGCATCCTGACCCAAACTGAGCAATAAGCATTTAGGCCTACCCCAAAGAAGCTATTATGTCACATGCAGAGACCACTTGGGAATCATTGCTAACTATGGAAGTCACTTTATCCACAATTCACCTGAGTGGCTTGTAGGTTTTTCAAACAACCTATTCCAATGGAATGCTATGGAATGAGATATTTCTGCTACACTAGCATCTATTTAAAATATTACAATTTTAAGGCTCTTGTGTTTTAAAAAAACAACACCTTGAACTTTTTCTTACCACCAAGATGTTTGCAACTAGGCATCCAGATGTTTGGCTTTCAGTAACATTCATATTTGCAGAAACATGAAACTTTTGAGAAAGAAAATACATGCAATATGGATTATATTAGTGGCTTTTTACCACTGAATTGATATGTTTTCCAAAAGAAGAAAATGTTAAAAGTGAGACACAATATGATGCAGATCTCAACATTTTAAAATAATCACAGTGTTTAGTACCAAAAATCTGGTTTCCTGACTTGCTGGAACAGACCCAAAGACAGCAGCACTAGGTACAAGAGTCCTAACACTTTGGGGCGATAACATATTATTTTCCCCTGGCGCTGACAGGCAACCACAGCCCAAGTGAGGACACAATAGATTCTTATCTATGCATTGGTGGTGCGATAGATTACATAGACAATCATCGCATGCCTGTTCACATGTGGGGTGGGATTGGTTGTGCAATCTGCTACAACACAAATGCAGTAGGGCAAAATATAAATATTGCCTTCCATCCACCTGTAGAACATTACCAGGCTTCCTCATGACTGTATTTTTCTGCCTATGTCATTAAGAAAATAAAAGCTAGAATTTTCCAATAGTCAATATTGTATGAAAACCAGCATCCATCCCACTCACCCTAAAATGAAGATGTTCATAATCTGGGGATTAAAAAGCAAGCTCATTAATGTTCTTGCAACAGGTATAATAGGAATGACAACCTGAAAAGACAGCCTGTAATGCAGATCAGTTTCGTGCAAAAGCATTTCTCTCCATCAGATAGAGAGGTGGGGTAAGACTGTATGCATACATGCTGAAGTTGTAAGGAACTGACTCCTCAGGGATGAGTCTTGGTGCCATAAGATAGACCATAGGATAGGAAACAATGGGTGTATATTGAATTGCTGCATCCTATTTGTGCAGCAGGCTTCCTGTTGTGCAAATGGGACACAACCCTTCCTCTCCTCTTCTCTGCAGCCCCACATGCCCCGAAAATCTGCTCTGGACGGCTAGCCTGTCAGAGAAATTTCAGAAATTATAAAATAAAAACCAACACGTATTGAGAAGGACTGAGCAAGTGAAGGCTGGAGTGTGAATGCTGTGTTTGCAAGAGAACCACAAGAGAAGGACAAAGTAGCCCATAAGCAGGAGAAACCGTTGGAGGAGGAAGGAGATGACGATGAAGGATAAAGGCTGTTGCTATGTCAGAAGGCTGTTGCTATACAACATGACTTAGCCAGACAGAATAGCTGTTACTTCCTCGCTGTCTAAAGCTGGGATGGGGGTGGGCTCAAGTGGCGTCCATTGCAATGACAAGTAAACATCCCTCCAGACGGAACCCACAGATTATTGGGTAAGGTAAAGGTAAAGGAGACCCCTGACCATTAGGTCCAATCGTGGCCGACTCTGGGGTTGCGGTGCTCATCTCGCTTTATTGGCCAAGGGAGCCAGCGTACAGCTTCCGGGTCATGTGGCCAGCATGACTAAGCCGCTTCTGGCGAACCAGAGCAGTGCATGGAAACGCCATTTACCTTCCCGCCGGAGCAGTACCTATTTATCTACTTGCACTTTGACATGCTTTCGAACTGCTAGGTTGGCAGGAGCAGGGACCAAGCAACGGGAACTCACCCCGTCACAGGGATTCAAACCGGCGACCTTCTGATCGGCAAGTCCTAGGCTCTGTGGTTTAACCCACAGTGCCACCCACATCCCGACTGAACCCACAGATTATTATTATCCAGACTGAACCCACAGATTATTGGGTATTGAACCCCAATATGACACCAACAGGGGGAACCTTTGGATCACATGGTGTTTGTGTGGGTGTTTGTAGGAGGGAGGAGAGGAAAGGGAGTCTGCTGGTGAGACACTGAATGTTGCCCTTTAAAATTTACTACGTCTAGTTAAGAACTGCCAGGTCTGGAATCTGCATGCCAGTTTGGACTCATGATGTGGACTCAGTTCATGTGGACAGAATCTGAATTTGCAGCAGATACTCATAATTAGGGCTTAAGGCTGAAACTCATGCACAGGAGCTCATCTTGAGGAGTTTCAAGGTAAGAAGATGACAAACTGACGACATGCAATGGCAGGAAAGATTCAGGACAGGACAGATTAAGCATGAAGGCTTCCCAAATGCCAAGCAGAAAGAAGTACTTTATAGGCCAAAATGGAAGAAAGGAAGGAAGAGTTGGAAGACAACTTCAAACTGGAAGAATAAAATTGTAGAGTTGGAAGGGAAGGATGCCAAATTTAAATCTCTGTTGTAGAAGCAGACCCAGATGAGTTCAGCAAGCAGAGGAAGAAATAGTGGTATAGCGAACTCCCCTCATATTCCAGCAGCTGTACTGCAAACAAGCAACAGCAGTGATTTTAGTTAAATTAGGACTCTCACCCATGGTACATGACATGAGGAAGTTCTGCAGTATTTCAGTACAAAGAATATGCCTAGACTTGCATATGTCACACCATTTTAAGATGACAGGTAAACTAGAAATTAGTATGATTTGTGTCTTAATGCTATACTAATACCATCTGAATATCTTAGTGGAGGCACACCTGTTTCTTTGTTTTAAGTATGCGGTGTGTGTTTGGGCCAAACGAGCAGTGACATAAAACATGTGATTGCATTTAATATATCTAGTTTATTTCTTCTAAATAAAAGCAGGGGCGGAGAGGCCAGGATTGGGGATGTGGTTCGTGGGGAATGGAGGTGTAATCTGTCCCACTCGCTGCAGTCCTGATAAATATCCCTCACTCAAAGATGTGATTAGCCCTGGGAGGGAAGCTCCCATTAGCCTCTCCTCCCTCCCATAATGGCTGTTATAATAAAAATAACAGGCATGTTAAATGCACCTTTAAAGTCTCAACTACCTGGGCCCTTTGTGGTTATGCTTCTGACAGGTATAAGAGGTAAGAGAAAACAGATACATCTAGGAAAATCTGAACATCCATCAGTTGCTCATGTAACATTGATAAAGTTCACAAAACAAACACAACACATGAGCCAACCAAAGTTAAGCGTTTCAAAGTCCCCATCCCACATTTATTCCAAATGATACGAATTTAAGGACATGATTAACATTCTAATGGAAATCAATGGGACTTCACAGCATTTGATTCTAACGGCACAGTGCTCCAATGGAGGGGGGGGGGGGAAAGGCTGAGAATGATGCTTTTTACTCCAATTTGACAGTTATGAGTCTTTCAATAAGGTTGCAGTCTTAATACTTTCCAGGGAATAAGCCCTATGGAAAACAGTGGGACTTACTTCTAAGTGAGCATGCACAGGATTGTACTCCATTCGTACAGAAAAGCAAAATAGCACCACTCTTCAATCATTTTCCATCCGCTGATTCAACAGTCGCTTAAAATATCGAGATATTTTTGTACTACTGCAAATATTGGGACACCCTTGAGCTTGCTGATGCCTCCGCTTTGTGCTTGGGTTTTGGCTACATAATGATCAGAACTTACTTGAAACAAAATCGTAATCTCAATCCTATGTGTGTATTGTATACCATGAATACACTGGTTCAAAAGGGCACACACCCCAGTAACTGCTTAGGATTGCAGTATAAAGCTGAACTATTTTAGATTTTTCAGTAAGGGTTATAGTATAAAGTATTAATATGGCATACATTTAAAAAATGAGAGCAAGATATAAATATTTCAGGAGAATCTACAGTACTTTATACATTAATAGGCCACACTGGTAATACACTGACCCTATTAAATGCAATTTTTCAGGCCAATGGTGATTGGCATTAGATACTGACATTTGAAGAATTGCCATTATATTGATTTTGCTCTTTGCATTTTAAATAATCGGCTGGACAAAGTAACACTGGCAGAAGTTAGCTGTCATTTGGTAAAGCAATTAAGTACTTAAGGGGAAAAAAAAGCCAGAATATTGAAACCATTCAGTAATCTTTAAGGACATTACAACTGTAATCAGTTTTGCAGCCCTTAACTTAACAGGCAGATAAATTCCATCAGTAGGAACACAGAGACTGGCTCAAAAGGGACTATAGAGCCTGGAGTGAACATTGCAAATTCCATGATGTTACGCCCACAAAGAAATTCCAGCAGGCAGCAGATGTTTTAATAAATATTGTTGCATTATGGAAGTTTTAAGATTTGAGTAGAATTATACAATACACAACACAAGTATGAGAGGCCACCTGGTGGTCAAAGGAATCAATTAAACTTGAAAGAGAGATGAGCAAAATATGTTCAGGGCTGATGAATTAAAAATATACAAATATAACCTCAGCTGGAATTCAGGAATCAGCTGGAACTATAAGAAACAAGCTATCCTTAGGAACAGATCCTTCAAGCAGGAGGAAATCAGGCTTGGTGGACAATTAATGCAATAAGCTAAACAAATCCCTAATACAGTAATTAAAGTTTCTTGGGCTGTGCAGTCATTTGGCTGATATGTCAGCAGACGAGACAGATGCACATTTAAAGTTAATACAGAATTTCTTAGACCTGGCAGCACCTCCAAAAGGCTCAAAGCAAGCAAAGAAGGTGTAGACACTCTTCACAGCAGTGACACTGATCTGGTTTTGGGATAGAAAAGGGAATTTCACCAGGTGAAGCCTTTCTTATCCCTGTGTGGCAAGCTGCACTCGCAAAAATTCAATTTCTTCACAGGTATTAAAGGTAAACCACCCTCGTTGTCACCATCCAGGCTGAAGCGAGTCGTCATGGAATGAAATATAATCAAACCACATCCATTCTGCTCACTTTATACAGCTTCGTTATATGTGATATTAGAAAACAAGGAGTGTTTGTTCTTTATTTCTTGCTATTGGAATATTTTTTTTGGGGGGGGGAGGAGATTTATAGACTGCTTAGTCATGAAATTCTCTGAGTGGTAGACACTACAAAATTACCAACAAAACACAGCTAAAATCCACAAAACTTTTTTTTAAAAAAAGTATAAGATTACTAGCAGCAAAACTAAAAAAACAACAACAGAAAAGTAAATAATATATCTGGGTGGGCTTGCTAAAATAAGGAAGTTTTCTGCCGGCATCTAAAACAATAGAGTGAGGTTGCCTTCCTAATGGCAAATTGATGTAGATGCTCAGTTTCTCATGCATCCATATTGTCATTATGATGGTTTTCTGGCCGCTATTGTACTATTTAGATATGTTTTTTTTATTGCAACTTGGGCCACTTAACTTCTCTGCAGCTGTGGGACTTACCCTTGACTAATTACGCCCTACTGAATCAGGGCCACTCTTTTTCCAACTGGGTCACTCCCAGGTATCATATCAAAAATATTTCTTTCAGGTGTCCCAAAGCTTTGAAGGCCAATCCTTTTGGATGCCAGCTGGGTGATTATACATGTTGTGGAAAAGATAACAAAACTTGCTATAGTAATATGATTGTTAGTATGTGTCCATGATATCATCTACCGTAACAGATGCAAATTTAATTAAAAACAAAATTAGTTTTCAGAGTTTCTGGATGAGATATATTTAATGTCTCTGCTACAATGTATGCAGCGTTTTTCTTAAGGTTTGTGTCATATTAAACGTGGAAGCTGGCTGTTGCATCCTCCTATATACAGTCAACGGAATTCAGGAAGGATATTTAAATCAGTGTGGAGTAACTGAAGGCTGTCTATAGAGGTTGGGTCGTTTTCTATTACTTATTTCTTTACTGTGAACTCTCATGTTAACATGGAAGAAGACAAATAAAGCGCAACAGAACAGACTTTTCGGTTGGGCTTTTAAAAAGCACAGCTTGATTAAAGTTTTCTAATGTTGGCTAGTTATTAAGTATTTTGTCATTTGCATCAATTTTGTTACATTTGTATCCATTTACAGGCTACAGCCTGACCTATTTACTGTCATTTACAAGACATCTTTGTGCACCTTCTCAAATTTGTTGTATGGTATTTCTTAGTTTCCAAAAGTATTTAAAATGAAACAAAACAAAAACCTGAACATTTTTAGTTATTGGGGGAAATGTATGTTGGGAGTTCTAGATATACATAAATTATATAGACCATAAATCCTCATGAGATTTACACTAACCCTACTTAAATTTTCAGTTTTCTTCTGCTAGAGACTATTGTAGAAGGGGAATTGATTTGAACAGTATGAGTGTGTGTCTATCTATCTAAACAAACACACACACACATACACTGTTCCAACTTTCGCATACTTATCCCTGGCTGAATGGGAAATCAATGCACGCTCCCAATCCAGCTGCTAAGACTCCCATGTATTGCTCTTTTAAAAAGCTGAAATCTTATCAGCTCCTTGGAAAGATCAGATTAGATTATCCCCCCCCCCCAGTCCACCCCTGTTCCTGATGTAGATATTCATTCACCCTTACTTCCCTTGCAGTGAGGGTGACACTATTTTGTGGTTCGCCTTTGGCTGGCCCTGAAACTCTCACATACACACATGTGGGCACATGCCATACTCAGTCACACAGTGGCCCAGCCCATATATCCCCATTGCAGCTGAGTTCAGAAGACTAAACCTCTCCTCTTAGCTGTTGGTGGTGCAATGGAGAAACCAAGTCCACAGGAGCTCTGTAAAGAGAGGAGAGGTTTAAACAGAAGAGCAATTCTAATCTCTTATTAATTTAAATATTTCCATCCAGTTCAGCCCTGCAATGGTAAAAAAAGTCCCATCTGCTTACCTTGCAAACACACCCTTCTCTCTTCTGTAACACCATTCTTCTTCCTGTTGCTTTCTGTTCCCTAACCAGTAAGACTGCCTAACAATGGCACCAAGTAAGAGGAAGGAGCGGTGCTTCGCAGAGGGAGAAGAGGACCTGATTTTGGGAAGGGCTGCTGGCCACCTACAGTGGTTTGCCAGGCCAGATCTGGCCCACAGGGACACCGTTTCACCACCCCGATCTAGAGGAGCTTTGGGTAAGATAATCTCTTGTGGTATTGACATTACCAGTTAAAGTTCTAATCAGTGAAACAGCGGCTTCAATAATTATAATAACAATAACCACAGCCACAACCTCGAGAAAGGCAATTTTCGAAGATCAAAACCCAGTCAGGTCGAAGGAGTTTATCTAATCTGTTAAGTGATGAGAATGAAGCCCACAGCTTATGTTGCAAGGATATGTAGTCTTGCAAGTTGGGGGAAAACCCTACGTGACGTTTCAGACGTCTCAGTTCTCTCAACATTGATACACACATAAAAGTACCTTGTGGGAATTCCAGTGGTCATACAGACAGAGTACAAGCAGGGAAGGGAGAAATACGATAACATATTTTGTATAGCTTTTCCTGTCAGTAACATACACTTCTATTTAGGGAGGAAAGCGACAGATAAAATGGCTTAGAGTGTTATTGCTATGCTAGTCGCAGGTAATGGGGGAAACTGAGGACACTTTATGATAATATTTTATGATACTGCTGTTTGTTTTACGGTTATATTTGTTTTTAGTTTTTATTGTGATTTATATTTTTTATGTATAAGCCACCTAGAGTTTGATTGTATCATAGAAAGGCAGAATGTAAATCCAAATAAATAAAGCACATGAGCTTTTTATGCCACTGCAAGACACACAGAGTCCATGCCCAGCTAACATTATTCAGCTGATAGCCGATCATGAACCATGAATTCTGCGCAGGTGTAGAGACCATTTTCTTGCTCTTTTGGCACAATGCTAAAAGCAAGCGCCAAGCCAGGAGCATTACAAATATGTGCAAAGGACCTCAGGCCTATTTGTTTATTTGGTATCTGTAGGTTTCAAACAAATGATTTGGTGCTGTAGAATGTGTGGCCTAGACTTGTACCTGGAAATCAATATGCACACTGGCCTCTTCCAGTTCACCCAACATCAGTTTGAAAGGGGTCTATGTGCTTTTTAATGTGTGAAAGTCCCAAACACCTGTCAGCTGGGGAGGAGGTCAAGGTTGTGACTAGAGGTAGGGCTAGCCTAGGCATTACAGAGAACCCTTTCAAGTGGTGTGGAACCCACAGGCAGGTAATACATTAGTGGTGGGGAACCCGCTCCACTTGACAGGCCAGACCCTTACCTTCTGACCTCTAGAGGGCCAAATCTGACATTTGGACAGGGCTACCCAGCTGTCAATCACCTGATGTCTGGTGACACTGCACTTTGAAGTCCCAGCTGTCGGGACTTCAAAGCACAGTGCTGGGTAATTGAAAGCCCTTTTGCAAGCAGCCTGGAAGTTTAAAGAGCAACACGGGGCTGTTTGAAAAGGGGCTGGGAACTGGTACATGCAACCAAAGTGATCAGGATTTAATCTCCATTCACCAAGTGCGCTAAGGGCTGCATCCTATTGCTTTGGCTATGTGTGTCTGTTCCCAGAAAGGAACAGGTGTGTGTAGCCAAACTGAACAGGACTGAAGCTCCCTCTGCATCGTGCTCAGTTTGGCTGCATTGGCCCCAGCAGGAGAACTGGTGTACACAGCCAAAACAGAATCAAACCCTGCTCTCCACTGTCCACCAGCTGATGTCACCTCTCATCAGAATGATGTCAGTTGATTGGCAGGTGGGTGTTGTTTTTAAAATAGCCTTACAGTCCTGATTTGACCCGCTGTTAGGTGAAGATTGGCCCATGGGCTTGAGGATCCTCACCCCTGGAATACATGAATAGGGCTGTAGATGACTCAGTTTCTTGAACCATGTGTCAGAAAGCATATCTGCCACCAGAAATATTAGTTCAATAAGAAGGTATCACTTTTCCTACTTTGTTTTTCTGAGAAAATGAAATATCTTTGAAAACCGATGTGATAAATTACATCTGATGTGTGGTTTTTCTTCTTCATTGCTGAAAATGACATGTTGTGGAGAGGGTCAGACAAATTCATCCTATTACTCAAAAAAGTATTTTGGAGGTTTTTGGTGTGTGTGTTTGTTTTTTTAGCAAGAAGCAATGATAGCAGTTAACCCATTTTCTTTTTTTCCTGGATAATATAGTTTACCTTCAACAGCCCAGAGATGGGGGTTGGGAACATGGGACACATTTTTCTGCTACTGAAATAAGAATACACTTTAAAACCACACAAGAAGCCCTGCTGGAATAGCCATCCATTATAGCATCCTCTTGTTTGTTTGAGGGAATTAGACCAATAAAATATGGTGAGTTTCCAATGTCCCTTCTTGGGCAAAGCACTTGAGTGGCTAGTCATGAACCAGATCCAGGTGTTCGTGAAGAAAACCAAATTTCTAGTTCCATTTCAATCAGGGTTAAGGCCCTGTTTTGGCACAGAAACTGCTTTGGTCACCCTGCATGATTACTTCTGTCAGGAGAGAGACAGGGGAAATGTTTCCCTGTTACTTCTCCTCGACCTCTCTGTGGCTTTTGATTTCCGTTGACCGTGATATGCTACTGGAGCGGCTGTCCAAGTTAGGGGTGAGTGGCCCCACTTTGCATTGATTCCGGCCCTCCTTGGGTGGTTGCTTGGGGAGTGTTCTTCAGCCCTGTGGAGTGGTCAGGTTGCTCACTGGGACAAGGCAGCTTGAATATCAATCCTGACCCAACTGTACTGGCTGCCCATTATTTTCTGGACCCTATTCAAAATGCTGGTTTTTACTTATAAAGCTTTAAATGGCTCAGGATTGCAATACCTTTCCTTCTTTGAACTGGCCCAGATTTTGTGATCACATCCCCTGTGGCCTTCTTTGTGTCTCCTCTGCAAGAGGTCCAGAGGGTGGCAACGAATGAATGGGCCTTATCTGCAGTGGGTTCTTGCTTGTGGCATGCTCTCCTCAGGGACGCTCACTTGGTGCCTTTATTACATATTTAAGGCATTAGGCAAAAACAGGCTGATCCAGCATATTTCCTGTCTTTCCAACTCACTCATCCATTCTTACTTTTGTTCATCACTCACAGATGTCCACACTTGGGCACAGATTTCTGGATTCAGCACGGCACCAGTCATCATGGTTGAGGGAGGCTGTGAGGAGTGGCCAAAGGTCTTTGATAATTTATTTTTATGACAAATCATGGCCAGCGTTCGCCTGGTATGGAATACTATTTGATGCAAGTATGCACTGTGTTTATGTTAGAAAAACTAACACCATTTAACAGTGTCTTTGTTAGCATTTCTGAATTTAAAAAACATTTTATTTTTTGCAAAAAGAGATATTCAAATTTGTCCCAGAGAAATGTGCTTTTAACTTGCAGCACACCCTTTTCAATCAGCATTAGAAGCTGAAGTCATATTTTACAAAAAGCTGAAGGCTGCAATTTTTGCCATTTAGGCTAAAAGTTTATTAGCAAACCATAATCACTATCCTGATTGCAATTAAAAAGGCTCCCAAATGGGTCAACATGCTTAAGTGCGATATGCAATCATTTAGATTTTAACATGATGGTTATTACTTATTACCAGGATGCACAATGAGATATTGATTACTTTTAACCTTTAGATCTAAGGATTCAAGAAAGGTCAAGGCAGTAGAGTAGTCTACCTTTCCTGTCTAGTAAACTTATGGCCTTTAACAGAATTCTAATGATTCTAGTTGGCAAGGCAGATCTGAAATTAGTTTATTCTCTTGGCAGACAGGAATTATGACATATTTTTAAAAAGTCTGCGTGGAGAGCATATTTTGTACTTTCTGTTACAAGCCAAGTCATAGAATCATAGAATATTGAAGTTGGAAGGGGTCCCTAGGGTCATCTAGTCCAACCCCTGCAATGCAGGGATCTCAGCTAAAGCATCCATGACAGATGGCCATCCAACCTCCGCTTAAAGACCTCCAAGGAAGGAGAGCCCACCACCTCTCATGGGAGCTGTCCTCAAAGCTGTTGAGAGCATATAGAGGCTATGTCATTAATTTCAGCTTCTGTTAGTGTTAACTGTTTTAAACCCATGCTTAGTCAACAGAATAGAGTGTGGGGAACACTTATTTGTAACATTCTTTTTTCTTTCTTTTTTTTGCAGGGATATAGTTTACACCAGAGATGGGGAACCTGTGGGTCTCCAAATGTTGCTGCATATAACTGCCACCATCCCAGATCTTTGGTCATGCTGGTTGGGGCTGATGGGAGTTGGAGTCCAGCAACATCTGGAGGGCCACATGTTCCCAGTTCTGCTACATACACAGACATTAGCCCTCTTCAGGCACCCAAATTCTATGTACTGCATTCATGTGAAGGGAGTGACTGCTGGGATGAACCTGCTAGGTCTGTCCCCTTTGAAATTGTCCTCCATCAGCAGATGGGTAACTGTGGAGAGCAGGAAGCCTCCTGTACTTGTGAGTGCTCCCCACAGGAATGTAGCATGGGGGTGCCAGGGGGCTGTGGCCCCGGGCACGCAATTTTTGAGGGGGCACAAACCAGGTGCCCCCCCACAGGTGCCCCCAGCCCGTTGCTGTTCTCTGCTCGCCAATAACCATGCTGGATGGTCGGGTTCCCCTCTGTGTGGGTGTACAGGCAGCTCAGTGTGGCCCCACTTTGCTCTGGTGGGGAGTATAGCACCACAGTGTTGAACCATGCCTTCTCTGGGTGCCAGTAATCAACGCTATGCCACTGGCTCCCCACATGGTTGTTCTAAAATGCAGAGAGATTCCACAACCACAGGAGGCTCCCCAGTTCACCCAGTCACTCAGCTAGTATCCATGAAGGGTGAGTTAGTGTTCTCATTTCCGAAGCCTCCGACCCATGTAATTACAGCACACAGAAGCATCAGAAAACACAGATGACTATAGTGAGCTCTCAAATGCACAAAAGCATGCACAATTTATGTTGCAATCTTTACCCACTTACCTGGAAGTTAGCCCCATTGAACTCAGTGGGACTTACTTCTCAGGAGGCTGCATGGGATTGCACAGGAGATGAATCAAGCCTAAGAACCGAATATTTTGTATGTGCACCGAAGGCACAAACCTTCAATGATTTTAACCATTTCATACAGCATTTGCTACACAGTTTGTAATCTGGGATGGCGACTAGTCCTGCACTTACACTTTGCCCTCCATCCCTCCAATCAGAATAAATAGTCTAATCAAACGAATCTGTCGTATGTACAAGATAAAATAATGTGCCCGACGCTAGTTGAGCTACTGGTATTTCCGCTTTCATTCGTTTCACTAACATTTGGGATGGCTTCTTGCCCTCAGATCCACAAACCGAACAGAGCTCACACTTCAACTTCAGAAGAATTATGGGCAAGAGAAACATATAACTGTTGTGTTACATTAATTTGCAGAACACTTGGCATTATCACGGCCAAGTAGTCAAATTGTTCCAGGTTGTTCCGGAAGGTTGTTATTAATAGCATGTTTTCTGAGGAAAGTTCTGTCTACTTTTGGAACTGCATTTCTGTTGCCAAGGAAACTCCTCTAAGCACAGCATTCTAGGAGCACACTACTGCTTTTGTTTGGCAGGGTCCTATTCATATCATCTAAGTAAGCACTTTACACACACTTCAGCCTGCAGTTTCAAACCTTTAAGTATATTATAGCTGACGGTTTCCCTCTCCCCTTTGCACAGACTTTGCGCCCCCCCCCTTTTACTTTCCCTAAATTATTTTAACAACGAAGAGCCCGGTACTACTCCCTCCCCTAAGCGCGTTTTCATTAATATGAATTATAGCTTCATAGCTTACAACATTAGTCTTTTAAGTGTTAATTATCTTTTCACTCAGAAATTAATGTAGTCATTTCCTCCTGACTCCAGCCTACACTGTTGTTATTGGAGTTCGGAGCAAAACATGTCACTGAATCCTGAGCCAGGATTCTTCTTGTTGTTGTTGTGATTAATCCTGGTCACATGGACTATCTCTGCCAAAAGGAGATCACTGAAGAAAGGTGACAAAGACAGTGATTTCCTGACAGCAAAGAGTAAGACAGGGCTGTCTAGAAGTGATGCAAATGAGGGAAACTTTCACCATGGTTTGTTTGATCCAGGAGGCCGCAGCTCTGCACAGAGCCAGAGCGAAAAGCTCATGGAGCACCAGCACACCCAGAGGAGGAAATGAATGGCATCTTCAGAAGTAAAGCAGTGCCATTTCCCTCAACAATTTACCTGTGAAAATATAGTCAATCTTATTTCTTCACAAATGATCACCACTGTTAAGCCCTACCCACCAACTTACTATCCTGCTACTGAAAGCTCTGCTTTGAATGAACCATTTAACTCTGCAGTGGTCTAGCCTGTACTGATTAGTAAAGTTTGTGTTTGGTTAAAGATATACAAGAAATAGGCACCTTAGAAATGATTTTAAGGGTGGTGGTGGCAGCTTAAGATGGTCAGACTGCAATTAATGTTGCCTAACTCCAGGTTCATTTGTTTTTACATTATTATTTTTAATGGGAAAATAATAAAGTTATAAGCTAATACACTGCATATTGTTGTGTGCTTCTGACAGTTTGCAAAAGAAATGCAAAAAACACACATAATCTGATGCATGTTTACTCTGTTTACCTATGAGATTCCTCAAGGGAAATGGTTCTTAGGGAAAACAGAATTGCAGGAATTAAGAGCATTTCGTTACACAGATCTCAATTTTCCAAAAAGCAACAGATGTATTTTTGGGTTTTTGTTTTTTAAAAAACACGTTCCCTCTTTGAAAATCACTATCATTAGAGGCAGGGATGGAGAGAAGAAACCGCTTTCCCCCTTACTCACTAACACCAGCTGCAACATTTAGCTTTTACAACACAAACCACCTATATAGAGCCTTCAAACCACAACCCCCCCCCCATTAAAGAATTCTGGGCACTGTAGGTTGTTAATGCTTGCTGGGAATTGTAACTCTGTGGCAGATAAACTACAGTGCCCAGAATTCTTTGAGCTGGGAAAATGTGCTCTGAATATGCTTTAAAGATGTAGTGTCCGTGCAGTTTGTGAAGAAGGCTGGTGGGCAGGTTTATGTGGGGAGCAGGCACTCCTTCGGATATATGGGTCTCAAACTATATAGGGCTTTAAAGTCTTCAAAAATATTTTCCCTGATCTAAATCTCTCTTCCCGCCCACCTTCCCCAGCTGCTATTAGTCCCACCTTCCTGTCCCCCACCCACCTCCAACTTTCCTTAGGAAGCATTCACTTCTGATGAACATTTGAATGCCATTTAGTCAAGTGTATTACCCCCTCTTTGATTGGACAGCCTCGTATTTAAGCTTTCCTGTTGCT
This sequence comes from Podarcis bocagei, assembly GCF_964188305.1. Lineage (NCBI taxonomy): Eukaryota > Metazoa > Chordata > Lepidosauria > Squamata > Lacertidae > Podarcis > Podarcis bocagei. Next base: position 36,790,002 of record NC_138125.1, read on the forward strand.
AAATCAACACATTTACTCACAAATCATTACGCCAGGATCAGTATTTCTTGTACCCGCCATGGCACACACATCCTTCTTGAAGATTTAATCAGGGCACATTTTATGCAGTATGTATTTCAAGCACCTTAAATGCTTTTATAATCAACCCTCCAAATGTCAAAGGAGATGCCAACATTTTTATATTTGTAAAGAAATGTTTGGTTAATTTTACTCCCTACATGCTAACAATTTTAACAATCATATCTTACTCAATTTAATGGGGTTTTAATCTAACGCACAATTAATCTTCTGGGGAAAATGTAAGGAATTATCATTAACTTTCTCTGTCTAGTACATTCATTTCTAATCTCCACAGCTCCAATAAACCCTGATTTGCTTAATTTTTGAACACTCCAGGAAGAAATCTTGCATCAATACAGAGGTTTCTATTAAAGGATTAATGAGAGGAGTTTAGACGCTTGGGCCAGATCCTATAAATCCTATGTAGGATAATTATCTGTGGATCTTTAAAGAATGCTTGAGAGATCAGGTCCAGGTATTATAATGACAAACGGAGGATGAAGCCAAAATGAACCAGGCAGAAACTTAAGGGGGTCCTTGGCATGGTACGACTGATGTCCCTTCAAACTCACATACCCCAATATCCCATGCAGTATTTTGTTTTTCTGCTGCCACCAGTGTCATAGCAGTGGCAGCAACACCACACACAACCATGTGAGCACCTGGCAGAAAGGGCAGTGAGTAGCAGCCCAGGTAAGTTTGGCTGGGAAGGGTCTTTCTGAGTCTCCTGAGCCCCTTGGCCAATGCTTGACCTGGCTGACAGCTGGTGCCAATCCTGACCAAGCATACTCAAAAGATCTAGATACTCTATTCCTAAAGTAACTTAAAAGTAGGATAGCTAGAGTGAGGATAACTATGCAACAGGAGTAGAGTTTAAGACTGAAGACAGACACGTTTCTTACATTAACATTTCACGCTTCTTTCCATCATGGAACCTGAGCAGACCTACTTATAGTGCCTAAGTGGTCCCCCATCCAGGCACTGACCAGACCTACTAGCTTCAGCAAGATAGTGGTCTCTTGTGCCTTCAGAAAAAGAGTAAGCTCACAGCATGGTATATGTGCTGACAGCTCCCTTGTAGCATCAGGCCATAATATTGAATGATGAAATGTTATTCTTGCCTCTCCTGCCTTGCCCACCCATCCAATTGCTATTAATGGAGGCTCCTCCTCCTCTGCCAGCAAGCAAAGTGTCCAGAATCCAGGTGCCTGAGAGGCAAGTTGAATGACCTCCCTCTGCCTCCGCCACTGGCTGTAGGGAGCTTTTGTTTCCTAGGCTGAGGAGGAGATGGTGGTAGCAGTATTGATCAGGCAGCTGAGCAAGTAGGGAGGGTCAAGAATTACATATCAGCATTCAATTCACCGGCACACAAGAGAAAGACATCAATATAAAAAGAAGGTTGACGGAGTATTGACAGCCCTGTGGCTCACTTTCCATACTACGTCAGCCTTTAGCCTAATATCGTATAAACTGAGATTTCAAAATGATTGCAGGTTTGTTTGGAGGCAGAAGGAGGAGAATTCTTCTTTGATATAAGATTACATTAAAGGCTTGAACCAACTGAGAACAAAAAACTACAGCTCTGCTCTATGTCAATTTTACCAAGGCCTCCTATCGTCATCTATCAGGATAAAATCAGGGGAAGAAAGTCTTGGCTTGAATCGGTATGGAATTAGAGAAAAACATCACTGGGGATACATGCTGAACTGTGAATATACAGATAATTTTCTCATACCTAGTTCTGGCATCGCTATATTGTTATTATGCATTTAATGTATGCTCTTGCCTTGCAATGTACTTGTTTTATTATAGATCTTTCCCACTTATAGACTCCTTAGAGGCAAAGATTACTGCTGCCAATAGTGAAAACACAGCAGGTAACCTGGCAGAGGAGGTTTGCTGAGCTAGCTCAGCGGTGCAATTACTTATCAATTCAATAACTAGGAGGAAGATTCTGTAGATTTAAGAAATCTACCCCTAGAAAAGAGAAAGTGCAATGAACTGGCGTCTGTACAGTATAGTTGTTAGTGGAGCAACATGAATTAAAGCAAGAGAGAAACGGGATTCCAATCTTCCCATGATTTATTTCCTGTAGTTTCTGCACGAGGAACAACCAAATTCAACAGCTCAACATTCAGTCGATGTGGTTCAACACTATGGCACTATACTGTCAATGATATATGCATTCTACACACAATCTGTAAATGGAAACTCAAATTCTGCCTACTCAAATGAGCCCTCATGTGGTGGCAGCTAGCATATACCACATCACTAGAAAGGCTTCTGAAGGAAGAGCCTTTCCATTGTGATATATACCGGCCATCACTACATAGGGATGCCTCCACCAGAAGCATTCACCATGAGACACAGACACAATAAAATCATCCTGTGGTGTCTTTATCACTACTTTACCAAAGGATGTGTGAAATGACCCTAGGAAATTTATTCAGGTATTAACCACATGTTCCTGGGAACTTGCTGAAACCATTAAAAAAACTACTGTATTTTTTGCACCATAACACTCACTTTTTTCCTCCTAAAAAGTAAGGGGAAATGTCTGTGCGTGTTATGGAGCGAATGCCTACAGATGGCGGGGGGATCTGCTGCAGTCGTGAGCAGAGGATCCATGGTTCCCCTTCCTTCCCTCCTCCGTGGATCGCTTTGAAACAGCAAAGAGGGAGAAGAGCCGCTGAGTGGAGAGGAGAGAGGGACAGAGACCCTGCTTGCTTTAAAGGAGCAAAGCGGGAGAGGAGAGGAGAGGAGCCGCTTACACGAGTGTAAGTGGCTCCTGTCCTGTTAGCTCCTTTAAAGCAAGCAGGGTCTCTGTCCCTCTCTCCTTCCCACTCAGCTGGCTAAATAGCAGCAAAGTTTTTCAGCGAGCTGGGGAGGAGGGAGAGAAGCAGAACCTGCTTGCTTTAAAGGAGCAAAGCGGGAGAGGAGAGGAGCCTTCTCCTCTCTGCATTATTAACAGCATCCTTCTCCACCCACCCCACGCATGTTCCTTGTCCCTTGAGTGCTTTTCCTTCCCTCCCCACTTAAAACGTGGTTACAAAGCACGGATCCACATGGATCCTCAGGATTTTTGCATTGGGCTACCCCAAACTCACCGTCAGATCACATGTCTGTGGCCACAGCATGAACCACAAAAATCATACATCCACTGTTTCGTTTAGAATATTTTTTTCTTGTTTTCCTCCTCTAAAAACTATGTGCGTGTTATGGTCGGGTGCGTGTTATAGAGCAAAAAATACGGTATACTTAGGAACATAGGAAGCTGCCTTATATTGAGTCAGACCAGTGGTCCATTGACCTCAGTATTGTCTGCACTGACTGACAGCAGCCAGTTTCAGAAAGAAGTGTCTCCCAACTGAAGCTTGAGAGGCCTCAGGTTAGATCTGAGACAGGCATGCAAAGCAGATGCTTTATCACTGAGCTACGGTCATTCCCGAGGGAAACTGCTGATATTAGAAAACTTAAAAAACAACAACAGGCTGTTATTGTTTTTTGCACCATTGCTTCTTAAAAAGCTAGTTGGAAGTCTATTGTTTCGTTCGGGGGGAAATGTTTCTAGGGTGAAATGAAACCTGGGTGAAGAATTGCTTTCGCCTGGCTCACACATTTTAATTTCCACCACTTCGTTTACTCACAGGAGATAACTACAGCATGGTGTAGTGGTTAAGAGCAGTAGTCTCGTAATCTGGGGAACCGGGTTCGCGTCCCCGCTCCTCCACATGCAGCTGCTGGGTGACCTTGGGCCAGTCACACTTCTCTGAAGTCTCTCAGCCCCACTCACCTCACAGAGTGTTTGTTGTGGGGGAGGAAGGGAAAGGAGATTGTTGGCCACTTTGAGACTCCTTCGGGTAGTGATAAAGCGGGATATCAAATCCAAACTCTTCTTCTTAAATGAACAGTGGGCCCAAAGCTTACATATCTCAGGGCCCTTGCAGACATTATTTTCATTGCGCACATAGGCGCCGACTCCATGGGGCCTGAGGGGGCCCAAGCCCCATCAAAAATTCGTTTGGGGGGCTCCGCCCCCCCCAATAATCTTGGGCGCTCCTCCAGCAGAGCGCCACCGCCGCCCCTCCCCCAGCCCAAAATGCACAGGGTCGGGCTGCATGCCTCCTGCCCTCCCTCCCGAGCAAAAGCTCCACCCAATTTCCTTCGGAGCTGATTAATAGGCGCAGCAAGCTCTCCCCTATTCGCTCACGAGGAGGCGGCGCCACTTTATCTGCATATTCATGAGCTTATTTATTATTCATGAGCTTTCGCGGGCTCCCCCAATATTTTTTATAAGTCGGCGCCCCTGATTGCGCATTCATGATGGTTTGCTTTCATGATGCTGTTAGGGTGGCCATATGCAATCCAAAGGCAATTTGAGGGTGGATTGTTAACAGGGGGGGAAAACTTACCAGAGAGGGAAAGGATTAAGCACAATCACACACTGCTCTTCCGTAGCTGATTGCAGCCTTTGCAGCTGTACTGCATTCTGGGATGGGGAAATTATTGGGTTAACTGGTGTGTCATGTAAACTGGTCTGCCTTCAGAATTTGTGGAAAACCACATAACGAAGTTGCCTCTATGAAATGTTGTAATGACCACAGCTTTGTTTCTTTATCATGTTTCACGTTAAGCTCCATGTCAGCTTCCCCATTTGTACAATGGAACAAGAAGAACAGCTATTCAAGGTTACAAATTATACACACGGGTCAGAACGATGCAAACACGGGAATCCTATTATACAGTAAGTGTAACCACTTACAGCCTTATCTTAGATATAGCTGCTATGGATGGTTGAAGCTTGTTGGTGTGGCACTTGAAGAATGCATACAGTATACCTCGGGTTAAGTACCGGTACTTAATTCGTTCCGGAGGTCCGTACTTAACCTGAAACTGTTCTTAACCTGAAGCACCACTTTAGCTAATGGGACCTCCTGCTGCTTCCACGCCGCCAGAGCCCGATTTCTGTTCTCATCCTGAAGCAAAGTTCTTAACCTGAAGCACTATTTCTGGGTTAGCAGAGTCTGTAACCTGAAGCGTATGTAACCTGAAGCATATGTACCCTGAGGTACCACTGTTACAGACGCTGCAGGTTACAGACGCTTCAGGTTACAGACTCTGCTAACCCAGAAATAGTGCTTCAGGTTAAGAACTTTGCTTCAGGATAAGAACAGAAATTGCGTGGTGGCGGTGCAGGGGCAGCGGGAGGCCCCACTAGCTAAAGTGGTACCTCAGGTTAAAAACAGTTTCAGGTTAAGAACAGACCTCCAGAACGAATTAAGTTCTTAACCCGAGGTACCACTGTATGTCTATCTTATCATGCTTTCTTTTTTCTCAATTGCCTCATTTTGTAGAGGGTTTGGACACAATCTCTATTCTACAAAAGGCAATGGTGTAATATATAGTGCTCAACACTATATATTAAGCTATACTGCTATTTATTTATTTAATAAACTTTATATACCACTTGACTGTAGAAAAAAACCTCAAGGTGGTTTACAAGAAAGATAAAGCAATAAAATTATCAGTAAGAAGAATTTACAACTGTAATGTAAAACTTACAGAAGGTTAAAACTGCAATAAAATAGACTAAAACAAATTAAACACCTACAAACTTTATAACCATTTGGGCAGGCTTGCCTGAATAAGAAAGTCTTCAGCAGGTGTCAAAAGGAGTACCGGTATGATGAATCCTGCTATGATGTCCTGTGTCAGTAAAGCAATACTCTTTATGGGCGATCAAATGTACTCATTTGCTCAGTCAATGGTTTCTCAAATCAGACTAAGTGAATAAGCTTTCCTCGGAATTTACTAATGTAGAGAGTGAAATGCTTGTGCGTGGATTTTTTATTTTTCTCCGCTGTATAAAAAGTCCACAGAGGAACTGGCACATCTGAACTGGCTTTCCAAATTTCCTGAATGTACAAGTATTTAAGTATTCTGTATAGGAAGTTCTTACAGAAACTACAAAAGGATTAAACCATGGAATCTTAGAGTTGGACGGGGTCCCAAGGGTCATCTAGCCCAACCCCCTGCAATGCAGGAATCTCAGCTAAAGCATCCATGGCAGATGGCCATCCAACCTCTGTTTAAAAACCTCCAAGGAAGGAGAATCGGAATCTCCTTTCTTGCAGCTTGAAGCCATTTCACAGCTTTAAAAGCCTACCTTCCACAGCATGAGAAAACAAGCGTTCTCCTGTGACAGCCCTTAAGATATTTGAAGATGGCTATCATATTTCCTCTCAGCCTCCTCTTTTCCAGGCTAGACATATCCAGCTCCTTCAAGTGCTCCTCATAAGGCTTAGTTTCCAGACCCTTGATCATCTTGGTTGCCCTCCTCTGTACACACTCCAGCTTGTCCACATCCTTCTTAAATTGTGGTGCCCAGAACTAGACACAGTATTCCAAGTGTGGTCTGACTAAGGCAGAATAGAGTGATACTATAACTTCCCTTGATATGGACACTATACTTCAGTGATCACAGCCTAGAATAGCATTACCTTTTTTTGCTGGTACATCACACTGTTGTGTGGCTTGTGGTTTTTTATTTTAAAAAAAACACTCACGTTTGATTAAATTATATATATAAAAATAAACAGAGAAGAAAGAAAACAACTTCTATTTGACCTTGAGTGTGCCATTTCTTGCATAAGAAATAAAAAAAGGCTAGAGGGTAGTTGTTCCTTGTCGTTATACTGTTGCTGATTCTGTTGTTAGTTATTAATTTTATTTTTTATGATTCACAATCTGCTCTTTGAGATATGCCATATGCTCAAAGCAATTCAAGGATGACAACTGTCAAAATTAGTCCAATAAAAATTGCCTAAATGAGGAAGATTTACTACATCCTGATAAGTCTGTAGAAAGCCCCTCCTCCGCTCTCAAAATGCTCCCCCCCATCTCCACATCACATACAAAAGTCCAGAATGAGAGTTAAAAGTGAAATTATTGCTTTTGAGTAAGTTATCTTAATTTTTTTTAAAGCAAAAGTTACCAGAAACAGAAAACAGCTCTTTCCCCCCTTTCTCTTTCTTTGTAAGGCACAAGGGGTTGTATCCTACTCAGAGTAGACCCATTGAAATTAATGGCACAAGTTAACTATGTCCATTCACTTCAGTAGGTCTACTCTGAGGTATGGCTAACATTGGCTGCAACCCAAGATTTGCAACCAATGCACAAGTTTACCATTACTGTACTTAATTCATTAAAGGCACATTGTATTAATAAAAAAATACTTGCATTATGTAAAGTAGATGGGAAAAATCCTATATCCTGAAACAATAAGCTAAATCAAGGCACCCCCACCCTCGCCTTTACTAACATGGCATGAAAGGTAGATAAAACCAGACGAAAGCTCCAATCAAAACACATTTTCTAAATGCTACTATCATCCCCCCTCTTCATTTTGTTTCGGTCTACTTATGAATGCGGTTTCATCTATTTCTATTCACACCAAAGACAAATCTTTGTCCTCCCATAGAATTGCACCAAATGGAATGTGATAAAGGGAACTTTCTCACAATTATGATGTTGGTGCAGGCTGTCAGCACAGAGGGGATGGAAATGAGGTTGGGGACAGGGAAGGGAATTCTAATAGACACCATGATATATACAATGAACGCAGGGCTATCCTGTGAGAGAAAGACTTGTCAAACTAATCAGATCTTCTATAGCTAGGTAAAGGCAGTAACGGAAGCGCTAACCTTGTAAAGATGCAGCTGCTGCTCCTCTGACATCATCAGGTCATGGCTGTCTATCACTATGGATTCCATGTCAATCAGCCAATCCCAGAGCTCCTGGTATTCTGAATCAAAGTCCAAAAGGCTGCAGATAAGGAATAAAATGTATTATGCATACTAGGGTATAGCTGTTAAGACCTTGTATTAGAATATAAGATATTCTCAAAAACGCATGATATCCCTAGCTCTGTTGCGGAAGAGATTCTTTATTTCAACAGGATAAATGAGAATTCAACTCCAGTATAAGCCGTGACCTAAATCTCAGCAAACGATACTAGATTCTGTCAACAACAGCAGACATATTTCTCTTCCTTCAAAAACTTTAAAAGAAATGGGAATTACATACAGGGCTGCTTAATGGTTTTTAAAGTGCTAACATATTTAGCAAACTTCTCCGCGATGAGCATTATGTGCTATTATTTGCACCAAAAACACTACTTTCACAGAAAAAAATGACTCAATCCATTTAGCCATTCCTCTGCTGTCTATCTGCCTATCTCTGCAAATATATATCCTACGTTTATTTTCATGCATGAGTAGCTAGCATTTCAACATAACACTTTAAGATAGGCTTGAGTGAATATGGTAAGCCAGTGAGAACCAAGGCCAGATACAGTATTAGACAGGTGTTCCCTACAGACATGTTAGAAACAAAGGTAAGGACAGGAAGTCAAAACAATGAATCCTTGAATAGCCAGCAATCATTAAAATTCAAAGGAGGATCACAACGGTTTCCAAGAAAATAAATCATTAGAATAAGGAGCTTAAAAGGATTAATGTTATTCTCTATTGAAAGCCTAGTGAATAAGTAAAACACTGTGATACAAAAAAAGAAAAAAGAAAAAAGTAACAGAAGGTGCACACGAAAAAACTGCAGAAATGTCTGAAGAGTGACTCGTAAAAGAAAGAAAAAATCATTTAGACTTGCTAAACTGCTGTCACTCTCCAAACCCTTACCTTTGGCTTTGAAGTACAATTATGAATCTAAGGACCATATGATAGTGTGTAGCATTATTGCTTACCAAAACTAATTAACTTAGTATATTTAGATTTAAATTATGTTATTTGCAGTCCACAAGGGAATCAGTGTATCCTGCAAGCAAAGCAATATTAATACTTGGGATATAAGTATTTGGTGCCATCAAATGATGCTAAACCAGATTAAAACAAAGTCAGCACTCATATAACGCTTCTATTACGATCACACTTAGGGTTAGTTCTGCAATAATGATTGAAGCTATGGGATCATTTGTGATTCAACTCCCATGCATATAAAGTAAAATCTATTCTGGAATGCATCACAGTAATCCAAACAACTAGTTTAAGGTTGAACCCAGATACTGGATTCCTGGTCCATCCAGGTCACAGGATTGCCCTTGAACAAGCTAGATGGGCGAGGCATTGCAAAATAGCAAATCATAGAATTGTAGAATTGGAAGGGACTCTGATAATCATCTAGTCACCTGCATTGCAGAAATCTCAACTAGAGCATCCATGGCCAACAGATGGCCATCCAACCTCTGCTTAAAAACCTCCAAGGAAGGAGAGTCCACCACCTTCCAAGGGAGTCTAAACAGCTGTTACCATCAGAAAGCTCTTCCTGATGTTTAGTTGGAGTATCCTCTTACGTACAAAGGTAAGAATCACACCTGCTGCCCCATCCACTTTTGCCATCCACCACTAGCACACACAAATCCCGAAAATTGTCCACAGGACTATTCTCCTATAGAACACAGCAGCATCTAAGACCAATCAAGAAGATGGCAGCAAAAGAGCCCTATTGGCCAAGCTCATAAAGTCATGGCATTTTGAGTAGCATTCTCAATAGCAGACCCACCATTGTGAAACTCCGCCACTCCTTACAAATGCAGACTTAAAATGATCGATGTTAGGGGTGCAACTCAGTGAAAGAGCAGATGTGTTTGTACCTCCAGGTAGGACTGGGAAAGACCCCATCTCAAACCTGGGTGATCCACTGCCAATCAGTGTAGGCATTGCTGAACTAGATGTGCCAATATTCAGACAAGATATAAATTCCTGTGTTCCTAAAACAATAACTGCAACCATACAAACTGTGAAGCCAGCGAATGTGGTTTAAGTTTATTTAGTTCCACCAGCCGGATTGCAGGATTGAGTTGTAAGGAATGTATTTTAATTTGGTGGACAGGTAATCATAAATGCAGAGTTGCACACCTAATCCTCTGAATGCAAACATATTTCTTAAGGTGTGGACATTAATTCACTGTATAAAATGAAAATTCATGAGAGTCTTTCTCATGAGAAAATCATCTTGTGAGTACCATTAACAAACAAAAAATTAATGTGGAATTATTTTCACCAGCCAATTGTTCAAGTTTAACATTCTGTATAATTTCTAGTATTGTTATTCAGCTTGCATAATTTCTTTGTTAAAGTGCATATCCCATTTAGAAGTACTAAGGAAAGGCTGCATTCCATCAAAAATAATCCATTCATGGACAGAAAAAAACCCATCCTTTTCTAGTAATCATCTGCTATATCTTTTTTTTTATATCGTCCTTTTTGAAACCTTCATACAGCATCATATAACTAACCAGAATGATTTCATAAAATGATCAAAGGTCTTTCAGTTCCACAAATTTTGATCTTTCTTCACTTTGGTAAGTTGCCCCATGCAAAACTAGATATAAGCTATGCTTATTACCTAAACATTCCTGCAATCAGCTGTTCTTCAAAAAATTGTTATGAAAGAGAGTTGCAAGAAATTAGTTGACTATTAGCCACATATGGTCTAAACTTCTAGTGATAAATGAAGGCAAAAGCGCATGGTCATATGCATAAGCAGGGGACTTTGGACAAAAATTAAGAACTTGGGGGAAATGGCTGTTGGTCTTAAGGACGTGTGCCCATTCACAACCACTAGAGGCTTTGATTCAATTTGCATGCATGCTAAGCATGGCTTAGCATGAACGAACAGAGCAAAGGTAGTAGTTACTGTGCTCTTCCCATGATCCTGCTGCTGCCATCCTACCCAGGATGGCACCTAGATTTATGTCTGAACCTGGGCTTGCAGTTTCACTCACTCTAGACAAACTGCAAGCTGTAACCATGTTTTGTTTGTGACTTAATGCCCATGGTTTATCTGGTGAGACAAACCATGAAAAGGGGAAAAGAGAGGACCCAAATAATTACCGCCCAGTCAGTCTGACATCAATACCAGGGAAGATTCTGGAGCAGATCATTAAGCAAACAGTCTGTGCGCACCTAGAAAGGAATGCTGTGATCACCAATAGTCAGCATGGATTTCTGAAAAATAAGTCATGTCAGACTAACCTGATCTCGTTTTTTGACAGAATTACAAGCCTGGTAGATGAAGGGAACGCAGTGGATGTAGCCTACCTTGATTTCAGCCAGGCATTTGACAAAGTGCCCCATGATATTCTTGTAAAGAAACTGGTAAAATGCGGTCTTGACTATGCTACCACTCAGTGGATTTGTAACTGGCTGACTGACCGAACCCAAAGAGTGCTCATCAATGGTTCCTCTTCATCCTGGAGAAGAGTGACTAGTGGGGTGCCACAGGGTTCTGTCTTGGGCCCGGTCTTATTCAACATCTTTATCAACGACTTGGATGATGGACTCAAGGGCATCCTGATCAGATTTGCAGATGACACCAAACTGGGAGGGGTGGCTAACACCCCAGAGGACAGGATCACACTTCAAAACGACCTTGACAGATTAGAGAACTGGGCCAAAACAAACAAGATGAATTTTAACAGGGAGAAATGTAAAGTATTGCACTTGGGCAAAAAAAATGAGAGGCACAAATACAAGATGGGTGACACCTGGCTTGAGAGCAGTACATGTGAAAAGGATCTAGGAGTCTTGGTTGACCACAAACTTGACATGAGCCAACAGTGTGACGCGGCAGCTAAAAAAGCCAATGCAATTCTGGGCTGCATCAATAGGAGTATAGCATCTAGATCAAGGGAAGTAATAGTGCCACTGTATTCTGCTCTGGTCAGACCTCACCTGGAGTACTGTGTCCAGTTCTGGGCACCACAATTCAAGAAGGACACTGACAACCTGGAACGTGTCCAGAGGAGGGCAACCAAAATGGTCAAAGGCCTGGAAACGATGCCTTATGAGGAACGGCTAAGGGAGCTGGGCATGTTTAGCCTGGAGAAGAGGAGGTTAAGGGGTGATATGATAGCCATGTTCAAATATATAAAAGGATGTCACATAGAGGAGGGAGAAAGGTTGTTTTCTGCTGCTCCAGAGAAGCGGACACGGAGCAATGGAGCCAAACTACAAGAAAGAAGATTCCACCTAAACATTAGGAAGAACTTCCTGACAGTAAGAGCTGTTCGACAGTGGAATTTGCTGCCAAGGAGTGTGGTGGAGTCTCCTACTTTGGAGGTCTTTAAGCAGAGGCTTGACAACCATATGTCAGGAGTGCTCTGATGGTGTTTCCTGCTTGGCAGGGGGTTGGACTCGATGGCCCTTGTGGTCTCTTCCAACTCTATGATTCTATGATTCTATGAACTCTAGTTCAGATGTAATGCTAAGCCCTGTGTAGAGCAGCAGCAGCAAAACCAGGGAGGAGCATAGCACAATCTTCACTCTGGGAAACAGCAAACTTGCTTGCTTGCACTAAGCCATGGTTTGGTTTAGCGTTACCTGATGTTACTGGCCACCCCAATCTCTGCCGAGTGGTGTTAGAATATTCTGTTCCACCTTAAGAACAGACGTGTGGAATTGTTGTATGTCACATGTCTGTTTACACTCCAGCACAGCTTGCTGGGAACTTCCGTTTGTGTATAGCTTTTGCTTATGCTGCTTGCTTTGGATATGAAGGAGATCAGACATGTTTCCTTTTGTCCTGATGTATGCTGAATAAACTAATTGTAAATATGCTCACACAGCCTCTCCTGCTAATTCTGTTGCGCGGCGTTTCTCTGCTGAGTAGTGTGCCCTAGCTTCTGAAGCTCGGGTAGCAGATTCATGCACCAAGATCTGGAGATTGCCTGGCACATTGGCCGGTGGGCTGGAGCCAGCTGGAGCCAGCTTGGTTGCATGCCAACAAGTGGTGCATGAGGTTTCAAGGGGTCTTGACACTCAACTAGGGTCTGTGTTCCTTTGGGGTAAATGAGGTGTGGTGGAGTCTGTCTGCAGTGTCTTTGAAATATGATTTATTTAAACATATTTACATTGGAAGCTTTCAATGGAGAAGGATTTCACAGTATTCATATCTCAAGAGAAACCCGACCTTCACACGGGTGCAGCACTGGAGTTCAAAGAATCTTGCACATTATCTCTGTGCCTCTGTCCCAGCCTGCCAAGATGGTTCTACCCCTGAAGTACTAGCCCCACCCTTCTCCTTCCCAAAGATCCTTGTCAGGAAAAAAAAAAATCCAAGCCTCGTGTAAAACAACACTTTTTTTCCTGTGGGCACAGCCTGCCCCCTCCCCTGTTTTCGTACGTCATGGAAGCTGAAATCCTAAACCTTTCTCTTCCCATGGTAACCATGGGAACTCCTCCCTCTGTCCACCAGACAAAAAATGTCTTGCCCTGATGATGGTTTTCATTGACGGGTTAATGACTTGCTTCCAGAACCTTTTGCCATTCTTTCCGACCCCTATCCGGGTGAGGTCTTGGCCTGGAAAAAGATGCTTAGCCTTCAATACTTCAAATATTATCTAAACTCTTCCACTTATTACTTTCTAACATTTACTAACTCTTGTTACCTGTTGTCTGTAAACTGAGCCTCTGTGAAAGAAAGGGCAGCTTATTAACAACAGACCAACTTCTGATCGTAAGAAGGGAAACAGTGGCATAAAGGAGGCAATATTGTACTGGGAAGAAAAGAATCATACAAAGAGAGAAAAGGCAGCAATCAATTTTTAAAAAATGAGTAAAAGTGGGAAGGAAAACTAGAAGAAATAAAAGTGTTGGCATCAAGAAAACAGTGGTGGAAGAAAACATATTGAAAGAACATTTAAAAAGAGAAATGACTGAAATTCCAGAACAATTTCTGTGAGCAGAAAGAAATATCTATATATATCTATAGTTGGGGGTGGGGGAAGTAACAAAGTGAAAGACAGCGACATTTGTATAAAAGATATAAAGAAGTGGGCAGAGTATACAAGATTCATTTATTTAGATTTTTGTTCCAACTTTCCACAAAACAGCTCAAGGTATACAGAGTTCTGAAACAAGGTTTTTCACATAACAATACAAAAGAGAGAGAAAGTTTAGCTGGCCTGAACAATCTATACTTTCCTTATGCTGGGTGAAAATATATGCTGCTACTACACAATGACCAGTGAATTGTATACCAGCTATGCCTGGGAAGAATAGAGGGAAAACACACTTCCAGAAAATGAAAAGGCAGCAGAAAGGCCAGCAGATAAGATTCAGGTATTCCAGGAAAACCACCAGAACCCACAAATTACATGTCCACATGTCACATGGTTGCACTGGTGCCAATGTACACAAGCTGACCAGAGACTATGTCTGTCACGTTTACATGCCCCAAATGTGGAACCAATACAATCAGGTAGGAACAGTAGGTGGTGCCAATGCAACCCCATGGTGCGCTCTGCTAAAACACCAGCGCATGAGGTGACGTGAATCCCACCATAGGTTCCCCCTTTTCCAATGGAAGAAAGATATGCAATCATGTAGTCGCCATGGGAATCTCATGGTGTGCTCTGTCAAAGTCCAAGCGGACGTTCTCAAACATGCAACTCCTTGGCCACAGCTGCTTCTGCAACAATGTATTATGGCTGTCCTGGTTGACTGCCAGTCACATGTTGACACTTCCCCTTTGTTAATGGCTGCCCACCTCCTTTCCCTGGCTGGTTGCATTGCTCCTTTTCAAGCTGCCCCATCCTCCTTGGTGAATGACTGCCCATGGCTACCCAACAAGCAGGGCTTCCTGCACAGCCCCAGCATTCCCTTCCCTTAGCTTATGCTGGGTTGTCCAGGAGGGCTGATGAAGACTGCCTGGGGATGTGCTTGCCCATGCCACTTTGAGAGCTCCACTCTGAGTCAGAAGAGGTATCAGAAGAGGATTCCCAGGTACAGCCCCTAGTGGAACAGAAACAATCTATGTGGTAAATACAGGTGACTAGGGGTGGCAACAATTCACATCATTGAGGATGTTGTGGAGGACAGAGAGACAAAGAGCAGGTGTGGTGCCCTTCGTGGCTTCATCTCCCTGTTGGGAATACCCATCGCTGGTCTGGCATGGAGCTTCTCAGGCTGCCTGGTGTGAGTGGATGGACTTTTCTCAATTGGCTGTATGCAGGTCAGTTTTGTTGGATATGGGGTGGAGCTCCTCATGGTCTGCACAGGAAAATGGACTGTGTAGAGCAAAGGCAGGTGGAAGAGAGAGCAAGCAACAAACAATGATCAGCACCTGTATGCAGTGTTAGCCCTCTGTGGAAGGCACTGCTCCCTGCTACTTGACAGGAAGAGCACTAGGAGCAATATAGTTGAGGCAAGACCCAGTTTTCATTTATAGCAATCCAGGAGATACATGAGAGGCAATCACAGGGCAGTCATCCTTTGTAGCACACTTCTTCCTCTTCCCTTGTTTACCTGTGTGGGGTGCTCCTGGTACTCCAGAGTGGGGCTTACCTGTAAGTGGGGCTGAGTGCCTCTCCTGGGTATCAGGAACACTTTTTCTCTCTGTTGGTGGAGGGAATGGGAGTTCCATGAGACAAGAGTATTCATAAAGGAATAAGGAAGAGATGTGAGAAAGTTGCAACAGATATGCATTACAGCAAATGTTCCCCCTTCCCTTGCTCACCTGAGTGTGGTGCTCTGCCTGGCCCATCCAGTTGTTGGAGTGGAGTTTGCTGATAGGCGTTTGCATCTGGTCCAGAGGTGAGGTCCTGTTCTGGTTCTAGGCCAATGCCATGACTGTTGTGTGCAAGTCCCTAGGGGTGCTCTTGTCCAAAGTACTCTTTCTTCACAGTTTCCCCTCACCAAAAGTTCCCCCTTGTGAGGAAACAGTGTGAGTGACATGGGGTCAGGGAGATGTAACTCTATAACGCATGCCTTGTCATCTGACCTGTAGTATCCCTATGTGAAGTTTATACACTGGTGGTGGTGTGGTGCAACAGGGACCATATGCTCTGTCATGATAATGTGTCTGGGGCGAGAGGCAGGAGGGCTATTTATAATCCCACCTCCCTCCACTGAAGTCAATCACTGGAGTTTGGGAATACCACCAAAAGGTGGTATTCAACTAAGTTTTACTCAAAGTAGATTGAAATGAATGGCTCTTCGTAATGTTTACTAATTTCAGTGGGCCAAGACACAGTAAATTTTAGCTGAATAGCATCCTAATTATTTTGGGTTTTATAAAGTCTTATGTTTTCCATACGAATTGTTTTTGTGATTTTTAATTGTTTTACTTACATGTATTGTTTAGAGAAATTTATTAACCAGGTTACTTAAAATGTAAAAAACCCCAAAACCCTCACTTGTCTTTTTTTGGCGTTGACACAATGTCCTCCTCGTCCAAGTGGCACTCTACTTTCCCCCACTAAATCCAGATACACTAAAACACATTGTGGGCAGTTGTGTTTCAAACAAGAAAGTAAAAGTGCTGATTTTTTTATTGGGCACCATCTATCGTCATTTATTAGCACATATGATTGAATGTATATATGATGCATGAGCTGTTGAGAGAAATGAGAGGCAGATGGGGCTCCTCAACCTGGGAAGGTAGACCATGTAGCAGAAGCGAAAATCTGATCCTAAACCTCTGCTGCCTTGCAGCCATACTCATTCGTGAGAAAGCCTTTGGGGGTAAACTCAGAGGAACAATCCATATTTGCTGTCATGTGGGACACCTTTGGGAGAAGAAAAGGGTAAGGAGAAAACCCTACACAATTCTGGAGTGGAGTCCCTCCTTCCAGCAACTCCTGCAGCCAAGTTGGTGCCAAAGGTATTCCTTTCCTTTCGACTACAACAGCTAGATGGAGGAGATGAGGTTCTGTTGTCTGGGCAGCCCAAGACCTCCAAACACACTGCCCTGGTTTGCATGCTGGAGAGGTCACGTTGGTGATGCTAATGCAAAACAATGCTGGATGCAACAGTTACGAGTTATAAGCTCAACCTGACTGGCATAAGGTACAAGCGTTACGGGTTGCTTTTGTCAGTAGAAGTGGTCATCAAGCCAGGCAGCCCCAGGTTAATACATTGCTGACCCGCACACAGGTCAATGACTAATGGAACACAGCCATCGTTAACTGTGAGAGGGAAACACTCAACACTGACATTGCCACTCTGCAGGAGACTAGACTCACATCAAATGGCTGTCTCTGAGAGAAGAACTACACCCTTTTCTGGCAAGGAGGGAATCCATGGCATAGGTTTCACAGTGAGGAACCCTCTTCTGTCTGCGAAAGAATTGCTGACCAAGGGCTCAGAACACTTGCTTTCCTCTGGTCCGGTTAAGATCTTGAGCGTCTGTGCTCCCATTATGTGCTCTGACATACAGACCGAAGACCAATTCTACGAGGAACTAGGCACATTCTTCTCTATCAAGGCAAAACAGCAAATGTCCTGGAGGCATCCAAGGTCAGGCCAATGACACCAGCTGAACTTGATTGTCATCAGGCTATCAGCCCTGAACTGTGTTCATGTTGCATGGAGCTACCAAGGTGCCGACTGCAACATGGATCAGTCCCTGTTGACAAGCAAGATCCCTCTCCAGCCAAATAGGTTCCAAAGCACAAAGCAGGAAGTGTGGACACGAATCAACACTGCTAGAACAGCCAACTTTGTGAATGTTTCTCCAATTCCGATGAACAGGTACTAGAGAGCCAGTGTGGTGTACTGGTTAAAAGCGGTAGACTTGTAATCTGGTGAACCGGGTTCGCGTCTCCACTCCTCCACATGCAGTTGCTGGGTGACCTTCGGGTAGTCACACTTCTCTGAAGTCTCTCAGCCCCACTCACCTCACAGAGTGTTTGTTGTGGGGGAGGAAGGGAAAGGAGATTGCTAGCTGATTTGAGACTCCTTAGGGTAGTGATAAAGCAGGATATCAAATCCAAACTCTTCTTCTACTGAACTTCCCAAGAGACAGCACTGAAGTAAGGTGGAACTACATCAAAGAGGCAACCTACAACACAGTGATGTCCTCCTTTGGCAAAAGAGAGCAGCAGGTCCCTGGCTGGTTTGAGGCTGGCATTAAGGACACAGATCCTGTTATTGCTGCAAAGCACGAGGGCCTTGTGAACTACAAGTGCACACCCTTCAAGAAGTTGCTTGCTGCACTGAGAAAGGCAAGGAGCGATGCCTAGAGGATTGCCAGATGATGTGCCAATGACTACTGGCTAAAGATGGACCAGACCATTCAACTCACTGCTGACAGTGGCAACTTTCACAAAATGTATGTAGGCATGACGGAAGCCTTCAGGAAAACTGCACCACTGAAAACCTAATCTGGAGAGATTATCACAGACTGCAGCAAGCAGATTAAGTGATAGGAAGAGCAGCAGTTGACAGCATCCAGACTTGGAAAAGCTGGATGCTCCTCCCTTCCTTGACAAGCTGAAGAACACCATCAACTCCATGGTTATGTGGTTAAGTCTCAGGACAGGACAGAATGCCAACAGCACTGTTAAAAGCCAGCCTCAACTCCTTCCTCGTGACACACCTCCACGGACTTCTCTCGCAGTGTTGGGAAACTGGACACCTTCATTTGCCCCAGCTGCAACAAAATAAATCTCTCCCATATTGGTCTCTACAGCCACAGCAGGCGCTGTAACGCCCCAACAATTTGACTTTACCCTCAAAGGCGCACTCTTCCATTGTCTACCAAAACAGATAGATGCCAACAAAATATACTTAAAATGTGGAATAGTGGTCATTACAGTAGTGGCAGTAGTCATTGTAGTAGTAGTAGTAGTAGCAGCAGCAGCAGCAGCAGCAGCAGCAGCAGCAGCAGCAGCAGCTGTATTTGGTTTTGAATGTGGAATTTGTATGGCATTTGTTATATTGATTCCTTTTTGTTTGAGATCTGTCAACGGCTTAGAGATTCATGTTGGAAGATGCAGCGGTATAAAAAATAAATAAATAGCTGAACACCCTCTGTCAGTTTTGAGTGTTAGCTGGCCTGGCCTGTGACTCCGAGGATTTAAAAAGAAAGAGGCAAGCGTGTGTGTCGGAAACTGAGGAAACGCAAATGCTCAAGGAGGAAACTGCACTATATTCACAGTTTCCGTTTTTGTTTTAAAATTATCTTGCTCCCTTGGGGCTGGGGGAATAATTTAAAAGGAAATGCACTTTCGCATACTCAGGATGTTTGCTGAGTTATGTAGCAACCTGTTTTCTTTGTTTATTTCGAGATGGGCCCGTTTTGCTTCCAAAGTGAATGGCTCAGGGGCCCCACTCACTTCACAGTTGCAAGGAAATTAGGTTGCTGATGAATTGCCTGGTGCTACGAAGCAACATGTCTGGATGTGAGTTTCTCAGGAGCGTCAGATTGGCCACCGATAGAGGGAAAAGTTCTGGAGAAGACAGGCATTTTGTGTGATCCAGGAAAGCAATCCTTGTGGGTTTTTTATTTATGTCTTTGATAAAATGCTGTTAGAGAACCTTGGGGAATCCAAAGAAATAAAGAGCCAAGGCTGTATATGTACCATACGCAGAAAGTCTGAGGATATTCTGTGCATTCTCCTTGAAATAATGAGCAGTTCTGGTTAGCCTGTCCATACAGTGATCAATTGATGTCGGGCAATGAGTCACAACACATTGATCTGTGTGTGTGTGTGTGTGTGTGTGTGTGTGTGTGTATCTGGGAGAGAAAGAATCTTGGCTTAGCAGGAAAAATCCTCCTGAATAACATAGGAGCAAGGAAGAGAAGATAATCTTTTTAAAAAAGATAACAGATCACTGAGAATAAAACAACAAAAAGAATAGTTCCCTACCCATTACTTCCCACTGTGTGAACTTTTGACATATCCGCAAACTCTTCCTTTCGCTTGCTACTGCTGTTGTACTGCTCGCTGTACAGCTTTAAGGACATCTGTTCAACAGCATCTCTTTGTGCTTCCAGATAGCATAGCTGAACCTCAGCCTAGAAAAAGACAACAATAAGAAATAAAATCCTTTGTTTTCATTCACAAGGAATACATGTATAAAGTCGCTGCTTTGGGGCCCAATGAGCACTCAATCCAAAGTTATAATGCATAGTGGTATTAAACATTATCCTAATATTGATTAGGTGGTTCTTTATGCATTAAATTGGTGTAAAATTAAAAGGGCAATAGCCTACAAAACACTCCTGATCATCTGATGTGGTATTGTTTAGAATTATTATTATCATTAATTACCCGCCCTTCGCCATAAAATCGGGGAGGTGGGGGTGTTACAACAATTTAAAATACAATATTATTTTTTTTAAAAAAGAAAATTACAAAAATCACAAAACACAGTAATCATCAACACCATCAAAAGTTCATACATGCTTATATTATATTTTGATTTCCAATCGCCTTGCATTATAAATCTTCAAGACCATTTTCTAAAAGGAAATTCTTGGAAACAAATAGCAATTGGCTTTGGCATAACCCCCAGTACACCACAGTGGTGTTTTTTCTAGGAACAGAGATGCTATCAAGCAGCTATGGTACGCGACGATGTCACAGTTCCTGAGAAGAAGGTGACTAATTTGAAAAGAAATGGTACCATAAAGAGTCATTGCTGCTCAAATGACACATACAAAAATAAATAGCTTTAAAAAATAAAGAGTTAAAAATAGTTAAAAACAAAACACAACACAACAATGCACCCTCCCACAAACACATTTAAAAGGCTGTAGACTATTAATCAGCCTAAGGCCTGGTTGAAGAGGAATGTTTTTGCCTGGTGCCTAAAGATGTATATTGAAGGTGCCAGACGAACCTCCCTGCAGAAAAGGCCCCCTCTGGACCTCTCATGCGCACATAGAAGGGCCTCAGTTGATTATTGCAGAGTTCAGGTGGGTTTATATGGGGAGAGGCAGTCCTTGAGGTAATGCTATCCTGAGCCATATCATCCAGATTTCAGTTATTTCTGGCTTACAATTTACTCAGATTCATTTGTCCCGAGCCAACATATTTTTGCACTGTGGGATTTCCGGCACACACTCAATATCACTTGTCCACAAGTACTTCCCAATTTGGGTCAAAGGAAGGGCAGACTGAACTCGCAAAGGGGTGTACGTACAAAGACACCCTCTCTACTGAAGTGAATAAGGAAGATTCATGAAAAAAGTTCTGTGTATTATCAGACTGCACATGAGGATTTGAACTGGAGGACGCTGTCCTCTGTCCTCCTACAAAACCAGCTAAATAGGTAAACACTTTTCTCTTCACCCATTGTTTCAATATTCCAGATATTCCAAATGTGCAAAGACACATAACAGGACTCAGCAAAGAGGCAGATTTACAGCAAGGGCTTAGCTTTGAATTGTCCTTCCCAATGGCTTCTTGGAAATACAGAGTATTTGTGGGGACACAGGCAATGTTTATCTTCATTTCAGTGTATATATAATATTGTTCTGCCCTGGAGAGCTGCTGCCAGTCCATGTAGACAATATTAGGTTACACAGACTAATGCTCAGCCTGTGTTCCCAAGACTTACTTATTCAACCTGTGGAATTTATGTTCTGTTTAGCACTTGCCTAATGCTTCACATGTCATTCTTTCTGCTCAAGTGTTTGTTTGACTAATGGTGTAAATAAAAACAAAGGCATAGCATTCTCACTGCACCAATCAAACCTTCCCAAAGATTACTCAGCAACCTGAACTTTAAGCAAGATGAAGTCGATTAGCGCTGGTGTTTTCTTTTAGACTATTTCCTGGTCAAAAGAATGTGGAATAACATCTGGCTTCAGAACCTATTGAATAAAGTACTTTATCTATTGCAGCTGTGTTGATGAGCTGGATTCTTGAGCTCAGAGCACCAGATGACATGGGGATGGGTTTGGCCATTTGCCGTAATTGCCCCTGGATTGCTGGGAGGACTACAGAAGCGAAGTTGAGCTCAAGAGCACTTTGGGGCCAATATGGTGTTGTTACAACACACTCCACTAAAATGCAAACACGCCAATTAAAATGACAGCAAGCTTCAACTCCCCACCCCCCACCCACACTCTGTGTCCCTTTTCCCTTGTGTGTAGTGGGGTGTTTTTTTAAAGAGTGTAAGCCTGCTGGCAGGGACTGTCTTTTTTTTAATTGATTGTATGTAAGCCTCTCCAGGAGCCTGAAGCGCGAGGTACAAATTTGACAAATAAATAAATAAAGGGATTCAGAGGTGGAGAACCGACTGAGAACCTAATGGGCTACAAGGCAGGCTGAGAAGGGGCTGTGACTATTCAAAAATGTCCCAAACTGTCCAAAGTTGCAGGCAGCTATGTTGATCTATTGCCACACAGAAACGCAAACACACACACCAAAGAAAAGCGGTACATAGCACAACAACCAATTTATTAGGATCAGCATTTCTGAGATCCTATGTATAGTTTCCAGGGAGTACATTCCGCTGAACTTAGTGATGCTTGCTTCTGACTGCAGCATGCAAAACCCACTGAGCTTTAACCAAAGGTCTTCAGTCACCTGAAATGCAGTCTTTAGATTTTAATTACAAAATGCAAACAATCATGCAAAGAAGTGTCTCCATTTAAACTGGCAGTGTGAAGAAGGAACCCCGTCAAAAAAAGAAAAAGAAAAAAGAAATAAAAGACTCAACCTCTACTTGATTGCTATTCTCATTCTCTGACTTATGCTAATATGTCACAAGCAAACTTGAAAACTTCATTAGCACCTGATTCAGTTACCAGAGCATGGAAGGTCCCCGCCACATTACCCTGATGCTCTGACAGATGACCTCAATGCCCAGAAGCTGGGCTCCTCTGCATTCCCTGTCCACTTCACCATTGCCTAAAGTAGCAGTTTGTTACATGCAAAGCCTGTGGTAGAGCACAAGCCTTGTATGCAAAAGGTCCCAGGTTGAGTCCCTAGTGTTGTTGTTGTTTAGTCATTTAGTCGTGTCCGACTCTTCGTGACCCCATGGACCAGAGCACGCCAGGCACTCCTGTCTTCCACTGCCTCCCGCAGTTTGGTCAAAGTCATGCTGGTAGCTTCAAGAACACTGTCCAACCATCTTGTCCTAGGTCGTCCCCTTCTCCTTGTGCCCTCCATCTTTCCCAGCATCAGGGTCTTTTCCAGGGAGTCTTCTCTTCTCATGAGGTGGCCAAAGTATTGGAACCTCAGCTTCAGGATCTGTCCTTCCAGTGAGCACTCAGGGCTGATTTCCTTAAGAATGGGGAGGTTTGATCTTCTTGCAGTCCATGGGACTCTCAAGAGTCTCCTCCAAGTACATTCAGGTAAATCTGGAGAAGACTTCTGCCTGAAAACCCTAGAAAACAGCTGCCAATCAGTGAAGGATACTGAGCTAGATGGATAAATGATCTGACTTGGTACCCACTGTTTCTAAGGCCACAACTTATGCCATCAGCTGCAATGTACACAGAGAATGCGACCATCTCTTCTATAATAAGGAAACGCCTGTGCACATAGGGTTGGCAGCACTGCCCAAGGCTCCAATCGTAACTACAGTTGTTCAGAGATGGTAATATAAATTGGAAGTGATGGCAGTTAGGAACGGGGCCCATATATGTTAAAAGGCACCAGTCCTCTCAGTTCCCTTTTAGTTCAAAGTGCTGGTTTTCTTCTCTAAAGCTCTAAATGGTTTAGGATCCCTGTACCTAAAGGGACACCTCTACCATACGAACCTTTCCACACTCTTTGGTCTTCAGAGAGGGGGAGGAGCTGCTATGTGAACATAGGAAGAACCCAAAACAGCCCATTGGATCTGCCTACAGCCAATCTAGTCCAGCATCCTGTTCTCACAGTGCCCAACCACATGCCAGTGCGAAACCTGCAAGCAGGATCTGAGCATAACAGCACTCTCACCTCCTGTGGTTTCCAGCAGCTAGCAGTCAGAAGAATTACTGCCTCCAACCTTGGAGGCAGGGCATAGCAGCCAATAGCCTTTTCCTCCATGAATTTTAATTATAAGCCACATTTCTAGAGAAAGGGATATCCACTCAAGTGTCTTGGACTGTGTGCACGTCCTCCTTTCATCTAAGGTGGGCCTGAGGGTCAGAGAGGACAGGGCCCTCTTGGCAGTCAGGTTATGGAATATCTGTTTCTTTGAGACGTTCTCCTAGCTACCTCCTGATATTCTTTCAGGCACCAACTGAAACCTGTATGTACATGTGTGTGTGTGTGTGTACGCAGGTATGCTTTTCAATAATGTATCCAAAGTTTACATCTGTGGCTTTGATGGTTGCTGCCTGTTTTAAATCATTTGCTGCTGCTGCTCACTACTCTTGCATTTTGTCTTTCGTCCAATGCACTGGGGTTGCCTGTTTGCTTTTCAGCATTTTAACTGGTGTTGTTAGCTGCCTTGTGGCCTCCAATGTGGAGCTGAAAAGCGGGGTAGAAATAAGCCAATAAATAAGCCAATAAATAAATATTTATTTATTTATTTCTCCACGATGTGGAGAACTTGGAAGAAAGAGTGACTCCTGCTGTAGAAGTATGCTATAGAAATAATCAAACCAAATAATATGAGGGTTCCAACATACTTTTAATTTAGTGCAGCATCATTCATTGTCAAGGAATGATGTAACTAATTAAAAGGGTAAGACTACAGATAGATCATGTGTGCATATGAATACACACATGCACATTCCATGGCTGGAACAGACTCATGTCTACAGATTCCAAAAAACTCCATTAATGAGTACAAAGAAAGGAAAATCAGATGCTCCCTTAGCGAGCCAGGTAATTTCTCTTCCGTGGAAAACAAATTAAATTTCTTTCTCAAAGAAGTGTCTCACAAATCACCAGTGTTTATTGGTCTGATAGTTTTGGCTATCTGGCATTGTTCGCAACATACTTCTGATTTATTCCTGTCAGAAATACACCGCATTTGTATTTTAGATATCGTCATTATTATTAACATGTTGTCAGTAGCTGAAAACTTTCCAAAATTAAGTATCTTCTGGAATAAAGTTTTCTATTGCTGTTGTCAATATGCAACTAGCAAATGGCTCTTGCATTCTACAAAAACTGATACATCTTCTTAGCTGCCGGCAGTGCCTCATCCTGAAATAGCTGGAGAGAGTAAGTCTGACACAGGGGACTGATGCTGCCATTTGCATCTGAGAAGACCTGACTGAGATAAATGTTGGAACAGCTACCTTCCATCTTCTCTGGGTCCACGTACATCACTATGCCCTCAGGGAAGGCAGAAGACAAAAAGCCTAAGTCAGGGAGTTCATGTCCTCAGCTCCTGAGAAAACAGTGTTTCTAAATATTTGGTAACGTTTTTTTCTTTTTAGTATATTTTGTAAAATGCCTCAGGGATCTTAGCAACATGGTGGCACATGCTTGCAATCAATCAATCAATCAACCAACCAACCAACCAACCAACCAATCAATCAATCAATAGCTAGCTCCCATAGTATTAGGCCCTGATTGAAGCTTGACTTCTTCTGGATTGGATGATTGGCCTGTATTAAAATTTCAGCTTCACATCCCTCCTTCAGAATTTTATAATAATTATATTATTTATATACAGCCCCAATATTCTGAATGATCTGAAAATACTATAACCATTTGGAGGTACACTTATGTCTAAAGAGAGGGCATAACTATTCCTTTAAATGTTTTCTCATATTCAAGGTGTCTTGGACTGTGTGTTTGTTTGTTTGTATGTGTCTGAAATTTCATATCTGTGGTGTAGAACTACCTTCTATACATTTTAATCCCCATTCTCTTTTCAAGGTACACACAGTATGTCTCCCCTTTTAACTTTTCTCCTAATCTCTACATTTCTCTCTCTCTAGAAGCAAGGCCTGGAAAATCCAATCAGAAATTGGTTAGCTTTATTTGGTACGAGGTGTAGCTCCCAAACCTTCATCAAGGAAAATTCACCTCAACCAATCAATCTTTCTAAGTTCACAGAAAGCAGGCTACAGTAGTAGTCCAGACCCAAGTGGTCTCAAAGGCAGACTTCATGTGTTTCCAGGCCTGAATGTGAAGGAATACATAATGCCTTAGAATTTTCCATTCTGCTACAGACCCACTGGCTCGCTGCTTCTGGCCCCAGTTCAAAGTGCTGATGCTGACTTTGAAAAACCGGAATACTCTAAAGCCTGCATGCCTTTGGGCAGCTTTCCCTAACCTGATGCCCTCTAATTCTTTGGGATACCATCATGCCTGACTATTGGTAATGCTGCCTGGGGCTGATGGGAACTGTAGTCCTAAACATCCAGGTTGGAGAAGGCTGCCTTAGGGGCTCCATCCTCCCATATTTCCCATTCCCTTCCATTTACGATGATGTTCTGCTCTTATTTCTCAAATGTTAGCCCGTAAGGGTGCATAGCTAGGCTTTCTATGTGACTTCCTTTGTAGATTCATCTGACCTTCACGTTGAGCATTTTTGGACTGCCAGGTGAAGTCCTGGCCTTTTCAAAGGCTTTCTTTGCTTACTAACTTGCAGCCAGCTGATCGTGGCTATTCTAACTTGTAGATTTTTATGTTGTTGCTCTGCCTGTGTTTTATTGATTGTTTTAATGATGATTGAAGCTTTATTGATGCTCCTTCAGGAATTACAAGCAAAGCATGGTTTTGGGTGACATCCAAGGGTTCCTGTCTACCAGCAGAATGGACTTCTGCTCATGCTGTGGGAATTGTTTTTCCTCTTGTTCCCCTGTCCAGCCCTCATCAGGAGGGCTGAGGGACCCTCATAACAGAAGGGGGTTGGGGGGATGGTACTATGTGGGGGAGAGGAATGAGAACTCTTGTTATGTGTACAGAAGTCAGTTTACATGGCATTGAATGTAACCCATTGTTTGTTCACTGCACCACATGCTATTTCCCCCACCAAAATTTAAGAATTCACCCTATAGGTGCTGAAAGAAAATAAACAAAACCTTTAAGATACTGGGTGGGAGGGGAGGGAGAAGATACCTACACTCACCAGAATTCCAGATATCTTCATAATACCTAAATTTGAGTGCAGCATATCATATCATATCATTCATATCAGCATATCATTCTCTATATTTATTGTATGGGAGCTCTTAACCTTATTTTTCTTTTTCTTTTTTGCATCCTAGGACTGCCCAAACATACTTGCTTTGGTACACTTTTGTGGCTTGTTATTTTCCTGCTTCCCCTATAGATGCCAAATCCTTATTTCACTCACTTTCATGAGCTCCAGTGAAAGTACACAACTGCCCTTAGGAAAAATGTCCCATTTTATCATTTTACAGTATGTTTTTCTCCCTTCTCTCTCTCCATCAACTATTTTTTAATGTAACTCTTGTGTTCAACTACTGCAAACATTTTCAGCATGCACAAATCCAGGAAGATACGAGCTTCAAACAGTTATTTCTGATTTCTATATGCAGTCATCTATCACAGAGCGGCTGTACATAAGACTTCCCTCACCCCCTCCAACAGTTCATGTTCTACTGATATTGCAATTCCAGAGGGGCTTTAGAATCATAGAATCATAGAATCATAGAGTTGGAAGAGACCACAAGGGCCATCGAGTCCAACCCCCTGCCAAGCAGGAAACACCATCAGAGCACTCCTGACATATGGTTGTCAAGCCTCTGCTTAAAGACCTCCAAAGTAGGAGACTCCACCACACTCCTTGGCAGCAAATTCCACTGTCGAACAGCTCTTACTGTCAGGAAGTTCTTCCTAATGTTTAGGTGGAATCTTCTTTCTTGTAGTTTGGATCCATTGCTCCGTGTCCGCTTCTCTGGAGCAGCAGAAAACAACCTTTCTCCCTCCTTTGAAAACCTCAAGTAGGTATTGATTGGTTTAAATTTCAAAAAAAAAAAAATAAAAAAAATCCTATATTCTTCAGAGGCCATTGTAGGATACAAAAAGTCAAGAAAATTTGCGCTGCCCAAAAAAGAGATGTGAGTAAATCTACTGAAGATGATTTACATTTATTTATTTTTTTTAAAAAGGGCAAAGATGTTTTAGATCACTCATCAGTCCTATATATTGGTTGGTTAATAAAAATGTTTAGGCAATCAGCATAGCAACAAATGAAATAGTTTGCTCGATGTTGTTCTTTGATAGAGAGGAACATGAAGACTGGATTTTGAGGAGAGCAGCCCATAAGTAGGGAGCCATCGCATAAAAGGCCGCCTTCTGAACTTCTCACAAAGGAGGCACACAAAGAAGGGCCTCTGATATTCCTTATGGGGAGAGGCAGTCCTTGAGATATTACAATCCTGAGCTATTTAAGGGGGATCCCACCTTCGTCGCCAGTGAAATATACTCAGAGTCGCAAGTGATTTCATGCTCTTTATTCAGCTCATAGTGGTGAGGAGGAATGAATGAAAGTCCCCTCACAGTATCTGCTTTATATACATTATTTACACAATGGGCTGCACATGATTGGCTAATTCCGGAATTCTACTGTAAGCCAATCAGGTTGTGGATTCACTTTATCTGGAGCAGGATTGGGTGGTTCCTGCCAACCAATCATGCTGCTGCATTGTTCTAGGACCAATCAGACTGCTGCATTCTGAATCCTATTGTTCTAGGACCAATCAGACTGCTGCAGTTTGGATCCTATTCAACTCAGTACATAACACCAGGCTTCATAGGTTAAAACCAGCACTTTGAATTGAGTCCAGAAACTCACTGCAGCCAGTGCATTTGGGCCAGGGTTGGTGTTATATGCTCAAACCGCCTGGACACTGAATTCTGCACCAGCTGAAGTTTCTGAACCACCTCCAGAGGCAGCCCTATGTATAACATACTGCAGTAGTATAACCTAGAGCAGGCATGTCCAACTCCCAAGAGACTGTGATTTACTCCCATTATAAAAAAAAACTGGCAGTGATCTACTCATTGGATTGACCAAAGTTGTTGAGCTTTTTGGGGGGAGTCTGACCTAGAGGTTACCAAAGCATAGACTGCAGAAGTTAAGCTATCCCTGTCCAGATAGGGACACCAGCTGAAGCTGATGGAAGGTACTCTGCACTACTGAGGCCACCTGAGCCTCACATGACAGTATTCACTTCCTGAAGCATTGATCAGAAATAGATGTGGGGGAAATTCACAGCACACCTTCAGATGAGCTACAAGAAGTGCTGCCTGTCAGTAGGCTAGTGACTTGTCCAATCAAGGGGCAGCAATTTTTTGCAACACCCAAAGGAAACTCCCAGAGGGAGGGGGGTGCTCAGGTTGTTTCCACACTGGAAACTTGTGGTGTCCTGCATACTGTTGGCTGTTACAAATATATGCCACTCCCACCCATGCCAGGCAGGGGCAAAGCTTTTTGTAACATCCAGACCCACTTTAGAAAACATAACTTTCTATACATAAACTATTTGTATTGTTGAGAGGTCAGCATCCCTGCTGCTGCTGAATTCCTGGCAATTTGCATACCATTAAAGCATTAGCCATAATGTTTGGAAAATTTAATTTTAAAGCTGTGCTGTTAAAAGATGTTTGCTGAATTGTAAGCATCTATGACAGCTGGGAAATTTGTTAACACTCTGATAGTTACACTATTTGTGCCTTAGTCTGGAAGGCAGTAAACAAAATCCCTTTTCACTTTACAACAATGAAGGAGATTTTAATGCAAGAGGAGGTGTTTAAAGACAACAACAATTTTTATCACAGCAATGCAGTGATGAAGGCAGCATGTCTTTATATTTTCAATATTTCCCATCCATTAAGTTATCACTTTTATGCATTTATTTGCTTATTTTTGGCTCGGGGGTGCAGTTTTGTGTGTGTTAATACATGAAAGAAGGGAAGCACACAATTCTGATATAATTCAAAAAAACATTTTCCTTATTGAATTGTTTTTCTTACTATTCCTCGACCTATCACGTGTGAGTCTAGGTCACCTCCGTGTTATTGCCCTTCTACAATATTCCATCACTTCAGTATGTAGTCATGTACAAAACGAGGAATCAAGAATGGAAGGTGTATAATGAGAAGAAATAGAAGCTTGTTTCTCTTATCTGCCCAGATTACTGCCCATGTCAATGATAAGATTCATAATGGTGGAAATGGCTCAGGATGCTTCCAGACTGTATGATTCACACACCAACAAATCCAGGTGTGAAACTAAAGGTGACCTGAAGCAAACTTGCTCCCCCCCCCAAAAAAAATGGGCTTCTTGTGATGAGCAAAGTGAGAGGGAAATGCCCTGGAAAGTGTGGGATAACACTTTCTTAATTTAATGTTGTGTAACTTCCCAGCAATAAGAACAGAAAGAATGCTGAATAAACAGCCAGTTTCATCTAACCTCCACGCAAACATTGTGGGAACAAATAATGATGAATACTCAGTAAACATGTCTGGAAGCAACAGTCCATATACTATCAGTATTACTGAGAAACTGTAGCACTATTTGGGCATTTGACTCAGTTAAGGACAACATAGGGACGCAGGTGACGCTGTGGTCTAAACCACTGAGCCTCTTGGGCTTGCCAATCAGAAAGTTGGTGGTTCGAATCCCTGTGACGGGGTGAGCTCCCATTGCTCGGTCCCAGCTCCTGCCAACCTAGCAGTTCGAAAGCATGCCAAAAAGAAAATGCAAGTAGATAAATAGGTACCGCTCCGGCGGGAAGGTAAACGGTGTTTCCGTGCATTGCTCTGGTTTTGCCAGAAGTGGTTCAGTCATGCTGGCCACATGATCCAGAGAAACAGTCTGGCTCCCTCGGCCTGTAAAGCGAGATGAGCGCCGCAACCCCAGTCGTCTGCGACTGGACTTAACTGTCAGGGTTCCTTTACCATTATTTTTTTTAAAGGACAACATGGGTATGGGAAATGGTGTAACCCCTCTCTCCACCACTGACACCTAGCCATACAATGCAAACACCTGAATGGAGAGAGGGAGACTTCAAGTGTAGAGACTTCCACACAATCTGGGATCCAACAAAGCGTGTCTGAGAGAAGGCTCCCTTCAGAGATCTGCACTGCTTCTTGGGACACCAGGGCTGTACTTGCTGAAGACCTACTTTCATGTTCTCTTTAATAATGACTAGAAAGCCCAAAGGCAGCTTCTGTGAAACAGCCACCCCCTGGCTAATGGAGGAACGGAAGGAACAAGGTAGGAACAACAAGAATCGCTTTACATATGAATAACAACAATTTAGTTATCAAAACAGTAGCGAACAAACATGACTTTGTACAGTTCTTTTCAAAAAATTTAGCCTCCTACGGTCCTAATAGTCTTTTTCCTGTGGTTCAGGAAAGCACAGCAACACTCTGCCCAGTGCCTGTATCCTTATTTCAAAGAGAATCATTCAAGCCGACATCTACCCTGTCAAGAGTCTTGACTTTGAGCTGCTAATGCAGAATAAAAATCAATATATATTTTGATCATTTGATGAATATTTACTTCTTTCTTTAGCGCTCGGGGATTTCAAAATGAAAACTGCTGAATCAAGTCATTTTATTTTTCTGTGTTTGTGCCAACACCAATTTACTACCCTCCAGAAAGTTCCTGAACAAGACATCCCAAGTGGCGTACTTGTTGGTTTTCCCTGTCAGTCATAACAGGGTGCCAGCAGGGAGCCATAATCATTTCCCTTTCATACTGTTAGTGCTCCAGAAAGCAGTAGCTTGATTTACTTCCCCAGAAAAAGTAAACTTGTCTTATTTAGACGTACTGTAGAAGGCTAGAGTACTTATTCCTTTCAGGGTGTGCCTGAACTGATACTATCCATTAAAAGTTAAACGTTTGGGGTTTTTTTGTGGGGTTTTTTTGATCTCACAAGAAACAGAATTTATAGTTGCGTTTCAACGTAAGGAATTCCTGGGAACACTAAGAAAACAAAAAGCTTTGAAAAGGCATTTTCTGAAAAATGACAGTCAAATTCTAGCCGACTGCTATAATAAGCCCTTAGACTTCGTAGCATTACTGAGTATGAAAATGCATGCTGCTCCAAGAAAGCCTGGCACTTAAGATACTGTGAGTTTTATAAGAAATTTATGCTCATTTTTAATATAATGGATTAAAAAAAAATGCATATCTAAAGTCTACCAAGATCCGGTATTTCCACTTGGGTTTTGTTTTTTTTAAAACCCCCAATATTTGAAATAGAACTAGATTGCTTTAACAAGAACTGTAAATGCAAGCAATTTTGGTCTTGCAAAATAATTTTATACTGACTCAGTAGAAGGGCTTTAAATCAAACAGCATTTCTGTTGGTTCCTTCTTATAAATTAAATAAAAGTGGCAGTAGATGACTTACAGAAGGCTGATATGTGCTAGTACAGTTATGAGATATTATGCAAACATATGTTTTAAATAAAATAAAATATTTAGATTGCTGAATACAAAGGCAATTATGGAACGTCTTTGTTAAATTACATTTTTCATCCCCCCCCTTCCTCTTTCTTTTGGGAGGGGACCTGGAGATGGGGAGGGGGATTGTCCTGGAAACAGAACCAACAGGAAATGATGCTATATCTAAAACAGCTGGAGACTGTAGCTAATATAAATTTACTTGAAAATAAAAATGCTTTATGCCTCTAGAGACAGGCTGTAACATGCAGTAAAATAAAAGATGAGAATATAAACTTATTGTTAAATCCTTACTTTATGTCTGCATATTGTTCTAAGATGGTATTCACCACCAGAGAAAGAGTTGAGGGCTGGTTTTAAAACTCACACACACAAACACGCACACAACAATTAAATACATGTAAGGAATCTGAGGGAATAAGTCCTTTGCTTACAATTAAAAAAAACTGACAATTTTTACCTCCCTTCATATAGGCCAGTCACTTTAGCAGTGATGGTTATGTGATTCCACGATTATTGCATTATTCTAGATTGTCCAAATCTAACAGAAACCTTCTATAGTTTCACTTTAAGTGAATAATGACTCCGACTTTTCCACTTTACCTAAGAGGTAAAAACAAATGAAAATGACCTTTCTTTTAAAAAATCAATAACTGAGAATCTAAATATTTATTTTTTCTTGTGCCTAATTACGTATCTTTCATTTTTTATTCAGATTCATATTTCCTTGTCTCAAAGCTGAGTTCTGCTAATGGAGACTCCCTAATTATTTTTGTTTAGTATCACAAAATTATTAATTCTTCTAGAAATCTGCAGCCACCACTCCTCATCGTCCCCTTAGCCCAGTCCCTGTGCTTGCTAAACTCTCTTCTTTTACC
Organism: Podarcis bocagei; assembly: GCF_964188305.1. Lineage (NCBI taxonomy): Eukaryota > Metazoa > Chordata > Lepidosauria > Squamata > Lacertidae > Podarcis > Podarcis bocagei. The sequence continues at coordinate 36,823,036 of NC_138125.1, forward strand.
TTTCTTCCTCCTCTGTTGCTAATCTCCCCAGTCTTTCATTCTTCCTGACATCTACTTTCTCTTATGGGTGAAGGTGAAATTCAATTCTATTAGCATTTAAAACTGAATTTATCATATTTGCACTCTCCAAAATGCCATGTGAATCAAAATAAAGCCATCCTTTAATCTGCACTTACTCTATTTTGCGATGCAGTTATCCAACAAATGTTTACAAAAAACGCATATGTTAAGTGAAACTGTGCATAAAAATGAAGATATTCGTGAAAACAACATTCAAAAATGCATTGCATTTGGGGAAATTGTTTGCAAAAATGTGTATATTAGTAAAAAGTGCATATAAAATGTTTTTATTAGGAGTAATTTGTAAAATGCTAATGTTCAGCTCCTCTGAACACATGATGCCCCCTCATGCCCCTCATGTGTGAAGGAGGCTAAGATAAAGTGTACATCCATGTCTTATGACAAATATGGGGGAACAGTTGCTAACAGAGTGCTGTACAGTGGTACCTCCGGTTGCAAATGGGATCCGTTCCAGAGGTCCGGCCGGATCCCAAGGTTTTCACAACCTGAGGATTACTGTTACACACATGTGTGCGGCGGTTGACTGCTTCTGCGCACGCACACACGGCAAAACACTTCCGGGTTTGCCGCTTTCGCAACCTGGAGTTTACGTTACCTGAGGTTAACGTAACCTGAGGTGCTACTGTATTGTTGAAGCAGCATTGTTTGATCAATGGTGCCTCCAAAAATTTTTACACATCACTTGTGAAAACAGGCAAAATAATGCTAGTGTACTGGAATAAGCAAAGTTCACCAGTGTTGGAGAAATGATTCTTCAACATCAACTTCATTGGATGTTGTTCGGATGCCTGATTATAGTCTTCCAAAGCAACTACCCTATTCCCAACTTAAGAATGGAAAGTGAAATACTGGTGGACAACAAAAGAGGTTCAAAGATGCTCTCAAGGCTAATCTTAAAAATTATAGTATAAGCATGGATAACTGGGAAACACTGGCCTGCGAGTGCTCCAACTGGAGAACAGCCTGTACCAAAGGTGTCAGGACTTCTAAGAAGCACAAACTCAGGGTGAACGGGAGAAATGAGCTAAGAGGAAGGCACGTTTGGCAAACCCTCACTGTGATCAACTCCTGCCCGAAAACATATGTCCCCACTGTGGAAGGACATGCAGATCCAGAATTGGCCTCCACAGTCACTTACGGATTCACTGCTAAGACTGTGTCCATGGAAGACAAACTTACTCGGCCACGAGTGACTGCCAAAGAAAAAGACTTCCTTATCTGAAACAAATGGGGCAACCCACGAGTAAAAGAAGCACATAAGAACTTTCTGAATTATGATCATCTGCTATTTGCTTTGCTCATCAGTACAGCTCTGTTACTGCTTTATAAAAAAGTTGATTATAATTGATATTTATGGTTGCTTCTCCCGCATACGACAATCACAGTATGTCTTCTACCCAGTGAATAATATTTCACTCTCTGAACCCCATAGTTTACAGGACTCTCTCTAGACCACATCTCCCTACCCGACTCCATGATACGCCACTCTCCTTTTGCTCTAACACAGACCTGAACTCCTTTGGCCACTTATGCCTCTCTTTTGCTTTCTGTACCTAGTACAGTGGTGCCTCGCAAGACGAAAAGAATCCGTTCTGTGATTTTCTTCGTCTAGCGGTTTTTTCGTCTTGCGAAGCAAGCCCATTGAAGGATTAGCGGATTAGCGCTATTAGCGGCTTTTAGCGGCTTATCTGCTGATCGGATCAGCTGATAAGCGGCTTAGCGGCTTAGAAAAAGGGGAGGGGAGGGAAAAAACCCAGCAGGAACTCGCAAGACATTGTCGTCTTGCGAAGCAAGCCCATAGGAAATTCGTTTTGCGAAGCACCTCCAAAACAGAAAACTCTTTCGTCTAGCGAGTTTTCCGTCTTGCGAGGCATTCGTCTTGCGGGGCACCACTGTACCATTCTCCATTCGTTCTGTTTCATCACAGGCCTCAGGACCCCATCTTTTTGTCAAGGGTGCTGGGATCTGTAAGAGGGAAGCTACAGTTTCCAGGTTTCTCTGGTGAAAGCCATATTCATTGAGCATGCTTTAAATGTATGGTGTGAATCTCCCCCACCCCCACCAAAAAAGGGTCCCCTCTTTTTTCTTCCTACAAAGTCCACCCTCCCTCTGTTTCAGTGTTTCCCGCCTAATCTCTGCAACTCTTTGTGTGGGGTAGAAATAGCACAGCTTTTATTTTCTGAGCAATTTGCACATCAAGGAAGTCTCAAATGCAGATGGTGTAGTGTGGCAACGTCGCCACGTGCCCCTGAATCCAGGGAGAAGAGGGGCAATTATTCTGTCCTTACCACCCACATTGGTAGGTCTCATCTGTTCCCAGAAAGAGATGGAAAAAGGGCTGCAAACGATAGGCGTCTAAAATCTTTGCAGGTGACCACTATTTGGCTATTTGCAGTATAGTAGTGCTGCAGAGAGCTTGCTGTGGAGACCATGCATTAAAAAGGGACTCAAAAATAACTTAAACAAGGTTTTAATAACAAAAACAAAAACTCCTTATACACTAAATACATCAACAACTAACATGACCCAACTACCAACCCATCCCCCAGGGTATTGGGAGAGCTAGGTGCTGCTCCTTATATACTATACCCAATTGCTGACACAGCTTAATCAATACAACTCAGCAGCACCTGCTATGTTTCACAGCTGTAAAGCTGGGTCTCGTTATTTTGCTCTGGCCCTTGTTCTGGCCCCTTAAAGACATACACATCTGGTGGAACAATGATGAACCTTTACAGTTAAAGAGACCATTCAACAATAGTCAGAGAGGGGGAACAGTCGGAGAGGCGGCTGCAATCAGCCCATGGGTCTTAAGTTCTGTCCTGCTCTAGAATGTAATTGTATGCTTGGCTTTGCTAAAAGGAAAACTGGCACATGGAGCCCTGTCAAAGATCAAGCTTTTTTGAATTGATAAATGACTTTGCACCCCAATCCTATATACTTTTATGTGAAAGTAAGGTCCATTGATTTTATTCTTCCCCATTAAATCTCTCACATTGCTATATATGCAGTAGAGCTCTCATCACCATCAACGCCAATGAAATATTTAACACCCCTCTTGAAACAGCCATTGAGATGGCAACGGACCTAGATTATATTCACATGCCAGTATTATGGCCTTCACCTACTGACTGCGAAAGCTTTCACAGCCCTACTCACTAATTGAACCGACCAATTCTGCAGTGCTGCTGCATGTGATTTGTGATATTATGCCTTTAAGTGTGTTATTTAAGTTTGCAATGCAGTTAATTGAAACCCTACTAGATGCAAATCAAAAGTTTCAGCCTTAATTGAGATATTTTGAAAATTGAACCCATTGCTTCAGGCAGGTGCTACATGAGATTCCATTAATATAGGTAATTAACATTAGCCTCTGCTTTAATTAACATGCACACTTTAATTAGTAAAGCATTAACCAACATTAAAAAATCTGATCTTCATGCATCACAAAACCCGCAAAGTTATGACTTCTATGTTATTTTTTTCCCCCAAGGCTGTAAATCACATAGCACATTGACGGTTTTAAGAAGCATTTTATTCAATAAATAAGTTACTTGAAATCCTTTAAATTTAAATATTTCAAACAGTATTGAACTAAGAATTGTACATTACAGATTTTTATATTAAAAATAGTTTCCTGAGATTAGTTCTGGAAACAGTAAGAAAAAGATAAGGCAAAGTGCTATGTCTTTGTAAGTTATGCTTACATAAATATTTAACTTTTGGGCTATACAGAAATCATCCTACGCTATGTTTCCTTTTTTCCTGGTCAATAATTCTGTGTCACTATAAAGCTTGCATAGTTCCCAAACAACAAGAGCTGTTCTGAATTTCATCTTGTAAGAACCCAAACTCACAACTACTGACTGTACCAATACCTGACAACCATGGCAATTCCAAATTCACCTCAAGTAACTCTACAATTGGAAAGAAAGGGGGGGATGCAATCTCTTTACCCACTGAGCTCTAATCATGACATTTAACCCCAGGTAAAAAAACAGAGTCTTGTTTTTGCACATAGTATGAACAATTGCCATTTGTCTAATGGAGAAAAACATACAGTTATCACAGTCCCTGAAACAACCACCTTCTTTGAAAAATGTAATTCTTATGAGGTTGTGAACTCTAAATGCTGTTCTTTTGGAGGTTTCCGATTGCACTGATGCTTTTATAGGTTAGAACAATGCATTCAATGGATCTGCAAAGGTGCTATTCCTTTATCCTCAGCTTTTGCTGATTCATGAAACCTTTTACGGTTTTAAACTTACCTAACTACCTGTTGTTTTCTGATTGTAATCATATTGCATATGTTGCATTTGTTTGTATTCTTAATTACTGTACATTGCCTAGAGAGGCTTGCATGACAGGCAATATATAATGATAAATGTAATACATTTACATTAAATAAATATATTTTTGTTGATATATTGGTTGGGGTATTGTTTAGGGAGGTTTTTTGTGGGGTTGTTGCTATTATTGCTATTTTTTTTGTATCTTTATTTTAGATCTTACGATTTATGTGGATTTATTGTTCAGTTTCCCCTTCACTGCCTTGCTGTGGTGAAGGGGCATGAATAACTCAGAGAAGCTATGCACTATGCCGAGCAGGGCACCCAAGATGAACAGGTCATAGTGGAGAGTTTTGACCAAACGCAGGAACCGGCAAGCCACTCCAGTATCCCTGCCAAGAAAACTCCATGGACAAAGACAACAGGCATATAAAAGTTATGACGCTGGAAGATGAGCCCCTCAGGTCGGAAGGTGTCCAACATGCTACTGGGGAAGAGTGGAGGACAAGTACAAGTAGATCCAGAGCTGATGAAGTGGCTGGGCCAAAGCCGAAAGGACACTCAGTTGCGGATATGCATGGAAGCGAAAGGAAAGTCCAATGCTGTAAAGAAAAAATATTGCATAGGAACCTGGAACATAAGAACCATGAACCTGGGTAAGTTGGATGTGGTCAAAAATGAGATGGCAAGAATAAATATTGACATCCTGGGCATCAGTGAACTAAAATGGACGGGAATAGGCGAATTCAGTTCGGATGACTATCATATCTACTACTGTGGCAAGAAACCCGTAAAAGAAATGGAGTGGCCCTCATAGTCAACAAAAGAGTGGCGAAAGCTGTACTGGGATACAATCTCAAAAATGATAGAATAATCTCGATACGAATCCAAGGCAGACCTTTTAACATCACAGTAATCCAAGTTTATGCACCAACTACTGGTGCTGAAGAAACAGAAATTGACCAATTCTATGAAGACTTACAAGACCTTATATAAGTGACACCAAAGAAGGATGTTCTTCTCATTATAGGGGATTGGAATGCTAAAGTAGGGAATCAAGAGATAAAAGGAACAACTGCAAGTTTGGCCTTGGAGATCAAAACGAAGCAGGGCAAAGGCTAATAGAGTTCTGTCAAGAGAACAAGCTGGTCATCACAAACACGCTTTCCCAACAACACAAGAGACGACTCTACACATGGACATCACCAGATGGGCAACATCGAAATCAGATTGATTATATTCTCTGCAGCCAAAGATGGAGAAGCTCTATACAGTCAGCAAAAACAAGACCTGGAGCTGACTGTGGCTCAGATCATCAGCTTCTTATAGCAAAATTCAAGCTTAAACTGAAGAAAGTAGGAGAAACCACTGGGCCGGTAAGATACAATCTAAACCAAATCCCTTATGAATACACAGTGGAAGTGAGGAACAGGTTTAAGGATTTAGATTTGCTGGACAGAGTGCCTGAAGAACTATGGGTGGAGGCTCGCAACATTATACAGGAGGCAGCAACTAAAACCATCCCAATGAAAAAGAAATGCAAGAAAGCAAAGTGGCTGTCCAATGAGGCCTTACAAATAGCGGGGGAGAGAAGGCAAGCAAAATGTGAGGGAGATAGTGAAAGATACAGGAAATTGAATGCAGACTTCCAAAGAATAGCAAGGAGAGACAAGAAGGCCTTCTTAAACGAGCAATGCAAAGAAATAGAGGAAAACAACAGAATGGGAAGAACCAGAGATCTGTTTAAGAAAATCGGAAATATGAAAGGAACATTTCGTACAAAGATTACCATAATAAAGGACAAAAGTGGTAAGGACCTAACAGAAGCAGAAGACATCAAGAAGAGGTGGCAAGAATACACAGAGGAATTATACCAGAAAAATATGGATGTCTCGTACACCCCAGGTTGCTGACCTCGAGCCAGACATCCTGGAGAGTGAAGTCAAATGGGCCTTAGAAAGCACTGCAAATAACAAGGCTAGTGGAAGTGATGGTATTCCAGCTGAACTATTTAAAATTTTAAAAGATGATGCTGTTAAGGTGCTACACTCAATATGCCAGCAAGTTTGGAAAACTCAGCAGTGGCCAGAGGATTGGAGAAGATCAGTCTACATCCCAATCCCAAAGAAGGGCAGTGCCAAAGAATGCTCCAACTACCACACAATTGCACTCATTTCACATGCTAGCAAGGTTATGCTTAAAATTCTACAAGGAAGGCTCAAGCAGTATGTGGACTGAGAACTCCCAGAAGTGCAAGTTGGATTTAGAAGAGGCAGAGGAACCAGAGACCAAATTGCAAACATGCGCTGGATTATGGAGAAAGCTAGAGAGTTCCAGAAAGACATCTACTTCTGCTTCATTGACTATGCAAAAGCCTTTGACTGTGTCGACCACAGCAAACTATGGCAAGTTCTTAAAGAAATGGGAGTGCCTGATCACCTCATCTGTCTCCTCATCTGTGGGACAAGAAGCTACAGTTAGAACTGAATATGGAACAACTGATTGGTTCGAAATTGGGAAAGGAGTACGACAAGGCTGTATATTGTCTCCCTTCTTATTTAACTTATATGCAGAATTCATCATGTGAAAGTCTGGGCTGGATGAATCCGAAGCCGGAATTAAGATTGCCGGAAGAAATATCAACAACCTCAGATATGCAGATGACACAACCTTGATGGCAGAAAGTGAGGAGGAATTAAAGAACCTTTTATTGAGGGTGAAAGAGGAGAGCACAAAATATGGTCTGAAGCTCAACATAAAAAAAACGAAGATCATGGCCACTGGTCCCATCACCTCCTGGCAAATAGAAGGGGAAGAAATGGAGGCAGTAAGAGATTTTACTTTCTTGGGCTCCATGATCACTGCAGATGGTGACAGCAGTCACGAAATTAAAAGACGCCTGCTTCTTGGGAGAAAAGCGATGACAAACCTAGACAGTATCTTAAAAAGCAGAGACATCACCTTGCCAACAAAGGTCCGTATAGTAAAAGCTATGGTTTTCCCAGTAGTGATGCATGGAAGTGAGAGCTGGACCATAAAGAAGGCTGATTGCCGAAGAATTGATGCTTTTGAATTATGGTGCTGGAGGAGACTCTTGAGAGCGCCATGGACTACAAGAAGATCAAACATATCCATTCTGAAGGAAATCAGCCTGAGTGCTCACTGGAAGGACAGATCCTGAAGCTGAGGCTCCAATACTTTGGCCACCTCATGAGAAGAGAAGACTCCCTGGAAAAGACCCTGATGTTGGGAAAGATGGAGGGCACAAGGAGAAGGGGACGACAGAGGACAAGGTGGTTGGACAGTGTTCTCGAAGCTACCAGCATGAGTTTGATCAAACTGAGGGAGGCAGTGGAGGACAGAAGTGCCTGGCGTACTCTGGTCCATGGAGTCACAAAGAGTCGGACACGACTAAACGACTAAACAACAACAATTGTTCAGTTTAGTTGTGTATGTTTTGATGTTTTATCTCTCGTTCATGACTACTTTTGTTGTGTTGGAATTATGCATGTTTTCACATCGTAAGATGGTTTGAGTATGGTTTCAACTATGAAATGGCAGTATACAAATAAAAGTATCTCTGTGTGTATAAATATAAATTTTTAAAAAATGTCAATTTAGAGAACACCAGTGCAAATTCATTCTTGCATATCTGAACTATTTAACTGGCTGGTAACCACAAAATACAACTGCCTAGTGCATGCTCAACTGAAAAGGAAACACACAAATTGGTGTTACGTGTGAGTCAGTCCCTTGGAAAAAGATACCAGATGATTATTCTGCATCCAGTTAAGTGGAACCCTGGAGGCTAGATTTCGTATAGAGCTTGAAGGAACAGCACCTGCTAAAGCAAGAGGCAACAACATGCATGGACTGAGAGCAGAACTACTCTTTGATTTAAGTCCCTGGAGGTACCAAGTCAATTTCCCCTCTGAAACACACATTTCAGGGGGTGGGGGGAAGACCCACAGAAGAGAAGCAAAGAAGAAAGGCCTGATTTACTACCAAAAGGATTGTCTCCAGGGCAAAATGTCTTCAATGCACATGGTGAAATTAGTATGTCGGGCTAAGTTCTACATTATTTGGGGGCTGTGCTTTTTGCTGGATTTCATATTCACAGTGCACACGCACACATGCACATACATAAACCTGCACACCAATGAGATCTACAAAACTGCCAGTTTTTCAAACCCCAACTGCAGTTTGTTAGTATATGTGTTGCTGCAGGATGTTTTGTGAGATGTTGTAAAATGGCGTACAAAACTCAAAACACTGAAAATATTGTCCAGAACAGTTTTCCCAACCAAATTCTTCTGTGAAAGATAGGCTTTATTGTGTAACCTTTTCCTGGTTCTCAGCAGAAATTGCTCCTAGTATTTCTTTGTTTACTGAAATCAGAGCCAAGCATGATTTCCTTTCTTTGATGGGAGGCAAATAAAGTCTTTGACAGGATAAGTAAAGCCTCCCACAATCCCATAACTATAAGCTTTGGGCAAAATAGGATAAATCTGAGGTATACGGCATTCAGGGTTGGCTAGACTTGCAATTATGTTGAGTTGCATCCGTTATCGGCCTAAACTACACCCACATAAAACTTTAAACATGTGTAAAGCATTGCCAGCATGGGATTATCCATGCAGCTGTGAGTGAGCCATGTGTTTTTGAAATTGTAATCCAACTAAAGAACCTGATATTTTGTATCCTGAGAATCTCAATCCTCATTCTGAAGAAAAAGCTACTTTCTAGACCACTTATCTCAGAATTCAATAGTCATCTCTCTTTCCATTATTTCTATTGTTCTATTTTATTTTATTTTGAGGGTCAAAAAGATTCTGATCAACAGCTGGTGGAAACCACAGAGTGCTCTTGTGTTTGGGTCCTGCTTGAGGTTTGCTAGGGCAAAATGTTGGACGAAATGGGCTGTTGTTCTTAAATTCTTTCAAAATCCAAATTTCCTCAGCAGAAAAACAACAACCTGAAAATGTAAAAATACAGGCATTTGCTCTTACTCTGATGGCACTAACTGGATTTCTGAGACCAAGTTTGAATCTCACTGGCTGCAGAATTTGAGGGTTGGGGTACAGAATAGCAAAATGACTGATTGCTGAAAACAAGCCTTATTGAAATGATCTGCCTGTGATGTCATTCCCAAAATGTATGTAGGTATTTGTTTGTTTTCCAGCCCATCCTTTGTCCTGAAGTAGCCCAGGGGCAAATAGCAAAACAATTCAATTCAATATAAACAAACATTGTTTTTTAAAAAAATTAAAAATGCAAAAAGGAGGCACATAAGTACACACAATAGTGCACTAGGGATCAAGATGTAAGTTTTCTGTCCTGGGAAATTTCTACCCTACTATTCCTTGGAAGTCAAAATTGCTTTTGGTTTTAGCAAGTTTAGAGTATGATATAACTTGGATGTTGAGGAGAAGCAAATGTTTAAGAAGCTTGAGAATCTCTGGGCTCAAGTGCATATATTTCACAATGAATCCCATTTCTCATTCTACGTTACTTACATAATATTGACCTTACTAAAACGATAGGGGCATATACTTCTGAAATCCTCAATTTTCTCTGAATTACCAAATAAATTCTTCAAATCGCTACTCACTGCCTGTTCCTAGTAGTCACTTTCTGCTATGTTTACAGTATTTGAAAGCTGTCTACATATCCTTCTGCTTTTGTGTTAAGAATATCCAGCTGCTCCAACCTTTCCCAATATGGTCCTTTCACATTTATCCTTTGTTTCTTGGTGCTTAGACCATTCTAGCAACATGGTAGGCTTTTCCTATCCCCACCTTTTTACAAAAACAATGATACTTTTGAATTGGAGGAAAACACCTTTAAGTAGTAGCACCATGGAAACTGGCATCTCAAAACAACCTACGCAAAATGATTTTTTTAAAGAAATGTATCGTCTTTTTCAGTTTCTGCTTTGTGTCTTGTATATTTGATGGGCACGTTGTGCATATGAAGCTGAGACAGAGTTATTGGCTCCGCTAGCCTAGCGCTTCCCACTTGGGATTGACATAGGTCGCCCAAAGTCTCAAAGCTTTTCAAGTCCTTGATTCAATCAATGCTTGAGATTTTTTATTAACCTGAGAGAGGCAAAGCAGCTTGGAAACATCTTCATGTAACGTATGGCTTGCATCCAACAATGTTCTTCTGCTGACAGAAGGGACTTTGAACCAGCAGCGGCTTCTGTTGGCAGAATGGGAGGGGGGCGCTGATTTCTGGTGGTTCCCCATCATCTTGCAGTTCCTGCTCCAGAGGATTAGGTGGCCCTTCAGAACAGAGTGGAAGGTGGGAAGAGAGACTTCCAGCAGAGGGGAAATCACAGAAAATGATCTTCTTCCTTGTTTGCTGACATAAGCCCTTACTGGATCAAAGAGCCTTTCATCTGCCAATGGTGTCACCACTGGATGCAACCCTATTCTTCCCCTCTGCACTGAGCAATGGTCCCTCTCCTTGCATGAAGGGAAATATGGCCATAGTTTCTTGCATCAGTTTTGTTTAAAATAAATGGTACTATCTATATTTGGACTGTGCTATTATGACAGCATTTACTTTTCCTTCTTCTCCCACTCAGAAAGACAAGGAATGAAACTGTAGAAACTTAACAGAAACTTTGGAGGCAAATTAAATGTAAGATAAGTTTTGATCATGTATTTCCTCTTCCCAATTTGCATACATAATAGAAAAATGGTAGAGAATAGGTTAAACAGTCTAAAAGGATTTTAACCTTAAATTTGACAGAAGCTAAATGGCTGTGACATTGGGTGCGTCTACTTTATTCCAGCTAGTAATCCACCTTCAAAGTTCCTGTCAGGTAAATGACCTTGTATTTCATTAACTGATAATTAAATGGATTTATTCCACTAACGGTTTTAATTAAAATGCTAGAAATATTGATTACCCCTCTCATCCTTATTCCCCCAGATGAAAAAAAGGTTTTAGGAATGTTTATTTAGAGAAGACAGAGAATTAAATTAGATTGAATCTCTATGAGACCTGAAGACTGGTTCTTTCATTTCTGCTGCTCAAGCAGAAAAAGGTTTCAATTTTTTGATGTTTGATTAATTATTTTGAAATCCATTTATGCTTACCTTGGTGTTTAATTAAAAATGTCATTTTTAGCATAATTAAATTGGCTATCTGTGGAAGACTAACTTCGAACTTATATTTTATTTTTTATATTTGGGGTAAAAGAAACTTTTTACTTATTTGCTTTTGTCGTAAAGATGTCGCCTCATGAATGAAGAAGTACGAAAGGTTGGAGCTTAATTGGATTTTGTACATTTGAATATGCGAATACATATGCTTATGACTAATGCAGGTTTATTTGGCTGTACATTTGGAATTCATCCCATACGCTTTCAGAAACATTAACCTAACAAACATGGAGTATGCTTTTCCAAATATGCTGTATAAATTAATAACACACACATCACTATCTTTGGCAAGCTCGAATATATTTTTACTTGGGCAATGTGCCTTTTACATTAGGGAACCAAATGCAACTTGTATTACTGTCATAGTCCATCTGATCTGTTTTAAAAAGCTGCTTTAGAGTCTCAACAGGCATCAAAACTGATGATGTTAAATTGGACGTTACAATGAAATAACAGGAAAGACAACACAGGTATTTTCCCCCTCACCCAACGCACACACATATCTAAGCACTCACACAGGAATGCACAGAGGCAGATATCCAATGTTTGTCACACACAAAGTAGACCTACCGATATCTGTGGTCTTAAGTCTACCCTGAGTTTAATTTAGTTGGATATCACCTAGAGTTGTCACTAAGTATTTATAAAACTTTTTATTAAGAAGTTCATACCTCCACTTACTCAGAAGCCTCACTGAACAGAATAGGACTTACTTTTGAGCGGACATGGTTAGGGCTGTACTGTTAAACATTATTCCTGCATAAGCTAATAATTCATGGAGAGCTACAGTTTATTAACCGAAACCAGAACAACAACAACAAAATCACAGAAGATTCTTCATGAATGTGTTCCAGTCTCTAGAATGCTTCAAATTATCCTCCTCAGAAGCACAATGGAAATGAAATATATATTTGAAAAGATATATTCGGCAAAACACATTGATAGTGCAGCCTTGTGCGTTCCTTCTCAGATGTAAGCTCTGTGGGGTTCAGAGGGGCTTACTCACAGGTACGTGTGGGTAGATTAGGCATGTGTTCCCATGTATTTTTCTTTATTTCTTATTTTTAAAAATTGGTGGGATTTGCAGGGATACTTGTGATGAGATGACAGACACACTTCAATATTACTGCTTCCCTGTGCACAGCTGCCACTGATTGTGGCTTGTGGGTCTTTACACTGGCTCTCGGTGAGTCACTGCATTTTAGGCCCCATGCATTTTCTGAGGAGATTTCTGAGTATAGTCAGACACAGCAGACTTGGGCACATATTGTTGCAGTGGTTTATCAGTGGTGGCGGGGGACCCTCTTTTGATGTAGCCGTGCAAATTTACGACGGGCAGTATCACTTTCCCTACACTCGGTTGTAAATAATTATTTGCTGGTAGAGTGGCTCGCCGAATTATGCTGTAAATGGGATACCTTATCACATTCCTTTAATTGAAGCCTGGTGCGTTCTTTAAGTAGGTTAGGAAATTAATATTCTGGCCACCAGTAGCCCTTGGATCAAATCTGTCATCCAAAGGGGCGTTGCCTGGCTTTATAATCCATGGATTATAAAGTTCTCTCTGCAGTAGGTTTTTTAAACAGCTCAGGTGTGGAGTAGCGGGGGTCAGGGGGAGAAGAAGGAAAGCAAGAAAGAGAGACAAAAGGGAAAGGGAAAAGCAAAGGGAGGTGAGGGGTGTCTTCATTTTTCTTGCCTGGCGCACTGAACTGGTACGCATCTAAGTAGCTGCTCCTGTTCTGGAGGAGCGAAGAGGAACAGGGAAAGAGAAATGGACAAAGTGCAGGAAAGGCTGGTGAATGGCAAGCCTATTTTGGCAGATGGGTGGGTGAGGGCTTGGCTTCCATCTCCTATTCCCACGGGCTTAATTAATTGCTGGCCATGGACTGTTTTTTCATGCTGGACTCCTGTCATGTGAAAGGGGAGAAAGTAAAACGAGGGGGTGGGGAACTACTGAAAGTACTCGGGGAAATTTGGCACCCAGCACACTGCTGGCATTAATAAATGTTAAGTAGTAATAGTTGTTGTAGCAGTTTTAATGGTGAGACATTACAATCTGCTACCTTCCCCATTTCTTTCGGTTTGAGATGCTGAACATATTTGTTTTTCGGAGAGATGTCAAATAATTTACAAACGTATCCATTGCAGAGTTTTTATTGCCAAGTCTCTGAACTTTGAGAAACTAGCCAAGATGAATAACGTTATTTTTTTTAACACTGATGTGACATATTTTAACCTGTCTACATATAAAAGTAGTGCTGTTAACAATGGCAACTTTCTTCAAGTATGCTATGAATCACTGTATTCCTTTTTCCTTTTTGCATGCGCCATTGCCACTATCTTACCTTCAGCGGTTTTGCTAGATTTCAATGAAGATGGAACCAGAGGGCACACATTAGAATTTTATATCAGTTCAAGAAGGGGGAAGAAGAAAGACATATGAAGCTGGAATGACATTCATTGAAGGCTCCCTAGGGAAGATAACACATGTTTTTGTCTTTCACCTGCTAGGCATGCTAAATCAGTGCAATGATAAGCTAATTTATGAAATATATTTCATTGAAACCTGGACATCTTTATTGTTGCTAGTTCAGCTATTACATTTTGGGAAATAATGGATTCTGAAGTTAAAACAATATTAAAAGACTTGGATTTTTCTTAGGTAATGATTACCATATATCTCTTTCTAAGGCTCTGCCTTTCAGCCTACAAAAATGTATTTTGAAACGATTTAGAATTAGTCAAAAATTGAAATATACATTCATTTCCTATGCAATACTAGTTATGCTGATGCCATTTGTTACCCTATCAAGCAGTGTAAGGCATTCTTGCCAGTAATATTTCTTTATATTTATACATGCTAAAATGCAAAAAAAGGTAACTCTTGGGAGACACTTCCCTGCCACAGGGCTTTGAACTTCAAATCACTCTGCTGCCTGGTGGGGCTATGCCATTATGACCCAATGATGCACCAGTTTTGATGGTGTCAACTTCGACCCACATCTAGATTATGCCGGCAAAACAGCAGTGGTCTATATAACTGGGTCACAAATGCCGGCATCTCTACTTGCAATATGCTGGTGGTACCAAAGCTATTGTTTGACAGGCTATGCAGAGGGAAGATGAAGACAGAAAAGGCAATGTCACATACGTGGCATCTATTCAGCCACAAGGAAGTCAGGCGCACCCATCAATATACTGAACTTGCAGTTGACAGGCAGCACAGCAGGAGCACACACTCCAGAAGAGCTCGCTGCTTTAGTTGTGTCAGTGCAAGCCACTTAGCATGATGTCGCAGCTATGTTCTTCCATAGGATCCAAGAGAGAGTTATCAAAACAAGAAGCTCAGTGATCTTTCCTGTGTAACAGCACACGGAATTAACATCTCCACTGTTTCATTTAAATCAAGAAGCTGTTTGGTTGCACCGGTTACCTTCACAGTCTGAAATCTTATTTAAGGGAAATCGCAAGGCACATGAGATCTCTAGGAGAAACTTGCAGTGTTACAGATAGGCATTCTGGTATCCAATGACAAAAACTGCATATTTACTTTATAACAAAGCTTGAAACTTTGGGACGTTCTGTAAGTAATTTAGTATGACAAGAGTACTACAATTCCAATACAATCTAATCTTAGAACGCTTAATAAAAACAAAAACACTCTGATACAGATTAGTCCAGAAAAAACATGCATCCTTACATAAAGATTCACCACTTCTATAATAACAATATCCAAAGCTGTTTAAATCCGCAGCAGCAAAAATAACCAAGAGTCTCACGGCACCTCAAAGTCTAATGTTAAGCTTGTTCCACAATAAAACTTGTGAGTCTTTAAGACTCTTTGGTTTTGTTTCAATTTCAACTTTAATACCTTCTGTGAAGGTTAGCAAATAATGGCTTATTCAGGCATCTTCTCTGATATACCCCTTGGCTTAAGTAAACATTACTAACCCTTTATGTTGGGCTGGAGTGAGGATGGGTTAGATTACATCCTAAGGGTTCAGTTCTATCACTTAGGTCCTATTGTAATTAATGAACCTCCGCATATATATGTATCCCTGTGCTATAACTCTCCCATCACGCATGAACCTGTCTGAAATTTGAGATGTCCCCACCATCACAGGTTAGGCAAGTGGTGGTGGATCATATTTCAAAGGTATATGGGGTCACCACTGAAAAGGCCCTTCCTCAGCTACCCATCAACCACACCTCTCTTATTAATGGAGCAGATAGCAGCACTTATTAGGCTGCTTATAGAGCTTGGGCAGACATACAGGTGCAGGTGCTCCTTCAGGTGATGTGATCCCAAACCATTTAGGGCTTTAAATGCTAAATCTAGCTCTTTAATTTGGGTGTGGCAGCAAACAGGAAGGCAATATAAATTTTACAGAATAGGCGCAATATCCTCTGGTTGCTTAGTTCCTGCAAGTTCTTGCTGCTGCACTCTGTACCAGTGTGAGTTTCTGAATTGTGTTTAAAGGCAGGCCCCCACATACAGCAATTTACAGTAATCTATCTGGGATATAATGTGTCACGAGAGTACTTGTCACTTGAGAGCCAGTGTGGTGTAGTGGTTAAGAGCGGTGGACTCGTAATCTGGTGAACTGGGTTCGATTCCCCGCTCCTCCACATGCAGCTGCTGGGTGACCTTGGGCCAGTCACACTTCTCTGAAGTCTCTCAGCCCCACTCACCTCACAGAGTGTTTGTTGTGGGGGAGGAAGGGAAAGGAGATTGTTAGCCGCTTTGAGACCCCTTTGGGTAGTGATAAAGCGGGATATCAAATCCAAAACTCTTCTTCTTCTTCACTAAGGCAAGGTCTACTTGTAACTGAAACAGACTTAAAATCCATTGTACCATGTATGCAAGTCACACATTTCAGGACAAGCAATCAACATTTGCTTCTAGTGGCATTTCAAAAACTGGAAATTACAGTGGTGGGAAGAGTACAAAGATTTTTGTCAATGTGATAACAGTTGCAAAAGAAGGGACATTTCTCAGTGTGCTAGAGTGGGAATGGCAGAATGCAACTGTGATGATTATTTCGGCAGAGAACATATCCACTGCCTTAGTCACCAGAAATTCTTTACCAAAGGTCCAATCCTGTACTCAAGAACTTCAGAGAAAGTCCCATTGAACTCAACAGGGGCCTACTTCTGAACAGGCTTGCATAAAATTGTTCTTGCTTCTCCACAGGCATCTTTAGCATGTTTTTGATAGTAGTAAAACTAGAGTTTTATGGGATAGCAGAAGTCACTGTTGGGGACTGGACTGGTCAATTTACAGAGAGATTCCATCGTCAATTCTCTATTTTTGTTTCTTCACACTAGATGTATGAAAAAGTCGCATTTGTCTCATACACGCACACACACACACACACACACACACACACACACACACACACACACACATTTAGATAATCTGGTGTATATTTCCTTGTCACAACAAAACTGTTATCTGCCTCTGAAAGGAGAAAGTGATAATGGAAATAACAGGACCTTTCCAAGACTTTACATGGCTGAATTTCAGCAAATCTCTTTTGATGACAAAAAACGCCTGATGAAATAAACAAGTAAGAAGAATCTTTGTCAGTTTCCTGAATCATCCAGTGCCTTATTCAAAACCTCCATACCCCGATAAGGTGGGTATTTAGACAATATCAAGGGCATTTTCACACATGAACCTTCAAGTGAGTTTTGCTTAACTAGTACAGGCAACGACTGATTTGCACAAGGGCTATGTTCTGGACCCCAGAGTACATTGATGGGGCCCATGTAAGGTCACCCCACCTGTTATGCCTCATTTTGTGACTTTTGGGGTCACTTCTGGGTTCAGCGCAATGCACATGTGCACGGTTGCAAACATATCTGACGCATCTAAAACGGTCACTGCCTATACTGTAATATAATTGGTCACAATGCTCATTCAAATTACAAATGCTTTTCCTTGACTTCCTGTTCTGCTTTTAAATATACACACATTCACATAAAGAGCTCAAAGGACTCAATATAGATTTAAACTTAGAAACATAAGAAGAGCCTTGCTGGATCAGACCACAGATCCAACTAGTCCAGCATCTTGTTCTCACAGTGGCCAACCAGATAATAACTACTACTACTAGTAAAGGTAAAGGTAAAGGTACCCCTGCCCGTACGGGCCAGTCATGTCCGACTCTAGGGTTGTGCGCCCATCTCACTTAAGAGGCCGGGGGCCAGCGCTGTCTGGAGACACTTCTGGGTCACGTGGCCAGCGTGACGAAGCTGCACTGGTGAGCCAGCACCAGCGCAGCACACAGAAACGCCGTTCACCTTCCCGCTAGAAAGCGGTACCTATCTATCTACTTGCACTTAGGGGTGCTTTCGAACTGCTAGGTGGGCAGGAGCTGGGACCGAAAGACGGGAGCTCACCCCGCCGCGGGGATTCGAACCGCCGACCATGCGATCGGCAAGCCCTAGGCGCTGAGGTTTTACCCACAGCGCCACCCGCGTCCCTTCACTAGTAGTAGTATTTTATTTGCCCACTGCCCATCTGACTGGGTTGCCCCAGCCACTCTGAGCAGCTGTCAACAAATATAAAAGCATAATAAAACATCAAACATTAAAAACTTCCCAATACATGACTGCCTTCAGATGTCTTCTAAACAATGTATAGCTATTTATCTCCTTGACATCTGATGGGAGGGCATTCCACAGGGCAGGCGCCACTACCGAGAAGGCCTTCTGCCTGGTTCCCTGTAACCTCACTTCTTGCAATGAGAGAACTGGCAGAAGGCTCCCAGAGCTAGATCTCAGTATACCGGATGAATGATGCCTCTGGGAAGCCCAAAAGAAGGACTCAAGCACAACAGCACAGTTCCCAGTCATGTTCCTCAGCCACTAACAGTCAGATACACCACCTCTGATACTGGGGGGTAGTATATAGTCATCATGACTATAGTAGCCATTGGTAGCCATATCCTCCATGACTAATCCCCTTTTAAAGCCATCCAATGTAGCAGCCATCACTACATTTTATGGAGGCTTCACATTTTATGGGGGCTATCTTTGAAGGTGACCCGGAAACTACAACTAATCCAGAATGCAGCAGCTAGACTGGTGACTGGGGGCAGCTGCCGAGACCACATAACACCAGTCTTGAAAGACCTACATTGGCTCCCAGTACATTTCCGAGCACAATTCAAAGTGTTGGTGTTGACCTTTAAAGCCCCAAACAGCCTCAGCCCAGTATACCTGAAGGAGTGTCTCCACCCCCATCATTCTGCCCGGACGCTGAGGTCCAGTACTGAGGGCCTTCTCGATAGTGGCGCCCGCCCTGTGGAACGCCCTCCCATCAGATGTCAAAGAGATCAACAACTAACTGACATTTAGAAGACATCTGAAGGCAGCCCTGTTCAGGGAAGTTTTTAATGTGTGACATTTTAATATATTTTTAATCTTTGTTGGAAGCCGCCCAGAGTGGTTGGGGAAACCAATCCAGATGGGCAGGGTACAAATAATATATTATTATTATTATTATTATTATTATTATTATTATTATTATTATTATTATTAATATCAAGGGTGCTGTTGCTGTTATTGTTGACATCCGTCTGTCTCCAGAGACAATGGAGTGTGCCTCTGGGGGTCAAACTGCTGGAGAATCACAGCGCCTTCTCTTGTGACCTGAAATGGGAATACTTACTAAATAGGGTAATGGGAGGTAAATACATGGAGCATTAATGCTCTGGTCTGGGTTAAAAGGCTCCAGGAAAGGACAGATAAAGCAGGTTTGAACATCAAAATCTGCATTCACCATTTTGGGGGAGAAACAACTCCTACCCCCCTTTCCTATATTATCTAGGAATGCATCTGCATGATAGCCCTATAATTAATTCCCCCACCTGATAATTTTAGCTTCATAATTGCCCAGAAATGTTATGCTAGTCTTTTAGGGCCACCCGAAGCTCTAATGATTTTAAAAGTAGGTGTCAAAACTAGCTTTTTTAAAACAAAGCAACAACAACAACAAAAACCTGAACACCACTTTGCAGCCTATGGTTAAATATAAATGAATAAATATTACAGTTCTGTCTCATGAATAATAATGTTTGTACAGTGCAATCCAAGCTATGTCTACTCAGAAGCAAGTGCTACATGTGTGCAGGACAGAAACCTTACTCTCTCATACAGTTTTTCTATATTTGCATCTATAGTTTATAAAGAGCCTACCAAGTATGAATGATGTATTTTGCTTCTTCCAGTGAAGCTGCGTCTTGAAAGTGTGTGTTCAATTACTTCCTTTTTTGCCATAGAGCAATCTAGCAGCCAGACTCTGCTCACCTCATACTTGGGATGTATAGATTCTCCCAGACTACTAAACAATGGGCATGCCATGTACAATCCTAGTCAGGATTGTGTCCTGGTGCATAAATGTGGAAGGAGCAAATAAACAAAATTTAAGCATCTGTTGTGAAAAAAGCCAAAAAATTATATGAAGGAACTGGACTTTCTAGATTTTTTTTCCTGGAAATTAGGAATATCTATGTCTGGGGCTTTATTGTTGTTAGCTGCCCTGAGCCCGGCTTCGGCTGGGGAGGGCAGGATACAAATAAAAGTTATTATTATTATTATTCTGGCTTCTGGCATTTGGCTGGGGTGGGGTGTTCAGGGAGAGGAGATACATACAGTGCTCACAATCACTGAGCAGGCTCTAAATAAAGTATGACATTTCTGCACAGCTTGCCAGATGTTGCCATTGCTTTAAAATCTCCTCCAGTTGGTACTTTTCAATAATGTGCTCAGCTTTTATGTCTAAAAATTATTAACAGCTTTTTATGATCTAATTATTTTCCGTATGCACATCAAGGCAGGATGGTATTGACTTCGCCTGACCTTTTAACAGAAAAGGTCTTCTAGTTAAAGGAAACATTTCTCTTTTACAGGAGCACTGTGCAAATATGCCCACAAACATTTTATAGCAAAGATAATAATACCATAGGATTTAGGTTCACTTCTCAGCTGAGAAAGCAAATCTTTTTTAACTGAGATGCTTGGTCTGTATCAACACATTGCACTAAATATCACATTCAAAGCTCGGAGTATTTATAACTAGCAGAGGAGCAAGGAAGATTGTGCAACAACAACAATTGCCATTTGATACTACTGGAGAATTGCAGGAATTGGCAGACGGTGTGCAGGAGGTGGAAAATGAAGATTTTCCTATATTTCTGGGTGGCTATGATTCTGCATTTTTCCAAGTTCTGATTTCCTATGGCATTGTATTTATGACTGGTACAAGAGATGCTGGTTGTCACAATAAAAAAAACGGGATTCCCCCCCCCCCAATTTTCCACTGACGAGTTGAAATCCTTATTTAATTTAATTATTTTAAAGATTTAGAAATCTGACTTCACAGCCAGAAGCTATCAAAGTGGCATACAATAAGATAGAATGATAAAGAATATGAAATATTAAATTATAAAAAACAATGAAACATTGAAACAATTGCACAATTAAAATTCCATAATATAGCTGGATCACACTTCCAGGAAAGCCTTAAACAAAAAACATATTCAACAGCCACAAAAAGCTGGCTAATTTCATCTGGTAGCAGATTCCTGGGGATTGGAGCTCCAACACTAAAAATCTGGTGTCTAGTGCATACTAAGCACTCCTCTGGGGCATGAGATACTCTTAGCCGTGACCCATCAGACAAGGATATATGGGATGATGGTATGATTTGTGAGATGGGTATGGGGTTGTTGACATCCATCCATCCATCCATCTCAAGAGACAATGGAGTGTGCCTCCATCGGTGAAGTCAAACTGCTGGAGAATCGCAGCAACTGCTGTGGCTGCAGAGACTGGTAACTTGTAATTGCTGCCTCCCATGCTATTTTTGCTGCAATGGCAGCACTGAAGTGGCTTCTATGGGGTGCAAACAGTGGCAAAACTGAGATTTTTGAGTGTTCATATTGAGGTGTGTGTGCTAATTGGTTGCTGAACAATGAAAGTTTACGTGATCCTGAGCGATCCAACCCCCTCCCCCGAAAAGCTCAACAACTTTGGCTCCCCAAAACAGCGCAACAACTTTGGTCAATCCAACGGGTAGATTACGTACTGCCAGTTTGCTTTTTTTATAGTGGGAGTAGATTGCAGTCTCTTGGAAGTTGAACATGCCTGCTATACTACACTGGCAGAAAGTCCCATGAATTTAGCAGGGCTTCCTTTTGACTAGACTTATGCAGGGTTGCACTGTAAGTGCTCAAAAGTTCCAGAAGCAAGGAATCATAGTTACTGGGCAGAAGTCTGTTTCTTCAAAAGATGGACAGTAAATTTACGTTGTTCAAATGGCCAGACTTGGCCCAGCACCATCAACTGATAATCTCTACTTCAGCTCATATCTGTAAGTCCACTTCAACTTTAAAAATATATAATACAGTGTATGAGAGGGTGGGATTTCTATTAACATTGTGAAAAATCCATATATTTCATCTATTCTACCAGCAGCTTTCAAAGTATTGCTGATATACTCTAATTTGAGTAAATAGTAGCCTTGCTTTAAAACAAATTTGACAGTCTTATTTCTAATAGAGAAAATAAATGTAGAGTAAATTAGAAAAAGAATACATGGCTTTGTTGTTTGGGGTTTTTTATTATAAGGCTTTAGAGAGTTCACTAGTAAATCCCATGGTAATATTTGAAAATGGCATTGTAATATTTTGACAGTAATTTCTATGTTTCATTGATGGGCTTTATTTCAGTTTATTGCCATCCACAATGCCCATTAAAAATATAACTCATTGCAACTCACCCCACACACATTTTCATTAAATCTAATCAATATTGCAAAATAGAAAAAAAAGAAACAGACAGATGCCAAAAAAATGTCAGCACAAGTTTTGCTATTGCCTGAAATAGGATGAAATTATATTAACTTTTAAGTAGAAACAAAAGTTTTCAGCTGATGCAGATAAACATCTATTAGATAAAATGTTTTTTTTAACCAAAAATAAAAAAATAAAACTCCACCCACCACCCTGAATAAACACAGTCACACAGGCAAGCGGCCCTGTTATTGAATTTAAGTGGAAAATACATGCAGAACTCCAACCAAGATAAAACTAAATGAACAAGATGTAGCAATTGCAATATAATTTTACACATTAATTATGTACTCTTATCATAGTTGTATAACTAGCTGAGAATAACAAAAAGAGCAAGATAGCACCAAAGTTATTTTCCAAAGAGGAAATAAACAAACAAAAAAATACAGATATGCTAGTTATTAGATTACTAGAATTTTGCCTTGCAGAATAGCTTTCTTGAGGACAAAGACTATATTAATCATCTCTGTTCTTGGAAAATGATACCCTGTGTCTGGAAGAGCATTTTCTTTTCTTCTTTAAAGTATCTTAATTCGTTATCAGGTTTGACTTGTGTAATGTGTCAGAAACACATCTCCTCATTTAAGTACTTTAATAGGATTGTATCTGTTCACGCAAACAGATTATAAAGCTCGTTCTCACCTATTAGGGCTCCATCCTCTGAAAAAGTTTTACACAGGCCTTGAATTCATGTCGTTTCAAATACCACATTTAGGATGCGTTGGGATGCATAAGGCTCTTTTCTCCTGAAATCTGGACTGCCATTGATATGACAACAGTTTTAAGTTGCACTCTAGATATTACCTATTATTATAATCCCCTACCCTCCAACATTTCACAGGGGCAAGCAGAGGCACATTTATAACACCCATATTCTCATAACAAATATCACTGTTTGAGCACTACTGAAGATACTACTTCATCCATTGAATTTTGTATTAATTAATTTTGCCACAGCCTGTCACATTAAGGAGGTGTTCTGGTTAAAGATATCCCAGAAGGACACCAGTACTTTAATCAGCTGATAGACTGTTTTCCTGGTGTTGGGTACATTTCTGCATCTTGAGATCCACAGATTAGTGAGGGCATCTGCAATGTAGATGCCAACACATTAACAGGTGCTTGCAATTGCATCCATGTGACTGGGACATGCAACTGGGCTGGTGTCTTGATTGTGTGAAAGCCTCTACATTAGCTGCTGTTCATGTGTAGGTTTCTTTAGCGCGGATGACAGCACTCATATGTGGACATTTGTGTTAATTTATTTGAATTTCATCTTTTTGAATTTTTCAAAAATAAATATCACCAGAATCAACTTATATCCTGTATTTTCCCCTGACAACATTTAAGGTAGCTAACAGATAAAAATAAGAAACGCTAAAAACAAAGAAAAACATAATCATTAAAAAACCCCCACTAAATATTGATAAGAGCTAAAACTATATACATATATATAATCTATTAAAACCATATCAATAGCTACAATAAAAGCTGCACTAATTTATCAGGGAGCGGTATGAGAAAATTGGGGTTGCTTGTGGTAAATAGGAACATTTGAAGTCTATGTAACTGAGGTGTTTTCGGACAGGTATTTACTGATGAACAGGACATGTTGCAACTTTTGTAGAGTTCATATTTATTTATACAGTTTCTATCCCATGCTTCCTCCCAAGGAAGTCAAGGGCAGCAAACACCAAAATGTTAAAACAACAGAATTTACTATATTATTGACACATTTTTAATTACTTTAAAAAAAACATTTAAAAACAATCATGCAGCCTCACAGTTAATAATCGCAAGGTTGACAGGAAGACTATCTTTCAACCATCAGATGTCCTGCAAAACAGGAATGCTTGTAAATTCTTCTTGAAAATTAATAATGATGTCATTCTATTTCACCACCAATAGTATGTGGAAGCCAATATCACAGTGGTTGAGGATAAGTTTTGTATACAGACACTCTTAATGTTTTAGTTCCCAGACTCTCCATTTGCTTCCTATTACGTTACACCAGGCTTCCTCAACCTTGGCCCTCCAGATGTTTTGAGACTACAATTCCCATCATCCCTGACCACTGGTCCTGCTAACTAGGGATCATAAGAGTTGTAGGCCAAAAACATCGGGAGGGCTGAGGTTGGGGAAGCCTGCCTTACACAATGACAGCAGAAGTTTAATTTCTACCGAGGTGGCAATGGGTACCACTCAGTACTGTTCTACTGTTTAAGATAATGTGTGAAATACAGGCACAAACACCACCATCCTTTTGACAAACTTTCTCTTATCAACTTGGAGAAGCATACATTAGCGTAAAGGTCAGGAATACTTCCTGCACCATTTCAGGTCAATAATAATTTCAATGCCAGCTTGAAAAAGAAAATGAATGTTCCTTAGGCTAAATTTCATGTGATAGAAGGAGCAAAGAATTTGTCACTATTTACAGCTGCTTGATGTGGTTACATCTATTAAGTCCTTTGGTCCTCCAGGGAGAAAAGAACAGGTCATTTCCCTCTTCTGAACTCCAAACCCAAGGCCTTACGGTAATTTTTAAAATGTTCTTTAACCTGATTTAATATATTGAGTTGAGATACATTCCATTAGATATAATTAGATCTAGACAGGAAAGGTAGTTCTGAGAAGCTAATGAAATATCATTAAAACTGAATCTAAGATTGTTGATTAGGGTAAAGCTAATCCTGATTAGGATAAACAAGCTGGGTGAGAAAAATCTTATTTCCCCCCTCTTTTAAGGTTGTTTTTTTATAAAAAAATATATAAATAAATTATGTGAGGATAAGAAGCATAAGAAATGGGAAACATTTCAAGATGTTAAAGACCATTTTCCGGTACTCTGAAATTTAGGCACTTCACTGCCCTATCATTAATATCTGTATTTCCACCTCACAGCAATGGTTGTATGCCCTGCTCCAGAGCTATGTGTACACTGAAGTGTGCACTCAGAATTTCTGCACAGCGAGGCTACCCTTTTCCTGTTTTATGAACAGGGATGACAGCATTTCAGGAGCAAAGTGAATCTGGAAACTTCCATGGGTGGGTACATTCCATTCGCACATCATTTGTGCACATCAAAGTGCCATTGTGAGGGTGGTATATAAAGCACTTGTAGCGTGTTCAAAACATTCAAGACACATTATTTTGTAATCCTTTTAACTATCTTATAAGGCAGGGGCTCTCAAACTTTCTAGCATCAGGTTAAAAAATCCAGAGGTTAAAAAAAAAATACTGAGGCCTACCAGACCCCAAAAGACAATTCAAGAAGCAGAGACAGTCACAAAATGGTGGGAGACTGAGGTGGACTTTTGCACAATCTGCTGGCAGTTACAAACATAATTTCCTATTGATATCTAATCCCGGCTTAGAAATAGCTTCTCCTTTTTGTTATTCCTTTGTCTATCCACCCCCTTCCCTTCCCTTCCCTTCTTCCCATTCATCCTTACACATCTCCAAAAAGAGGAAACACATTACTCCAAAAATAATAATAAAGATTTGTAAATAAATTGTGCTATTGTTGTAAGCCAAAAATGGCTTATCTTCTGAGTTTATGCCAATAAAACTCAGAGATGTAAGGAGTTAGGAGTCCATCATTGTTTATTGCAAAGCAATAGGTTACAGTCAGATTAGTCTGTGAAACTGCACCCGTGCCCATTGGTTCAGGCAGTGGTATTTATAAGGTTTCAAACCAAAGGATTCAAATTTTCACCAGTCACGTACATCATTACCTCATTTTATGTTTAATACGCATGCGCAATAAGCGCTGGCAATTTCTGCTGATTCAGTTCTGATTCCCATCGTTCTGTTACATTGTGTTAGTATGCATTTTGGGAACCTGTGTTACGTGTAGCCATTTGCACAATGTAGCAACTGTTCTGTTCTAGCTTTAGGCTGTATCTTTGTGATCCACATATTAGCTGTATTCCTCCCCCAGTTGGGGTGGGGGCAGCAACTTGCAAAACCATCAGTTTCATAAAGCAACAGGTTACCATAACTTCTCTATTAGAAGTGCACTGAGGGATTTCCAGGGGTACACATTATCACATTTATTGTGGCCCTTTGGCCCACCACCACACTATGATACAAAAGTGTTTCCTCAGCAGTCAGGGAAGAAAGCTGCTGGGCCCAAAAGTGGACTGACACAATGGGAAAGAGTCTTCCTACACTTGAAGCTGAAGAGGGCAAGAGGGAGAAGGAACTTACAAAGAGGTACTACAAAGAAGGACAACAAAACCAGAAGAACTTTGTGGCCTACCAGATGTTGCTGAACTCCCATCAGCCCAAGACAGCATGGCCAGTGGTCAGGGATTGATGGGGACTGTAGTCCAGCAACACCTGGAAGGCCATAGGCTCCCCATCTTTGTGGTACCTCAGGTTCTCCTGCCAACCTAGCAGTTCGAAAGCATGTCAAAGTGCAAGTAGATAAATAGGTACTGCTCCGGCGGGAAGGTAAACAGCGTTTCCATGTGCTGCTCAGGTTCGCCAGAAGTGGCTTAGTCATGCTGGCCACATGACATGGAAGCTGTCTGCGGACAAACGCCGGGTCCCTCGGCCTATAGAGCGAGATGAGCGCACAACCCCAGAGTCTGTCACAACTGAACCTAATGGTCAGGGGTCCCTTTACCTTTACCTTTACCTCAGGTTACATACACTTCAGGTTACAGACTCTGCTAACCCAGAAATAGTACCTCGGGTTAAGAACTTTGCTTCAGGATGAGAGCAGAAATCGGGCTCCAGCGGCGTGGCAGCAGCGGGAGGCCCCATTAGCTAAAGTGGTGCTTCAGGTTAAGAACAGTTTCAAGTTAAGAACGGACCTCCGGAACGAGTTAAGTACTTAACCCGAGGTACCACTGTACTGTGCTTCAGCCAAAGATCACTGGGTGGTTTACAACATAAAACCACAAAAATACAAACTATAATAACAAACCAAAGCAATATTTCCAACATACACAGTTTAAAATACCACAGATTGTTTAATTAGTCCAAGGCCTGAAAGAAGAGGACTGCTTTTGCCTGGTGCTTACCGTATTTTTCGCTTTATAAGACGCACCAGACCACAAGACGCACCAAGTATTTGGAGGAGGAAAACAAGAAAAAATATATTCTGTATCTCAGAAGCCAAAACAGCAAGAGGGATCACTGCGCAGCGAAAGCAGCGATCCCTCTTGCTGTTCTGGCTTCTGGGATAGCTGTGCAGCCTGCATTCGCTCCATAAGACGCACACACATTTCCCCATACTTTTTAGGAGGGGAAAAGTGAGTCTTATAGAGCAAAAAATACGGTAAATGTAACAGAGATGCCCCGTGAGCATTCCACAAACGGGGAGCCACTTCAAAAAAGGCCAATTCTTTTGTTGCCGCCCTCCAAACCTCACACAGAGGAGGCATAAAAAGATGGAAGTCCGGTGCTTGCTTCAAACTGGTGATGGGGCTGTATTTTTAACTGGTGGTGGGCTTTTAAAAATGTTTGTTTTACTATTTTAATTTCATTGTTTAATGTTTTCATTTGTAGATGTTATTGTTTTAGGTACTGCTTGTAGATAGCATTGAACTTACAGAAACATAGGCTGTAATTATCAGTACCCTCCACAACAACAAAAGCTGAGAATTATATTATTAAAACTGGAAGCTTCTAAGGTAGCAGTACTCTTTGGGCCACAGGGTTATTTGTTTTTAGAGGCTAAGATGACCATTATTTTGGAATGTGTTTAAAAAGCAGATTGGCCTGAATTTCCCAAGTTACTTTCATTTTTCAGGATAAAATAATGAAATCTCATTTTTGCTTCAGCCGCCCACATAGAAACTTTTTGCACAGAAACACAAGTATTTTATATATATAGCCAAGCCAGCATCTTAAAAAAGCTCATTATTATATTGTGTTATGATGCATGGTTTTTTTATATATAATAAAGTGGCATGTCTAAATGGCAAAAAGCAGGCTTTCTACCAAAAATGTAAAGTCTTTTATATCATTATCTCTTTTTTGCACAGGAGAAAAGCCATTATCGGTTGATATACCAAATATGCATGCTTAGAAATAGAAGCAGATCAATTTAACACAAAATATTCACATATATTTTATATTGCCATATTAGTCAAAGACATTTCATAGGATGTTGGGAACAGAAGTCAGATAAGATTTTCATGAAATTATGCCCTACCCTGCAGAAGAAACTATAGGCACGCTCAACAAAAAATGCAGTAGTTATCTACATATTGCATCTCTACAGCACAGTGCATAAGGAGTTGGATTTAATCACTTTAAATCTGTCAGTTCTTTTGCTGAACAATTCTGGTATACGATTGTTGCACGATTGTTCAGGAATAATCTACCCTTTGTTTTTGTGATGAATTTTGTGATAGTACTAAACCAGCAACTTGCCTTTCATGCTCTGAGAAACTAGACTTTGCAAACCTGGAGTCAAATTGACAGAGTGGGAACGCATTTTGGCACGCTGACATGAAACATCCGATTTGGTGACAGCAGTAAATGAATGTTCATGCTTCCTCTTGGTATGTGGGAATTAGAATCACATGCTAAAACATTGCTTGACTCCTTGCTAGCACCAACTTCCAAAAGAAGACATTGGTAAGATAACTTATAATAAAAACATCTCATCAGCTTTGCCTCTAACCATGCCATCCAAACTCTTCTGCATTTGTTCCGAAAAGGAACAGACTTTAAGTTGGAACAGGTTACCAGCTTTCTGGATACATAAGCTTTGAACACTTAACAATTAAAATTAAGAATGTGATTCCTCTGTTACAGGGGAAAGAATGGCTGCACAGTTTCACATCCAGCTACATAAGGACATGCATGAGCTATAAGCATGACAAGCTTGTGTGAGTGGCTGGCATAAGAAGAACATCTATGCTGTATCATGTGCCAGAAAATCCATGGATTTGAGACACAGTTCACCCAGAAATAAATAAATGATAAATAATCAATTCCTCCCTACTTAAGATACAGAAGCTGAGCTTGTACTGTGTATAGATTGTTGCACCCTAAACTTCGAAGGCTGGTTCTTTTTTTACTGCATCAAACTTGGGTGTGCATGCCACACACACACACACACACACACACACACACACACACACACACACCTTCTAAATTATGAACAGCGTATACATTGCGTGTGTGAAATTATTCCCCTTTAAACGAAATTTGGTGGATGAACGGATCAGGGCACCCTTCGTTGTTTATGTTAAAGCAAAAAAAGAGACAGGGAGAAGTGTGCACATAGATCAAACGTACTTGGCAAAGAGAATGTGTGTTTTGTACCCAGAAAGCCAACTGAGAATTGGCTCTGTGAGTCTCTTCGGTTGCTATTCTTGCCTGTGTGGCGAGAAGGAGACACTGAAGGAAATATGGGACACACTATACAAGTCAGTCAGAAGTAAAGAAGTATATTTCACTCAAGTTTCAAGAATGATTATATATAAACAACAGTTCCAATAGTGTCAGCAGTATTTCGGCCTGACTTCCAAGCTAGTTCAAAATAAGCCTCAAGGACCTCTATTCATCCTCTGCCATTTATCCCCTTGAGTGGAAAACCCTCTAGGAGAAAACCAGCAGTTCTATCTCTTGTATCAAATTGGTCTAAGGCACAACGAACCAGAGCAATTAAAAAACAAGCAGGCTTGGAATAAGTGTGGATTTTATTAATACCTTTTTATGCTTTGTTAAATACTGCATACATGTTAAGGTTTCTATTCTGACTGCCATCATGGTAGGTGGAAAAAATATATATTTTTAATTGTATACATATATGGATCTTTTTTCCGCTAGCATAGAAAACACATGACCTGCTTTTTGACTAGGATTCATTCACTGATCAGCCACCCAGCCCAAATTTTAATAGAAAGTCTCTGAATAGCTTATAATCGCAGCTAATATGTACTAATAACAGCTCTGAGGATATGCCTAAGATTATAATATATTAAAAGACCCATCAGCTTTTCAGAAGAACATGTAATTTTATGTTCATTGCTTCTTGGTTTCTGACTCGCGAATTTGGATGGTTGCACCTCAATTTAAAGTTGAATCAAAGCTAATATAATATTAATAAAAACTCCAATAAAAAGTTAAAGTTGTGTTCCCAATAGCATTAATGACCGCTACAGTCATTACCATGAGATAATTGACCTTCCTGAACCTCTTTTCACATGGAAACTTCCACCCAGTACAGCCAATTATTTAACCGTAATAAGTGCTCTATAAGAGATTACTGTTTAACCAGGTATCCTGGCACAGTACTTTTGCCCAGCTTCTGAATTCTCTAACAAACGTTGCAATGTATATATTATACCTTTCTCATTTCCTAAGGAATATTTCCAAGACTTGCTTTCTTTTTTTCCTATGAAGCTGGCACAACTTCATACAATATTAAATACACTAGCGTCTCAAAAAATAAATATGTGGGAATTCCTGTAGCTACATTTTGTGGAAAAGAAATAGAAGGTAAGATGAATGGGAGAGGAAGCCTGAACTTTTGCTTAGAGAAAATGTAAACTGAGATTATTGGGCGGAAAGATGTCATGGATACTGGTCCAGTTTAACTATTCACCTAGAACAGGGAACCAATTAATCTGGTCCTACATATTTGGATGCAAATCCCCATGTGATGTGTTCAGTTTAAGCACTGAAATCTTATAGGCTCTATAAACTGCAGCTGATTTCACTTATGGGATCAGAATGATATGGCTTGATTTGGATCTCAGTGGTCATCATAATCCTTGTACTGAAACTCTACCTGGAGCACTCTATCTTGACTCCAAAGTAATTTCCAAATTGAAAGGTGGTTTCTGAGCTGGGCGTTCTCTAACATGTCATAAATACAGTATATACAAGTAAACACAAAAATAGTGTGAGTGGTATGCATAACATAACATGTATTTAGACCAGGGTCGGATTTAGGTTTGATGAGGCCCTAAACTACTGAAGTCCAGCTGTCCTTGATCAACAACAAATTGTCACTGTTTTTTGTGTTGAATATATGCTATATGGTAATTTATGGACCTAATAGGTATCTAAAGCCATTTGCACATAACAAAACACTGTTGCTGTATGTAGATTTTATTTTATTTGTTTTTTATCTAATAATTTGGAAATGTACATCCAGGTGGTTTTTCCCCCTTTAATTTTTTGGGGGGTCCCCAAGAGAGTGGGGCCCTAAACTATAGCTTGTTTAGCTTATACGTAAATCTGGCACTGATTTAGACACAAGGTGTTTCTAGATTGCTGTTGATTACACAGTTAGAGATGATTTGGTGCTCTTGCGCAACAAATCCATTCCAGCCTCTAGCCTGCAATATCGGACATTTTGTGACCGGGAAAGTAATGGGAAAATGCACTAGAAAATGTGGGATAATGCTGGCTGGATGCAATGTTACCTAACCTCCCTGCAAGCATCTCAGAATGAATGCTCAGGGAACAGTTGCTATTGTCCACGCAGCCTGCAAACTATGTGGAAACAAATCATTATGACAGCTCAATAAACAGGTCGTCTGGAAGCAACCACACTGGATATCAGATGCAAGGGCTGTTCGCCTATTTTTTCCTGGGGAAAAATCTCTACCTGACGCGGGTCGTCTACAAATTGGGGTGAGCAGAAAGGAACAAGTGAACCAGGCTATACCATTTTTATTTGAAAAGTGTAATTTACCAACTTCAAACCTACTTGATATAGACTAGTTTTTACTTTTCTTTTCTTTTTCCTCCTCTTTACTGAGGGGAGGGGCAGAAGGTTGTGTGAGAACTCATGATTTGTACTCATGTGAGATATTTCACCTCAGAAAGGAACTTATTAATATTTCTACAATATGTTGAAACTATACTGAAGGTTTTTTTTGAGGACAGGAGTGCCTGGCGTGCTCTGGTCCATGGGGTCACGAAGAGTCGGACACGACTAAACGACTAAACAAAATACTGAAGGTTTGAACAAGTAAAGCAAAAGCTGAAAGAAGTGGAAATCTCAACGAAATCTTAGTGTTAAATGCAGAGAAATTGTGTATCTAATGATTTGTAGACTGTCCTAAAATTCATTGTTTGTCCCCAAACTGAGAATTTAAACTTGCAGTTGACTCTTCAGAGCAAACTTTTCAAAATGGCTGCAGCTAATTTTACCCCACTCTGTCAAATAGTAAAATTGGAAAAAAGAATCACCAAACTTACAGATGGCCCCATTGGAAAATAGCATTTGAAAGACTTTTTTATTCAGTATGTCATTGAGTAAACTCAGTACTATACCAACAAAGCAAAACAAAAAGTAAGGTTTTTATTATTTGTATAAAATATATTATTCTTTCAGGCTGTACTGAAATAGTTCCTATTTAATTGCACAGAAACCCTAAGAAGGTTACAGCAGTGAAACATTAAAATTCTAAGGGCAACTAATAACATTAAAACTTTATAGCCCCAGATAGAATAATTTAGACAAAAACAACATGAACATATGTTTTGTGTAATAATAACAAACATTTATAGCTGTCAAGAGAGAAAAACACAGGTTTATGCACACCTTAATGGCGTGCATGGCTGAGCATGAGTATATTTAAAACATAATATATTACAAAATTGACAGCAGGCATGACTCTTCTGGGTACTATGTTAAATCAATGAATAAATTACCAAAAGTGTGCTGTGGCTGTTTGGATGTGTAATTGAGCTTAACGTATGTAGTGTTATTTCAAAAGAAACTGTTCAAGGAGTTTCTAGACCAATCCACTATGCATCTTTTTTAAGCTGTTTGCAAATAGCAATAAATGAAACTGTCTCACAGTAGGAAGGAAGTTTAGTTATATACACATTAGGCAAATGGGGGGGGGGGAGTTAATTTTAATATGCTTTTCAAGAATTAAAAACAAACTAACAGCAGCAACAGTACTTGATGCTTCCCCCCCCAAAAAAAATCAGCATTTTCATACTGTGATTTAAATTTATTTTAATTAAGGATTATTCTCTATTCCAAAGCACTTATGCCAAAGTAAATCAAAAAGAAATTCACTGAATTCATTGCAGGTGTGCCATGTTGAAAACCTTGCAGTAAGGTCAAAACCAAGGCCAAAGTCTATTACATCCCTAAATCCTGGGCATTAAAATATCATCCATTCAATTTAAAAGCATCCTAAGTTTGCAGCAGGGGAGTATTTTATTTTTTAAAGCATTTATATTTTAAAATATGAATTAATAGTTAAACTTGATTTTGCAAAATGAAGCAGCAGGAAACCTAGAAGTACAAAAAAACAGCCCATAAATATGGTATCTAGGAAAACAATTTCTGCATACATATTTCCATTTTAAATTACTAAGCAATTCATCTTACTCGCTGAATTCGTTTAATCAGAAAGTGAACACATTTGATATCTTATTTTGGCTATTTTGCTGCCCAGTCTTATTTTTTTGGTTGCCAATGTGGTGATATTTTTAAGTTTGAAACAATGGTAGTTTCAAGTTAGATGAGATATTGAGGCTGAACTGAAGGAGAAATTGAAGCTGTGGGAGGAAGAAAGGGAAGCTGGACCTGTTGGGCTTTCTGCTGAGTTCTGTTAACAAAAGAAATACCTGGCCCTGCTAAATCTTGATCTTACATTTAGACAAGGAAAGACTAAACGTGTGGGGTGGTCAGTGTCAAGGGATGAGTGCTCTTATGCGCTGGAAAGGAAACATGTGTATCAGTGAAATGATGTAAAATAGGTGGTTGTGAGTAGAAAGGAAGACTTAAATAGGCCCAGGTGGCTTGGTAAACACTTTTTAGAACCTGTTCTATGACATTCTGTTAATAGCTGAAATCTTCAGTAGGCATGTCTGTGCTAAGCTGGACAGTTATTTTATTAAGTCATGCACTGTCTATTTGCCTTGACATTCTTTCCATATTCCTTGCATATGGAAAGGCATGTGTTGGTGTGTGTGTGCTTGGAGTCCAGAGTCTTCCAAGGTATGTCTCATGCCTACGGTGAAAGAATGAGCTGGCAAGGTACAGTGGTACCTCGGTTTTTGAATGCAATACGTTCCGGAAAACCGTTTGAGTTCTGAAACATTCGTAAACCAAAAACTCAATACTGAAAACTCAGTATGGAAGCTTTTACTTCTGGGTTTATGGCGTTTGAAAACCGAAATGTTCATCAATGGAAACGTTCGAAAAGCGAGGTACCACTGTATATGGTAGGAGCTTAAGATGAGGCCAAATGGATGCTAAATAAGTCATGGAGAGAGTACCTTCTCATTATATTCCTGATATTGAAAAGGGACTGTCATTAATGGAGACCTGGGTCCTTCCCATTTCCAGCATTAAAAAATCTTTCACCACAAAGTCTACTTGTCAATTCTACCACAGCACAAAAACATTTTGAAGTCTGCCAGATATAAAATTCAGGATGTCCAAATAGATTTTGTCTTCAAACATTGTTTTACCTGTTTTTCCCTTTGTGCCCACCCTGGTGGAGAATAGTTGTGTTTTATGTATTCTGCTGGGAGCAGAACTAAAAGATTCTACAGATAAAAAGGTTGCTATAAGATGTTGTGCTGAAAGACTAAAACAGGCAAGTACTGGAAAAAAAGAAAGAAAGAGAGAAAATATGCTACACAACCCAGCAGAGTATGAAAGTAATTAAAATAGTTTAAAGAGAATGCTAACATGCAGAACCTAAAATTTGCCTTTATCTAACAGTATCTTTGTTCATATCAACGTTCCTTTTGTTCTGTATTACATAGATAGTAATTCTTCAACATCAACCGTAACAGCAAAAATTCAAATACTGAACTACTAATTAAGCACAGTAATATTTATAAGGTGTTAGTTTATTCTGCAGATATGAACACTTAATTTAACACACAAATACAATAAAAGTATGAAATGCTTTTCGTAGGGGGGAGGAGACAACAGAGCAGTGAATAGTGAACCATAGTCAATGGAATGAAGAAATGTTTTTCATTTCCAGAAGTAGCATACAATTTCAATAATATGACAGACACTGCATGCTTGTAAGAGAAAGCTAATTTTTAAAACAAAAATCATGATGGCTGCTGTATAAATATGCATGTAAAGAGTTTTTAAGGCTAATATTTTTTAATGCTTTTTTTAATTGAATAAAGACACAGTGACTGGTGTGGAACAGAATTGATTCAAGAGATATTTCCTGAACCATTTAAAAAAAAGAGGAAAACTCAGTGCCTACTCAGAACAAAACATTTCCCTTTGTTATTGGCTCAGCCATGAAAAACCACAACACAACAATGAACAAATGGATTAAAAATGCCCATTGAGACACATAAATTTGTGACCAGGGTGAAGCTAGCCATTAGAGAAGTAAATTTCTATGGATAAAATTGTCTCTCCAGTTTATTTGTGGGAGAAAATAGATCTGTTTTAAAATAAATAAATCTGTTTTAAAATAAGATGCTCAGGAGAGAGGGAGTACAAAAGACTTCAAAGCTTTCATTCCACCTATTACACAAATTCAAAATACTTAAGCTGATGAGAAAAAGAGCCCCAGAAAGGAATATTCAGGCATATTTACAAACTTCACTTGGCCTTTAAGGTGGCAATCCCATACCTATTTACCAGGGAGTAAACCCTATTGTGCTCAATGGGAATGACTTCTGAGTAGACATGCAGAAGATCACGCTGTTAGCTTGGGAACCTAATATTTAACTAATGCCTATCTACTTTTCACTGCTGTTGGGGTTGTGTCACTTCAGACTGCAGGTGGGTGCCCACATCACTTAAATGGTCTTTCATACAATAATGGGGCGGGGGACCCTTTGACATCCACTAGATAACTGGGGGGGAAATAGCCTTAAATGAATAGTCAGTCATGTGAACCCACGCCTACAATTTGAAATGATTCAGCCCAGCGCCTTCTGGTGACACAGTGTTATAATGCATATACAACACATACAAAAAAAGCACCTTTTCTTTGTCAATGTAGCTGAGTCCATGGGTTCACCAAATCAGTGACATGTTCTATTTATTTATCAAATTTATACCCCACCCTTCCTCCCAAAGGATCTAACTGGTTTTCAGAACTTTCTGGTCATTGAACTTAACAGACTGAACTGTGGAACAAAAATAACAATAACTTTCACTATTGCTATTATTTTCTGGTACACCGCCCTTAAATCCTCATTTGATATTTTAATTAAGTACATAAATATTGATACTGGTTTTATCTAATTATCTATTGCAGTTACCATGGCAACACATATTCCCCTGACATAAGGGGTGGAGTTGGGAGTGGGACAAAGTTTGCTGACACTAGACAGCAATCAGTCAGGAGTTGATGCGGTGCTTAATTTGTGTACAGGCTGACTGACAGTGACATAGATCACTTTCTATACTGTGACACTGACAAGCAGCAAAATTACACTCCACCTCACAAGGGTTCTCTGAAAAACAAAAAAAACTGGTAATTCTCTAAGCTGGGTGTTGATTTTATAAATTTATCTGTACCTCAGCCATGCAGTGAGTGAATTGCTCTCAATTTGTATATGCTGTGAGGAACTTCAAAAATATTCAGACTCCCCACTTTTTAGAAGCTCCCATATAATTAAACTGTTTTCCAGCTTATCTGAAACCCTGAACAATAGACAGCATAGATCCTGTTTTGAAAAAGGTACAAAAGCAAGCACCAGGCACCCAGCTCAGTCAGTAGAGCATGAGACTCTTAATCTCAAGGTTGTGGGTTCAACCCTTGTCCACTTTCCTCAAAGATTGGTCTTTTTGCGATAATGGGGAAATGCACTGATCTAACCTGCCCTGCAAGCAAATCAGAATGAATCCGTATTAAAAGCCAATGTGATCTAATTTCCCTGCAAATAAATCAGGATGGCTGCTCAACAAACAGGTCATATAAAATTGTGCTCTTTCTTTGCGCTCTCTCTCTCTCTCTCTCTCTCTCTCTCTCTCTCTCTCTCTCACACACACACACACACACACACACACTGCTATAACTGAATTGCAGTTTGAAAACTTTTGCAATTCCATCATTCATAGCTTTTGTTCTTGGTAAAGGGGTGAGCTCCTGTTGCTCTGTCCCAGCTCCTGCCAACCTAGCAGTTTGAAAGCACACCAGTGCAAGTAGATAAATAGGTATTGCTATTTATCCAGGGGTCCTTTACCTACCTTTTACCTCTTGGTAAACCATGATGGCTATATTAAACATAACAATGAATTTTAAGCCACTGTTCCCTTTTACTGTATGATGAAAGATTATTATGAGAAATGCTATATCTGTTTCTTTAATTGTACAATTAACCATGCAACCCTATACGTGTCTACTCAGAAGTAATCCGATCTGAGTTCACTGGCGCTTACTCCCAGGCCAAGTGTGTACAGGATTGCAGCTTTAGTTACAAACCTCTGCTGCGATAACTTTCTTTCAACAGGAGATTCAAAACATGAATCTTTAGAGATTAGAAACCTAGAGCTGAAAAGCCCTTTAAATGAACTTAGGAAAAAGCAACATATCTACTCACGTATATGACATTTCTCTGTATTGATCTGAAGACCCAAATCAATTCACTTGTACTTTTTCAGTATCATAATACTAATCTTAAACATTACAGGAAAAGCAGGGTGGCTTGAACCATCAAGATGCATTAGAATTTCCAACCATAATTTGTAGCTACCATTCAACCTTTCTTTTCCTTTCGGCTTGCTCAGCAATTTCACAACTGCCTCCTCAGATTTTCCAATCAAGTTTTGCTTTTCTGTGTCAGGAATAGGGATTAGTATTTTGGACCTACTTTTACTGTACTGTGAATTAGACTTCTCAGGTAAACATATTAGGAAATTTTTTATATGGTGCAAATTATGTTTTTCACCTACCTCTCGTAGTATATAAACCCTTCCATTTTATTTTATTTAGCAACAAACCCATGTGGATTTTTGACTGTACAAGCCCACCTCATCATAAAATTTAGTACGTGAATGAGAGTTCATTGGTGTGTCAATGGGAGCTTTGCCCCCAATTTTCTTATGTGAGATTTTCAGTAGCTTTTGCCTTGGAACAAAATTAAACACCTAGAATAAAATTAATCATAGCTATTGCCTGAATACATCTGGCCCTCCAGATGTTGTTGGACGACAGATTCCACCATTCCTTATTGTTGTCCATCCTGGCTGGGACCCAAGGGATTGGGGTCCAGCACCATGGTTTCCCTGATCCTGCTTCAGTTATTATTATTTTTTACATTTATATCCTACCTTTCTTTCAAGGAACTCAAGGCGGTAGACA
Organism: Podarcis bocagei; assembly: GCF_964188305.1. Classification (NCBI taxonomy): domain Eukaryota; kingdom Metazoa; phylum Chordata; class Lepidosauria; order Squamata; family Lacertidae; genus Podarcis; species Podarcis bocagei. The sequence continues at coordinate 36,861,684 of NC_138125.1, forward strand.
TGGTTTTCCTGCTTCCCTAATTTTATCACCACAAGAACCCTGTGAAGTAATTTAGGCTGAAAGACAGTGACTGGCCCATAATAATGTAAATATGGGGGAGTGGAGTTATTGTTTTGTTTTTATTATGTATTTTGGATTGTTTATCTTGTATTTTTATGTTGTGAACCCTGAGATCTGAGGATGAAGGGTGGTATACAAATTCAATAAGTAGAAATTAAAATATAATAAATAACGTGTAATTTCAAGGAGAACTGAACATTATTCTCTCTCTCTCTCTCTCTCTCTCTCTGTGTGTGTGTGTGTGTGTGTGTGTGTTAGTAACTGGGGTTTATTAATAATAATAATAATAATAATAATAATAATAATAATAATAATAATAATAATAATAAATTTTATTTATATCCCGCCCTCCCCAGCCGAAGCCGGGCTCAGGGCGGCTAACAACACTAAAATAGTGCAACATTATAAAAACATCATAAGAATTAATTAAAATCAAAATTGATGGCAACCATAAACTAAAGTATTGTAAAGATTGCCAAAGGAGGGAGTCAGGCTGTGCCCTAACCAAAGGCCTGGTGGAACAGCTCTGTCTTGCAGGCCCTGCGGAAAGATGTCAAGTCCTGCAGGGCCCTTGTCTCTTGTGACAGAGCGTTCCACCAGGTTGGAGCCGCAGCCGAAAAAGCCCTGGCTCTAGTTGAGGCCAGCCTAACCTCTCTGTGGCCTGGGACCTTCAAGATGTTTTTATTTGAGGACCGTAAGTTCCTCTGTGGGGCATACCAGGAGAGGCGGTCCCGTAGATACGAGGGTCCTAGGCCGTGTAGGGCTTTGAAGGTTAAAACCAGCACCTTAAACCTGATCCTGTACTCCACCGGGAGCCAGTGCAGCTGGTATAGCACCGGATGAATGTGATCCCGCAGCGAAGACCCCGTAAGGAGTCTCGCTGCGGCATTCTGCACCCGCTGGAGTTTCTGGGTCAGTCTCAAGGGCAGCCCCACGTAGAGCGAGTTACAATAATCCAGTCTGGAGGTGACCGTCGCATGGATCACAGTGGCTAGGTCAGGTCGAGAGAGGTAAGGAGCCAACTGCTTAGCTTGGCGGAGATGAAAAAATGCCGCCTTTGTTATAGCTGCAATCTGCACCTCCATGGAGAGGGAGGTATCGAAGATTACACCCAAACTCTTAACGGACGGTGCTGGCACTAATTGCACCCCCGCAAGAGATGGGAGTTGCCCCCTCAATCCCATATCGTCCCGTCCCAGCCAGAGGACCTCTGTCTTCGAAGGATTTAACTTCAACCGGCTCCCACGTAACCATCCAGCCACAGCTTCCAAGCATCTGATCAGTGTGTCTGGGGCCGAGTCAGGATGGCCATCCATCAACAGATAGGGTTGGGTGTCATCAGCATACTGATGGCAGCCCAGCCCAAAACTCCGGACAAGCTGGGCGAGGGGGCGCATAAAGATGTTAAAAAGCATCGGGGAGAGAATCGCACCCTGAGGCACTCCACACACCAAGGAGTGGCGGGATGACAGTTCCCCCCCAAGCGCCACCCTCTGTCCCCGACCAGAGAGAAACGAGCGCAGCCATTGAAGGACTGTGCCCTGGATCCCCACGTCGGCGTTATTCAAGGAACAGTTTCAGTAAACCTTGATACAGTGGTACTTTGAGTTAAGTACTTAATTAGTTCCAGAGGTCCGTTCTTAACCTGAAACTGTTCCTAACCTGAAGCACCACTTTAGCTAATGGTGCCTCCAGCTGCCGCCGCGCCGCCAGAGAATGATTTCTGTTCTCATGAGAGAAGAGGATGTTGCTGAATCTTGGGCGCCAGAGATGGAGGGAGCTGCGGCCTTGCAGGAACATGAGCTTTTGGATTTGACAAATGAACTTGGAAAAAGCCAGATTTGGAAAGATAAAGTTTGGCTTGGTTTGGAAATGGGGGGTTGGATAGACCCCCCTATGCAGGGATGTTTGGACTTTCCGAGTCTGGCAATGGGCCGTGAGATGTTTGGAGCTGTGGGGGCTCTCAATTTTGGAGGGATTCTGAAACATGTTTTTTAAATATCACATGGAGTTGAGTCTGGACTATGGAAAAGGGGCTGATTTGTTGAAAAGGGTCAAAAACATCACCAAGCTGGAGTTCCCACGAGTGAAAGGAGAATATGAAGAGCTGCGGAAGGGACATGGAAGAGATTTAAGGCCCTCGGATATAAGGTTACCAGGTTAATGCGCTAGATCGATGGGACAAAAAGGACTGACAAAACCCGGGACCAGGAGGAAAGGACGCTGGATGAAGATTGGATTGTTTTTATTTTTATTTTTATTACCAGAATTGTTTTATAAAATTGATGAAATGTTAGAAAAATGTTGGAACGAAATTACTTGGCTCTAGCAAAAATGTTTAAAGAATTAGGTAAGAATATTATGGTTGTGAGAAGTCGGTAAAAGTAAGATTTAAGTTTTAAGTTTTTAAGGTTTTCTATAAGATAAGATGAAAATAGATTAAGGTAATGTAATGACAGAATACTATGAAATATGGAAAGGATTTGCTGCGATAATTATTAACCAGGATACAAAAAAAGGGAGGAGGAGGTCAAAGAAAGAAGGTAATGAGAGTTGAGGATTTGAGAATGATGGATTTATTTTTGTCTGTCTGCGGTGTATTTTTGTTTTTTGAATTTGTATTGTTTGATGTGGTTTGTTTTTTCTTTGTTTTTTCTTTTTTCTTTTTCTACTTTGTTTTTTCTCTGTAATTTAAAAATTTTCAATAAATATCATTTAAAAAACAACAACAGAGAATGATTTCTGTTCTCATCCTGAAGTAAAGTTCTTAACCCGAGGTACTATTTCTGGGTTAGCGGAGTCTGTAACCTGAAGCGTCTGTAACCTGAAGTGGTCTTAACCCGAGGTACCACTGTACTACTTTTGTAGCCATAAACTAACACCCCAGTCCAATGTCTACATTCATATTTAAAGGTCAAGGACAAGGATGCATTGCTATTCTTTAACTATTAAACATAGTTGGAAGAATTCCTATTTTCCACACTGAGTACTTCCTAAACTGTATTTCTAGTTGTGAAAAAGCAAAAACACCTGTCACATAATAAAAGGCATAATAGCATATGCAAAGTCTGAGTTCCTGAATGTGAATGCTTACGATATAGTTCTAAAACTGCCGTTTTCCGCCCTCCCTGTATGCTTATAAAAAAGTCCCCCATGGTAGTGTGGAAAACACTTTTAAAAAGTCCTAGGGGGAAAGTTTCCTAGAGACTTTGAAATCCTTCCTATTTCTGGTTTCTTTGGAGGTTTGTAAAATCAGCTCTCTTCTGCTGTCTCTCAACAAGGTAAAAAAAGGAAAAGAAAAATACCCCCTAGATATATTCCTTAGATTTTCTATTATGCTTCACAGGTTTTATACAGTTTCTGAAGTCAGTCTTATTTTTTTATTGTCTTTTTTATTTTGATCACTTTCTCAACCCCCCAAAAAGGGAGAGAATTAATATTTTTGAAACACTTTTGTGGGCATTATCAATTTAAAGGTCATGACTCAGGTACAATGATAAACTGAAATAAAGAAGAATTGCATTAAATTAGGGAGATTACCTAAATTAAGTAAAGGAAGGGAATTACATATGGAATCACCCTTTTGTCTAAGTTTCATACCTTTTGTCTAAGTTTCATAACTAGCAGAGTAAAATTCTACAATGAAAAGACTAGCTACTTAATTCAGATCAATTAGGGCTGCCATTTCAAAAAGTAAAAACCAGGGCATTCTCAAAGTTTTTGAGCTTCCCCCCACCAATAAAATAAAACAAAAAAAAATAAAAAATAAAAAAAATAAAAAATAAAATAAAAATGCCCCCAAAACACGATTTTTCGATTGACTTGTCTAAGATCCAGGACAAGGCACCACCTTTTGGAAATCCCCTGGATATCAATTCCACATTTGAAATCCTGGTAGTGTATGGCAGCCCTAGACCAATACAGACAATTTAGCTCACAGCCCTGCTAGTAGGCTCTCATTGTTTCCTTGGGGTTGTTAGGTTGCTATGTGTGACTGTGCAGAAGTCACAACTGGCTGAATCCTGCTAACATGGTCTAGACCAGGGCTGGGGAATATGTGGCTCTCCGAAAGTTGTTGGGCTACAATTCCCATCATCCCTAATTATTGGCCATGTTTGGTAGGGCTGATGGGATTTGCAGTACAATGATATCTGAAAGGTGTCTCTGTTTCTTCAGAGTCCCTTCTCCAAGGGATGATCTACATGCAGTGGCGTAGCGTGGGGGGTGCAGGGGGGGCCGGCCGCACCGGGCGCAACATCTGGGGGTTAGGGTTAGGGGGCGCAAATCCACGGGTTAGGGGGCGCAAATCCACGGGTTAGGGGGTGCAAATTACTTGCCTTGCCCCGGGTGCTGACAACCCACGCTACGCCACTGTCTACATGTAACTCTAAACAAATAATGTCCTGTTGTGTCTTAAATAAATACTAACAGCAGTTGCAGGAGAGCCTAATTTTCAGCAGAACCATGGCATGTAGGGAGGGAAGGTTTAATTCTCCCTCCCTGCTGTGGTCATGATAAAAAGACGCAACAGCAAGATTGGACTACTGCAATGCACTCTATATGGGATTTCCCTTGCACATGCTCCTGGAAACTTCAGCTATTGCAGAATGCTGCAGCATAGTTGCTTACAGGAGTGAGACCCTGTCAGCATGTAACACCATTCTGTGGGAATTTTAAATGAAATTAATTATTAGATCTTGTGGACAAAGAAGCTATATGTTTAACACCTCCTTTCTGCTATTCGATTTGGTTTTCAGGATGTGGTGAATTTGGAAAGTGCTTCTGTTTTAATTATGTTTCTCATGGGATAGTATTTACATTATGCAATTGTGCTTTATTTTAATTTCTTGTTGTGAAAATTTGTGGGGTAGATTTGCATGAAGGTCAATGTGCAAATATTTTAAAGAAATCCATTAACGCTTGCCTTCCTAATCCTTAACTCAAACTGCTCATTCTTCCTCCAGGTTCCTCTTTGTCAGTCGTTCTTAGTCTTGAATCATTGCCTTTTCCCATTTTGTTTCCAACATTTTAGGACCTGCCGCCAGTGTTCACTCTGCCCTGTGTGAAGTTTTAATCCCCACCCAACTAACAACTTTCCCTCTCCTCACAGAAGATGACCTGCAAGCTGTTTAGGTTCCTGAGAAACTGAAGGTTTTTCAACCATAGCATCACAGACATATGGAAGCTTCACCTCTTAAAAAAAAAAAGATTTTGTTTTCCTGCTTCCTGTAATAGTGTGTGAATTTTACTTTCTAGAACTAAGTGTTTTGAAATTGACTAGTTCAATCGATTTGGCATCTGCTTTCCTCCTCCTCATTTATGATTCAACATTGCCCAGACTTTGCGTCTATGTTATATTTTAGAGCCTAGTTAACATAGTAGTAGCATTCATATGGAAAGAGGACACTGAGGGAGAACTGTTTAAAGGATAATTAGCATGCATTAAGCGTATAGTATTCTGGCTTGCCGCACTCTTACAGATGTGTATATACAACTTGCTCTGCTCTTAGGCTTTCCTCACTACTACAACCAACAACAAAAGAACTGAGTGTGGCGACTGCTAAATTGTTAGGCTTGCATAAAAATGTGAATTTGAAAAAAGAAAGCTAAGGCTGCACTCAAATTCAATGTAAACAGCAAATAATAATAATAATAATAATAATAATAATAATAATAATAATAATTTTTTTAAAAAAAAATTAAGCCACCAATGTAAATTGTTACCGTTCTCTCAACACAGCTTTAAACAACCAAGCTTGTCGCGAAATATTTGCAGTTAGAACAGGGGGTGGGATACCTTAGGCCTAAGGACCAAATGAGGTCCTATTTGACCCTTGGGACTCTCCACAAACCACACCTGCTCCCCAGTTACAACACCTGTACTTAGGCCGCACTCCCCAACAGTCCTGCTTCACAACCTCCTTGAGTCTTTTTGCTTAGCTGGAACATGTCCTTGAATTCTGATTATGTCTTTTGCCTGCTTGGGTGGAAGATAGTGCTATGTGTACAAAAGTAAAATATACATTTCAATGCTATGCCCACTTTTTGGCTCTGGTTCCATGTTACCACTGGCAAGTAGTCCCTGGAATGCTGCCCAGAAGGGAACACAGCACTTGGGTTGCAAAAGGTCCCCCATCTCTGAACGTGAGAAGCTGAATGCCCTCCATAAAGGATAATACATGTCACTCTGTAGAGTAATCAAGAAGAGCTGAGGAAACGACTTCTTTGCCATACAAATTGCAATCTGCATAGAGGAAGAATATGCTAACTCTGGAAACAAGTGTTTTAAATGTCTAGTCAAACAGAATCTACTATCTTTCTGGAACTTCCTGAGATGTATTGATGACATTTACATAATCCGAGCAAGTAAGAAAATGCTTGTCACGTTCCGCTGAGACTTCAGCGACTTCTCCCTCACTATTCATCTGAATCCACAGCAGGTTTGCTTTCTGGACACTGCAGCAACTAAGCAATTGGCATATAAATGCCACCTTACACCAGACACATACCCTCCAACATTTCTCCAATGAAAATAGGGACGTTCCATTCCATAATAATAACTTTACTATTTATACCCCACACATCTTATTGGGTTGCCCCAGCACTCTGGGCAGCTTCCAACATATATAAAAACATAATAAAACATTAAACATTTAAAAAAAAAAACTTCTCTATACAGGATTGCCTTCAGATGGCTCAGGGGTTGGATAACCCCATACCCTCCAACATTTCCCCAATGAAAATAGGGACATACTAAGGAAAAGCGGGACATTCTGGGATCAAATCAGGAACTAAAATGGCTTCTCTAAATCAGGGACGTCCCTGGAAAATAGGGACACTTGGTGGGTCTGTAGACAGCTACTAACTAATACACATAGCTGCATGCATTTCCCCAGAGAACACTGAATGATTTATCTTCTATAGTCAGCTAAGGATACTGTGCCTAACAGGTTTATATCAGGCATTCATGAAACAAGAAATCCCCATTCAGTTAAGGGAAGTGACAGCTTGACAAGGACCAACTTGTGGGCAGGGCATGACCAGTCAGTGGTCTACTACAAGGCAGTGGTCTACTGTTGGCCAGACCTATAAACCTGGCATGGGATTTTCCCACTGCAAGGGCCTGACTTTCCTTCATTTGTGTATCGAGAGCTTTGTTTGCTTATTTCTGGAATATACTTTTTATTCATTTTCATCTTTACATGAGAGGTTGCTTTGTGTACATTAGAGCATATGACATGCACAATTACATAAAATAAAAAATAAGCACTCAGATAAACGTTTCTGAATAGCAAAGTTGAGTTGAAGTATATATACTAAAATTATTACAGTTATTACAGGTTGCTTAGATTGGTGACCATAGAAGTTATAGGAATTCATAGGAACGCAGTGCTGTAAACAAAGAGTAGTGTTCTGCCATATGCCTCATTATTTGTATAACCAATAAAGTCACACCAGACTGCATTAAAATAGTTGTGTTTCTTTTGACCTCTTACTACTTTTAATTTTTGTTTCAGTTTTCCCCATAATGTTGTTTGCCCAGTTGCATTCTACCATTCCTCCATAGTTAATAATTGTAATAATTTCCATGTCCTAGTAATAATTGTTCTTGCAGTGGTTAATAGATGGTTATGAGTTCTTTGTTTCTAATTTGCAACATATTGTGACTATACATGTTAAGTAGAGCCGTCCTGGGGTCACGGGGACTGTCTGCCTTGTAATCAAAAGTAGTTCTGCAAATACATTTCCCCGTAACTTTTCTCTCTTTGGACACCTCCACAACATGTGCTGATATGTCCTTATAGTGGAACATCCTCTGCAACACATGGAAGAACTGTTTGGTTTTCTATATGCTAGGTGTCTAGGGGTTAAGTACCTGCCATGCAATTTTAATGGCTCTTTCTCTGGTTGTTGTCCAGGGGTCATTTACCTTTAACTTTACCTGCCAATATGAATTTGCTACCTATATGGACTGTAGTTTTTGTCCACAATCTGCTCCATGCCTCAACGGTTCGAATCTGCATGATGAGGTGAGCTCCCATTGCTCTGTCCCAGCTTCTGCCAACCTCGCAGTTCGAAAGCACACCAGTGCAAGTAGATAAAAAGGTATTGCTACAGCGGGAAGATAAACGGCACTTCTGTGTGCTCTGGCTTCCATCACTGTCCTCCGTGTGCCAGTAGCAGTTTAGTCATGCTGGCCACATGACCCAGAAAGCTGTCTGTGGACAAACGCCAGCTCCCTCGGCCTGAAAAGCGAGAAGAGCGCCGCAACCCCATCGTTGCCTTTGACCGGTCTTTTACCTATACCTTACCTTACCTTACCATGTCTCTTTTTCATTTTCTAAATCCCAATTCAGATCCCACAACCTTTTCAAATTTTGCTGAGGACAAAATTGTACACCTATAGTAGATTTAGATGAAGTTGATATTAGTCCTTTTGTTATTATATTTTCTTCCACTATTATTTTTTTCATATTTTCTTAATTGTATTGTGGCTTTGTTTTTAACCTCAGAATTTGTTTTAAAGGACCTTAATTGGTAGCCTAATAGCCATGATATTCAAACATTCCCCAACTGAATTTGCATCTCATTAATGGTAAGTGGTCCATCTTTGTAAATATCTTTCAAATAATACCATTGCTTTTCTTTCCACATATCTATATTATAGGCTCTATATTTATTTTTTGAAAATAAATTCTGAAAATTATTCTGAAAATAATGAGACAGAGGCCTTGGACCAGAACCTTTGCCCATTTGTTCAAATCTTGAAAGTTGTGTGAATGGATTTGTAAGCCAATGTAAAGAGTGGATTTTTTTAAAGGTGTTACTTTTATATATTACCATCTATTTCCAAGTTTTCCATTGAGTTGCCTTATTTCCAGATGTTTGGTATGTCATGTTGCTGAGTTGAGGTGTGTCGCAGTAGCTGTTTAAATTTGGGAGTCCCCATCCTCCAACGCTTGGGTGAAGGTACAGCAAAAATTTTTAATATGTGGTCTGTCTGATTGAAATATGAGTTTGTTAAGTTTTCTTTGTCATCTGGACATATGGGCTGGACAGCTTTGCTTGTTTTATCTTCTCCTTCTCTTCCTACCAACCTAAGCACCTGTTGGTGGAGTCTGTCCAATCGGAAGGAAAGGGAGAGGGTGCATTCTATGACAACTAGGTAATGAGGAGCTGGGCCCTGCATCAGAGCGTATCAAAGCAACAGAGAGATGGTTTGGTATGCAATCTGTCTTGTAAGAGAGCCGGGTCCCTGGTGAGCACTGTAACATGCCTCTGATAGAAACAAGATGCCTATAGACTAAGGTTACCAGACGTCACCGTTTCCCAGGGACAGTCCCTGGATTTACAGTCCCCATACAAAGTCCATTGAAGTTGAAAAGTGTCCCCGGATTCATTGAAAAAAAATCTGGTAACCTTACTGTGGACATCATACTTGCAACTCTAGTGACAGTCATGATCAGCTATTGACACTACTATTCATGAATTACAAAATTTTGCATGGTATTTTATTTTCTAAAAGAAAACAAAAATAGTCCCCATCCAGCCACTTTTGCAGAAATACTTTCACCATTTTGGATGGTTAACCTGAAGTGTATATTTTGTGTGTGTGTGTGTGTGTGTGTGTGTGTGTGTGTGTTTTAAGAGTACAAAAATGTTTTCTCTCCACAACAAGATTATTCACTTTGCAGCAAGGCTCTGCTTTCCTTCATTAGCACACTGCTAAGGGAGAAGCAGCTTTCATTGCTCCAAATAAAGTCCTCAGCAAATAGATATGGATATCAATACTTTATTTGCAAAGTGCTTGACGTATTCAACACATGCACCATTATGGAAGGCTTTAACTCCAAGCAAAAAAGATTTGTGGCAAAGCATATGACCTTCTCCCCACTACAATGGCCATCCCCTAATTAGGCAATGCATCTGATAGTCATTAACAGGAATGAGATAATGAATCACTTTCTCTCTTCTTTGTTAATTTGCTGTAACCAAGCGGCTAATGGATGTCAGAGCTGAGTGATTGCACTGATTATAGTGATTTATAGTTGCAACAAAACAATTTAAAACCATTCTGATTATTCATGTTAAAGATAGTTTATGTTTTGTTTACTAAATATTTTACATCCTTTTTTCCTGTCCCCCTTGCAGACTTCCGTGTGCAGAGCAAAACAATTCTTTCCGGAATTTTTAAAAAGTTTCAGTCTGGGGATTCTTTCTGTCTTTTTCCCTTTCTGGTATTGTTTCAGAGTAAGACATTTTATTTTGTTTATAGAAAAATTTACCCAGTAGAAATGAAAAGCCTTAGGGTGGAAAGAAAACTTCAGTGGTGCCTAGTTCAAAAGGAGGAGGAAATAAGAGGAAATAAGACAAACTTCAAGCCACTTTACCTTGGGGCTCTCAGTCCCTTCCTCATCCTCTGCAGACACATCAGTAGCAAGTATCTCTGCTTTGATGATACCCAGAGCCCTCAGAATCCAGCTGTGTTGTCGTTTGATTTGCCTCTGTAGTTCCTTCCACTGACTCGCAATCATCTGCAGCATGTCCTTCAGTCCTTCTCGCAGAAAAAAATAAATAAAATGAGAGGGAAACAAATTAAGTCATGCATTCGACTTCATCTTTTAATAACATTATTTATACTAAAGGCAGCAAAGAATTTCCCAGGGGTACAAAAAGAACAAGGTGTTGAGGAGGGGATGAAATCCCCTTGACCTTAACTATTTCATCACACTTTACTGAGAAATCTGAGCTGGAATTCTAACCTATTAATATTGCAAATGACTGGATAGGACCAAAATGTGACACATGTGGCAAAACGTGATCTGCTATAAGTTCTGACTGAAAACAGAAAAATAAAGCAATATATGTTGAAGAAGGGACGTAGGTGGCACTGTGGTGTAAACCACTGAGCCTTGGGCTTGCCGATCGGAAGGTCGGCGGTTTGAATCCCTGCGATGGGGTGAGCTCCCGTTGCTCAGTCCCTGCTCTTGCCCACCTAGCAGTTCGAAAGCACATCAAAGTGCAAATAGATAAAGAGGTACCGCTCCGGCAGGAAGGTAAACGGCATTTCCGCATTTCCGTGCGCTGCTCTGGTTTCGCCAGAAGCGGCTTAGTCATGCTGGTCACATGACCCGGAAAAACTGTCTGCGGACAAACGCTGGCTCCCTCGGCCTGTAAAGCGAGATGAGCGCCGCAACCCCAGAGTCATTCACGACTGGACTTAACTGTCAGGGGTCCTTTACCTTTACCTTTTATGTTGAAGAAACAAGCGAGAAATTCATACTTCAGCCCTGTTCACTGAACAAAATGCTGTTCCAAACATATATTAGCTATTGCCCTCATTTTCTTTTCTCTCTCTCTCTCTTTTTAAAAAAAACATATTTAACAGATATGCAATGACCTATCAGGCTGGTTTTTTGAGACTGATACATTCAGGAAATTATGCAAATCAGCCAACTGGCTTAACATAGCATGAATGTTTTGAGAGAAAAGTCTGTTTCATGTTCTATCAGAGTGTATGCAGGTAGAGAAGTAACAGATGTAAAAACTCAAATAATAATCACACTAAAACCCAGAGGACAACTTCATCTTGGGGGGAGATACCTTTTTCCAACCAGACCAAAATAAAGTCTCAAATTTCTAGGCATCCTATTAAACCATCCTATTAAACTAGTCATGCAAAGTTCCAAAAACATGACAAAAGTTATTATTCATTCTGACTTAAGGCTTTTACTGAAAAGGACAAGCATAACTAAAGGAAATAATATTCCTAATCTTAAAATCTTTCCTAATAAATACTTTAAAATTGCAGCAAGAATTAGCTTAAATGGCAAAGGAGCATTTAGCAATGCGATTACTCATGCTGACTATGTAAAATATATATATGTGTATAGATATGAAATCCTAATTTATCATCTTAATGTTATTTCCATAGCACCTACATCAAAGAATATGTCAGCGTGAAGTTTTCAGTGATGTAATTTCAATTGAAACTCAGCTGAGCATTGAGACCAAAATAAAATGAACAGACTATTTGCTGGCAGTATTTCATTTTGTAAGTATCACAGCATTGTATGCAGTATATGAAACATTTATAAATCTTGAAGGTCAAACTGATAATGTAAATATTAATAATACATAAGGAAGTGAATATATGCAGTAATTTACAGCAATGCTTCTTTATTCTTTAATAGTCTGGAGACATAAAGACTTGCAATAATTCAGAAGGATTTACCTGATTTGTGAGATACTATAAGATCAAGAAGTTGGCGTCCTTCTTCTACAACAGCTTCCTTCAAAGCACAGTGGCTGTCTACATTCAGCTTAAAACTCTGCAAGGGAAATTATATATATGTATATGTATATATATTTATATATAGACTGAAATGGTAGAGAGGCATTCTAAAGCATACGTACTAAATTACTTGCTATTTTTATCAAGAACCGCAGTGCCATTTACCCAACAGCCCCATACATTTGCAATACTGAAAGCTATTGATATTTCAGAACGGAGCTCAAAATGTTTCCATTAGCTTAGCAAAGTGCATCTGTGTTGAAACAGCTGACAAATCTAGAAATTCATTAAGTTTTATGAAAACATGTAACCTGTAGGCAATATGTGGAATAACAGTGTCCTATAAAATACACTGAACTGGAGCCATCAGTTCATGAATGCTCTTTTTTCTAAATAAATAAATAAATAAATAAATTCAAATATTGGATAATGAATGATTTCTATAAATATATGAAGCGTACATTTTTATCCAGTAAAACAAAATATTGCAACAAATTAGTTCTGTTGTTCAGGTTCACGATAGTCCACTATTGTATTTATTTTGGTGGTAATCAATTTCATTTTGACAACTAGGCATAGGAAGAACAACAAAGGAACTTGAGGAACTCTGTGTGAACTTGAGCATTTGATATATGTCACACAGCAGTCTTTACAAGGGAAGACCTGCAAAGTTTAATGGAAAGAATCTTACATTTATACACGGAACACAATATACTCATTCTTGCACACTTATAGCACTCAGCCCTGGGGTAAACCCACCCCCTTACGACTCCCTTTCCCTTCCTTTACTCCTAATTTCACTAGAAATGATAGGAACAATCTCTCCACCTGTCAAGGCAGAAAGTCCGGCAAGCTGCCTGGCTCCTACATTCAAAACAGCTGGGCACAGGAGAAGTGGATGGCTAAAAGATTTTTGGAATGTTTTGGAAGGGGCTAAAAAATTGTAAGGGACGCGGGTGGCACTGTGGGTTAAACCACAGAGCATAGGACTTGCCGATCAGAAGGTCGGCGGTTCGAATCCCCATGACGGGGTGAGCTCCCGTTGCTCGGTCCCTGCTCCTGCCAACCTAGCAGTTCGAAAGCACCTCAAAGTGCAAGTAGATAAATAGGTACCGCTCTGGCGGGAAGGTAAACGGCGTTTCCGTGTGCTGCTCTGGTTCGCCAGAAGCAGCTTAGTCACGGTGGCCACATGACCCGGAAGGTGTACGCCAGCTCCCTTGGCCAGGAAAGCGAGATGAGCGCTGCAACCCCAGAGTCGGCCACAACTGGACCTAATGGTCGGGGTCCTTAAAAAATTGTAAAATATGCTGACAGCTAAGGTCAAATGACAAATCCTAGCAATATAATTTTGCAGTGTAATGCCATGCACATTAGTCTCATTGTATATATAAATTTCAGTCAGTGTTTTATTGTGGCCGGTGGGTTGCCTTGGAAGGACTTTCCCCGAAAGGTGGCACAGAAACACTGGAAACAAACAAACAAACAAACAAACAAACAAACAATTTGATATCCAACCACCATATTGATTCTTCACTACAGTATTTCAACTGTACACTAGGGTTAGGATTCACTTTGGACCAGCTGGATGGATGCAAAAGTGCCCACTCCTCCACAGGCCACTTTGGGCAGATGGTTGGGTTGGTCCATGTGGCGTCATATGACATCAGAGGAATCTGTGCCTGCTTTCAGCCGTGATTGGCTCCACTTCGGAGCTTCTGAATGGCGATCCCGAGCAGAGCCAATTCCATCATGGCTTGCATTCAGCACTGAATTTAATCTATAGGTGTCTTGTGAAACTTTGAAAGCAACCTGCCTGCTCACCTTTGTCCCCTGGTATGTCAGTGAGGAGTAGGCTGATAAAACACAATTGCGGAATGGCACACAAGGCTCTTGTGCCTTTAAAAGCAGCACAGAAGTTGGCATTTGGGCGGCTACAGTTTGCTGTATCATGAAAGACATGCACTGTCAAATTCTATAAAGAAATTAAAGATGGAAGACCTCTCCCTGTCTTTGTATCATTAGATAACGCTAATGAATGATCATAGAAAGCCCCTCCCGAAGCCTCCAACACAAATTTCATGCTGTGCTATTTATTTATTTTTTATGGCATTCAGTTTGTCATCTAGAAATCTTTTAAAAACAAATATTATATATTTTAGGATCCTAAGGAACCCAATTTAAACATTTTGATTTTCTACAAAGATGCTCACATTTAAAAACCGAGATGGCCCACAAAAATAACTTTTTTATATATATTATTAGGCAAGTAATGCTAAAACCGGAATGAAAATGAGATGGAGCCAAAAATATAAACTGGGTCAAGCATCCAGAAGATAAGAAGAAGAAAAACAACATTAATTTTTGTGCAGCTCCTTTTCGTAAAGCTTCACTTTCCATGAAACCTTTTCTGGAAGTTCCTTTCATGAAAGTGAGCTCAGACAATATTTAATTTACTGTTTACTTAAAACAGGCTTGTGTTGAATAGTTTGTAATCATGCACTTCACAAGAGATGTACCATGCGGGTGCCTCATATAGCAAAAGAAAACCTAAAGGGCCCGAGAGTAGGTTGGATAATTTCATATAATTGAAGCGGAGCATCGATGCAGCTGGATGTGGCGCTGCCTCAAGATGATGGGGATGCGTTTGATAGGAAAATTGGAAAAGATGAGGTATTCTTCTTCATTAGAAAAAATAGACTTGCTGCCCTAGAAAAGATTCATTTAACATAACATATCAAGTATACAATGCAGCTTGATTTACAGGTGCACCTATTAACCAGTAATAATGTTGACTGAAGAAGTAAAATATGATGAATAAAGATGGGCCAAAACTCTGGGGCTTGATTTGCAATTTTACAGTTGCACAGAATTTAGACTTCAGCGTCTTAATTTGCTGCAAAGCACAAATAGCGAAATCTGGCAACAGATTAACCAATAACACATTGGTCTTAAGGGGGAAACTCTTTTCACTAACTGCAAGCATCGTAGCAAACAAGAGCAAAATAGATGGTAGTCAGTGGCACGTTACATTATCTCCATTCAGGTGTGTGCCTTTTTCTTCTTCTGCAGTGCTAAAGCTTGCTGCTTCCCAGAGAAAATAACTCAACGCCGACAGACTAGGCAGATCTGGCATCAACAGCACAGTTTTACAGGTAGGAGCATGAGCAGGTGGGCATCTAGGAGCAGTAAAGGTAAAGGTAACGTAAAGGACCCCTGGACGGTTAAGTCCAGTCAAAGGCGACTATGGGGTTGCAGCATTCATCTTGCTTTCAAGCCGAGGGAGAATTCCTTCATAATCCAAATGCCTAGCTAAATAAAAATATATGTAGCCTTTTCTTAAATATTGCTGCAGTGTATATATGAAGCTTCCTGCATGCTAATGCTGAGGTCCTATGTCATATTCAACAAAGTGTTAAGCAGATCATTTTGTCAGTCCAAGGATTTCTCCTTGTGCAATAATAATAATAATAACAACAACAATAATTTATTTATACCCCGCACATCTGGCTGGGTTTCCCCAGCCACTCTGGACGGCTTCCAACAAAATATTAAAATACAATAGTCCTTAGATATTAAAAGCTTCCCTAAACAGGGCTGCTTTCAGATGTCTTCTAAAAGTCAGGTAGTTGTTTCTTTCCTTGAGATCTGGTGGGAGGGCGTTCCACAGGGAGGGCGCCATCACTGAGAAGGCCCTCTGCCTGGTTCCCTGTAACTTCACTTCTTGCAGTGAGGGAACCCCCAGAAGGCCCTCGGGGCTGGACCTCAGTGTCTGGTCAGAACAATGCAACAGAACAATCACCTGCTCTCCTCTCCCTGTGCACCTCCTAAATCTGTTCCAGGGGTCCCCCCCAACCCTTCAGAGCAGATTTGGAGATGGAACATGCAGGTGGAAGAGACAGGGAACAACCCACTGAGCCAGTGCAATTTTGCAGTTGAATACTGTACTGCCTACTGTTTCTAAGCCAAAGTACATTGTTCTTTTCTTCTTTTCTCAGCCAGCAAAATCTAAGGTATACTTAACACAGCATTGGGTGAAGCTGACTGTATCTCTGTCTCTAACACTGGGTATATTGGTAGTTATTGTTTTAATAAAATCCAGACCTTTATGTGGTTATGAATATATTTTGAAAATATTTCAGACAGTATTGTTGCATACTGCAATACTAATAGATGTGTGGTTGTTTGTGTTCTGAATTACACCCAGTGCATGTCATGTTACTAAAACAGCAAAGTGAAGAATAGAAAGAAAGGAAGCATGCTTTGTAAGTCTGTCTTGGACCCATTGCTGTACGGCTTCAGAACTGGTCCTGAGACTGAAACTGCCTTGGTCACCATGGCTGGTGACATTTATTGAGAGAGATATGGGGAAACCTTGCTTATTCTCCTTGAACTCTCAGTGGATTTTGACACTGTCGATACTGTTGACCATAGTACCCTTCTGGAGCATCTCAAGTGGTTTGGGGGAGCTGTGCTTCAGTGGTCCCACTCCTACCTCCAGGGATTTCTCCAAAAAGCAGTCATGGGAGGCTACTGCAGCCCCATGGGAGTTGTTGGCAAAGGCTGCTCAAGTCTCTACATGTGTTGTCTACTATGTAAATATTCTGTGTGCAAATGTCAGATGGGATCAGATAGCAATGACAGTCATGCAAGATCCCCCAATTCAAAAAGTCCCACTTTGAGTACAGCCCTGACATCTCCACACTTGAGTTTGCCTCTATTGCTAGCCAGCCCTCCCTCAATGGCAGATTTAGGAAAACACTACTGGTTTGGTCACACAGGGTGCCAAGCCTTGGGGGCGCTTCAACTATTATGTCCAATGGAAGGCGAGAAATGTGTGTATGTGTGTGTGTATGTGAGAGAGAGATTCTGACATCACACAGGGTGCCGCCGAAATTTGAGGCACCAAGGTCTGCCACTACCTAATTTTCCTCCCCCTCCCCAATAAAAAACAACTTTTATTTTGAGAAAGATAACTCATGGCATCAACAAAGGAACTGTGTTTATGTGCACAATTGCTGGCATTATTTTCCGTTGGGAAGCAGGGATTCTAGAAAAAAAACACCACTCACTTTTTCTAGTGTTTAAAATAAAAGTTTGGCTTTTAATCTTTTGAGACAACCTATGTACTTTGTGGGAGGGACGCGGGTGGGGCTGTGGGTTAAACCACAGAGCCTAGGACTTGCCGATCAGAAGGTCGGCAGTTCGAATCCCCGTGACGGGGTGAGCTCCCGTTGCTCAGTCCCTGCTCCTGTCAACCTAGCAGTTCGAAAGCACAACAAAGTGCAAGTAGATAAATAGGTACCGCTCCGGCGGGAAGGTAAACGGCGTTTCCGTGCGCTGCTCTGGTTCGCCAGAAGTGGCTTAGTCATGCTGGCCACATGACCCGGAAGCTGTACGCCGGCTCCCTCGGCCAATAAAGCAAGATGAGCGTCGCAACCCCAGAGTCGGCCACGACTGGACCTAATGGTCAGGGGCCCCTTTACCTTTACCCTTTCATGTATTTTGTGAGTCTGTCTATCACTTGGGAGTGGGGCAGGCCAGTATATGGAATCCCTTGCTCCTACTTAGAGATGGGAAGGCCTGAAAAAACCCTGGAAAAATTGAAATAAACCAGTCCCCCCCGCCCCGTTTTTCCCAAAGCTGGGGTTTTTTTTGCAAAAAAATGGCGGGGGGGGGAACCTGTGTGGAATAATCAAACTACATCAAACTGTTTTTTTCACTTTTTCCAGGGGGAAAACGGCTTTGGAAAAAGAGACAGAAAAAATGGTGTGCCCCCCCCCCAGGGATTTTTCCAGGTCTTGCCATCTCTATTCCTACTCTTTTAGATTCTTTCCAGCAAATGCAATGTCTCCAGAAGACTAGAAAATCATTGGGTTGATTAACATAGTTTACTGCTGCAGCAGATATGTGCAGCACATTGTCCCTCCATGTAGATTTATGATTCCTTGTCCCCTCACCCCCTATCAAGATCCTGATTTGTTGCTATTATTCATATTTCTATTCCACACCCCAGATTCACTTCCACCTGCAGCTTGCTGCTGTTGCTGTGATCCTTTGCCTATTGCTTGTACCGCTCTTGCTTCCTAACAGTATGAAGACGTTCCTTCCTCTCCACCACCTACCTACTTATATCCCTCTCTCTCTCTCTCTCTCTCTCTCTCTCTCTCTCTCACACACACACACACACACACACACAGCCCATAGACAAAACAAATCTACTCATTGGGGGGGATCATGTAAATTCACCTAAAGATTATGCATAGGAAATATGAGCCATAATCTCTCACCTTCTATCCCTGATATGACACCATGGAACTAACCAGCGCCATCACTGTGCATGAGTTTTAAAACTTGTGATTTTCCCAAATCTTTGTTCTGAAATGCTCCAGCCCTGGGAGGGCAGAACAACATGGTTCCCCCCCCCTTAACATAGATCAGTTTTGCCACACATACATGTAATAACACATGAACCTATTCTGCAATAATGATTAAAACAACACATTTTAGCAGACTTCCCTTGAGGGTTTTTCTTTTGTTAGCATAACCCAAAGCAGCTTCTGCCTATGACAATATACTTTACACAGTCTGAAGGTGAAATGAAATCCTTCTTTTAGAAATGTGTTTGGAAAAGTTGTTTCAGATCTCCAAATAAATGAATGCGTACGTCATCATTTAAAAAAATGCAAATAAATGTTTTTTGAAACAGAAATGGGAAAGTTCTTTTGCATTGGCAAAAGAGCAACAAAAACAGGACAAAACAGGAGTGGGGAACTTTTGACCCTCCATCTGTTGCTGCGCTACATTCTTGACCATTGGCCATGCTGGCTGGGAATGATGGGAGACAGAGTACAATAATATCTGGAGGGTCACAGGTTACTCACAACAGAGGTATAAGTTCTAGTTTGAATCCGAGAAGGCTGAAGGCCTTGGCAAAGCACTGGAAACAGAACTGAATTGTGCAAAAAGTAATTATTTGTAAATTGTGAGAGTGTATAAACTCACAGTGTTTATGGAGATAGTCCTCTTTTGTTCTTTAAAAATATTTAGCTTGCACATATTTGGGTTTGACGCACACACAAAACATACACACACACACACACACAATTTCCATTCTGTGAGCACTGATATGTTCCTCCTGGGCACTACTGACACCTTTCTTCCCCAGTTTGATGCTCAACAGTGTGAAGAGGGCATTTGCACATCTTTTTGCTCAAAGAAGGAAGTCCTAACACGTGGGTAGGCAAACTAAGGCCTGGGGGCCAGATCCGGCCCAATCTCCTTCTCAATCCGGCCCACGGACGGTCCGGGAATCAGCGCGTTTTTACATGAGTAGAATGTGTGCTTTTATTTTAAATGCATCTCTGGGTTATTTGTGGGGCATAGGAATTCATTCATTCTCCTCCCCCCTCAAATATAGTCTGGCCCCCCACAAGGTCTGAGGGACAGTGGACCGGCCCCCTGCTGAAAAAGTTTGCTGACCCCTGGACCAAACAGGTGAACACACATGGAACTTTTTCCACAGCAAGATGGCTTGAGACTTAAACCCAGGGCTTGCTGTCGGAAGCTGTGTGAGGAGTGTCATGGGACAGATGATTTGGGGGCAGCCAGGCTTTTGCCATTTCCACTCCTTCAGTTAGTGCCAAATGCAAATATCCAGATCATTTTGTCACTGCCCTTAATGGGAACTTAATTTCTTACACTCTGTTTAAACACAGATTAGCGTTTCTGCCAGGCCAAGAGAAAATGCAAAGTTGACATTCCAATTAATAAAATATAGATCACAAAGCAATGACTAGTTCTGTCTTCCAATAAAACAATGCCCCTTCATTAACGTTCAGTGCAATCCTATGTATGTGTAATCAAGAAGTTAGTTTCAGAAGGCTAGGTGACAGAAACTTAGTGTGTGCATGTAATTTGGGAATATATAAACCTGCATACCATTCAAACTGAAACTGCAGGTTCCCTGCCCCCACATTATATTAACCCCTTGATTAAACATGTAGGTGACACTTAAACAACTAGCTCTGATCTTTTTTTGGACAGCATTCCTCAATATTAAACTCAGTTTCAGAGGTCCAGCAGAATGAAGAAAGTCTCTGCAGACTATAATGCACATATGGATGTGAACTGGCCACACAAACAGAGGGGGATTGGCCACTGTTTGTGATGCACAAGGCTGTGCGCACCTTGCTTCAGGTAGAGCTTGGAGATTTTGATTGCACTACAAGCCTCCAGGGCCCCTTTGCCTGCTACAACCTTGGCAATTACTCTACCGGTGCAAAACTGTGCTGTGATTTTTAATGTACGTTAATGCATCGTCCGGTCACCAACTTTAGCTCATTGACATTCAGAATGATGCCACTATGATGTGCCAGTGTATTGACAACTGAGGAATTATTCAACCCAGGAGGAATAAGACCAGCACAGAGAAAACTCTCACCCCAGTCTCCTAGATCCTGAATTCCTTGAATTGTTTCTTTTCCTGTATGTTGCGGTGTGCTTGCTGACTGTAGCACTGTTAGTGGGCGGTTCCCTAGACTGAATGGATGGGGTTCAACCTGTTCTGGAAGGAGTTGAACTCCTACATGGGAGCAGGTGTGCAGCTTGGGGGCAGAAAGCTAATTGTTGCTGGTCAAATGTTGGGCTGTTACTCGTTCTTTTTACATTGTTGTGGTTTTATGTATTTTAACAAAATATGTACACTTTCGCTAAAGGCCTAGGGATAAGCTAAATAAAGAGGGAGGGGAAAATCATTGTCAGCTTCAATCAATAATCTTGTCTTACCAAGTGTGTTTCCAGGTAGAGCTTAAGGCTGTCTGTCTCTGCTTTAGGAGGAGTCCAGTTTTCTGTCGTTTCCATGGCTTCATTCAACCAGTGGATGAATTCGTCTAGCTTGCTTACAAATCCCTTCCACAAAAAGAAAGGGGGGGGGGCAATGGCATGGCTGTTAGTAAAATGACAATCAGGTAAAAACAATAATTTTATATCTTTATTTTAATTAAAGGAATATGGCACTGCTCTGAACGTAGCAACTAGCAACACTAAAAGAATGCGGCAGTTCTTGCTCATGAAGATGGAAGAAGGTTGGGCATAGCATCTGCCAGCCTGGTTTGCACATCAAACTGAAAATCTGACATTGACAGATCTGTCCATCTCTCAGTCAAGAACTGCCTTCTCCCAGATGTTGGGTTTTAGCCCCAATCTTCCCCAGCCAGCATGGCCAATAGGGTGCTGGCGGGGCACAGGTTCCCCATTCCTTATCCAGCTGTTTGTATTCCATCAAATATTTGAACTCTTTTGCATTTTCTTCCTGCTGGTACAACTGGTTTTAGCTTTGCTGTAGTTTTTCCATTCTCAGTTCTTCTGGGTGTGTGTGTGTGTGTGTGTGTGTGTGTGAGAGAGAGAGAGAGAGAGAGAGAGAGAGAGAGAGATTTTATGGAATACTTTTGTATTTGCTTTTAAATATGTGGCAAGTTGCTTTAAGGGTTCCTCTAGCTGAAGGATAATGAATAAATTAGCAAAAGCAAATAAAGATACTGTAGAAGCTTCAGTGGGAGAACAAAGGGAAGGTTTTTGCAGAGGTCCTTGTTGCTGAACTTCCCGAGGAAAGTGTTGTGTTTGTAAAAGATTTGAGACAATTGCCCTGATCCAGCCCTGCATGGGTGTAGCTAACATCACCCTTCATGCACATCCTTATAAAATAAGCAGCAGCTGAAACACAGGGAACCACCTTATGCTGAGTCAGACCATTGAGCCTGCTTCCTCAGTATAGCCTACACCACAAAGAGGAAACCTGTGGCCTTCAAGGGTGTTGGTCTAGATTTCCTATCAGTCACAGCCATGAGTATGTCCAATGGTCAGGAATGGTGGGGAGTTGTGGTCCAACAAACACTGGAGGGCCAGAGGTTTCCCACCCCTGATGTATACTGACTGGCATCAGCTCTCCATGTCTTCAGACAATCATGCCCACCCCTCTCCCAGTCCTTCCTGGAGAGGCTGAGGATTGCACTTGTGTCTTCTGTGTGCAAAAACACATGCTCTGCCACTGAACTATGGCAATGTTCCCTCACTAACGCTTTGGATGGGAAACTGAAAGAGGGGACAGACAGATTGAATCGAGCCCCTTCTTCCCCTTCCAAATAATTTGTCAGTGCAATGGTCGCTTCTTTTGCAATGCTACACACATGCGGTCCCAGCTACTGGGCTGCTTGGCAGAATCACACAAAACACAGCAGCTGTTTTGTGTCTATGGCTCTCGATCTGTGAGCCAAGAGCTGCTTCTCATTGGTGCATATGATTTCTAGATAGATCAGGGGCACGTGATGAGAAGGAAGTACGGTCATAATCTAGGAATGTGAAACCTCTGTAAAATATCCTGCAAAGTTATTCCTAACAATAGCAGTAAAAAGGATAGTTACGTTCAACATATAAATGTTTTATACCGCATGATCTTATTTAAAAGCATCCTAACACCAGCAATTTATATCTCATTTTCTTGCATATGTATAGACACAAAATGACACAATGAAAAACAGTGGCAGAGAATATTTAACCTGTGATATTGAGACATATGCACTAATATGGCACAAAGAGGTGATAAGCGGAACTCATCTGTAAAAAATAATGTAATTGTTCCCCTTGCAATGACACTTTACAAAGCAGGCATGCTTCTGGTAAACAACAGTCAAGGATAAGATAAAATATAGAAGTAGTGGCATAAGAAGAGGTGGCTATCCCTCTTTCCAGAAAAAGGCCCTTTTCTGGTGTAAAGCACAAATCACTATAATCCCACTATTTTTCAGATGATGTCTGTAAAATTTTATGGAGACTGTTCAAAAGAAAACAACTGTAGAGATTGAAAATTATTTAGAATACTAAAAGCCTGACACTGAAAATTACTGTCAGAAGATAGATAACACTGTCCAGTTCCTAAATCTCATTATTCAAGCAGACAGCACCACCTGGAGGCTAAAGTGCAGTATACCAGGTATTGCCAGCAGTTATTTCAGACAAAGGTGTTTTACGATAACACACGATGGAGCATTCTTCTAGTGATCTTCTAGTGCCAATATGGATGGCCTTTCGGCACTTATTACAAACATACCTGTGCTCCCAGGCTCCTGCAGGTACTTATTTTTCAACTGGCTGGTTATTGACTTTAACCCTGCTCTGGGCTTTCAGCTACATTTCATTTATTGTAATTTTAATGTCAATGTTTGTACTTTTAAAATTGCTGCTCACCACATGATGTGAAAGGTGTTGCAGGAATGCCTTAATAAATAAAACAGAACCCCGCCTCCCCAGTATCGGTCCAACTTTCGCTTGTTCTGGGCCCAGGTGTGGTAAGAGTCAACAACTGATGCTGACTACATCAGAAATACGTGACCTCGGCAAACACAGTAAATTTGGAGCAACTGCTGTTGTTGGTTTCAAAATAGGTATCTCACCTCTGCTCATGCTTGGAATGACAATCATAATTTAAGGGGTTAGCATTGTTGGATGCTAGTATCTGTCTGTCTTGGGAGACAATGGAAAAGTGCACCTTTGGGGGTGAATTGCATTATTTATTTCCAGGTATAGTCTAATAATGACTTCTCTACCCAATATGGCTGGGTTATGGCTGGGATAGCTCAAGTTGGTAGAGCATGAGACTCTTAATCTCTGGGTCACAGATTCAAGCCCCACATTGTGCAAAAAAATCCTGCATTGTAGGGAATTGGGACTAGATGCCTCTCGTAAAGGTAAAGGGTAAAGGGACCCCTGACCATTAGGTCCAGTCGCGGATGACTCTGGGGTTGCGGCGCTCATTTCGCATTATTGGCCGAGGGAGCCAGCATTCAGCTTCTGGGTCATGTGGCCAGCATGACTAAGCCGCTTCTGGCGAACCAGAACAGCACATGGAAACACCGTTCACCTTCCTGCCAGAGTGGTACCTATTTATCTACTTGCACTTTGACATGCTTTCAAACTGTTAGGTCGGTAGGAGCAGGGACCCAGCAACGGGAACTCACCCCGTCGCGGGGATTCGAACCGCTGACCTTCTGATCGGCAAGCCCTAGGCTCTGTGGTTTAACTCTGTGGTGCCTCTCGTACTCTCTTCCAACTCTACAGTTCTTAAATTCTATGATCCAACTGCAACTAAGATCTATTTCTTTGATCTCCCCGCTCTATGTGATCAGTGGGCATGAGTCTGTTGCCTCTCCCCATCCCCATTATCATCCCAAAGCCCTACATGGGTTGGTTGCTGCAGTGGAGAGCTTTTTCTAGTCCAGTAAGTTCCCATATGATTTGGAACCCTAGAAAATCAGAGTTCTAAATCATGCAGGGAGCATATCGGAGTGATGCAGACGTTCAGCCCCACAAGACGCATGTGGTGGGACTGGTTCAATGGCTTCACTCCTTTTTGCCTTTGCCTTCTGCCTAATGGTAAACAAGGAGTGGGAAACATCTGAATAGGGCTTAAGTCTACCTGTGACGGAAATAACCACATACCCTTCTCCTTATTTACCCTGTCTCACTTCTCTTCCTGCCTCTGTTCTCTGCATTGCCTCTAGGATTCTATGATTCTCCAATGGTGTGCTGGATGGGGCTGATGGAAGTTATAAAGTCTAAAACATCTGGAGGGCATCAGGTTGGCAAAGGCAGTGGTAACCAGTGTTAGATGTTACAATGGGTGAGAAGGGATCATAGAATTGTAGAGTTGGAAGGGACCATGAGGGTATGTATGTATGTACTTAATATACCACCCTATACCCGCAGGTTTTACTTTCTTGGGCTCCATGATCACTGCAGATGGTGACAGCAGTCACAAAATTAAAAGACGCCTGCTACTTGGGAGAAAAGCAGTGACAAACCTAGACAGCATCTTAAAAAGCAGAGACATCACCTCGCCAACAAAGGTACGTATAGTTAAAGCTATGGTTTTCCCAGTAGTGATGTATGGAAGTGAGAGCTGGACCATAAAGAAGGCTGATCGCCGAAGAATTGATGCTTTTGAATTATGGTGCTGGAGGAGACTCTTGAGAGTCCCATGGACTACAAGAAGATCAAACATATCCATTCTGAAGGAAATCAGCCTGAGTGCTCACTGGAAGGACAGATCGTGAAGCTGAGGCTCCAATACTTTGGCCACCTCATGAGAAGAGAAGACTCCCAGGAAAAGACCCTGATGTTGGGAAAGATGGAGGGCACAAGGAGAAGGAGACGACAGTGGATGAGATGGTTGGATAGTTTTCGCGAAGCTACCAGCATGAGTTTGACCAAACTGCGGGAGGCAGTGGAAGACAGGAGTGCCTGGCGTGCTCTGGTCCATGGGGTCATGAAGAGTCGGACACGACGAAATGACTAAACGCCTAAACAACAACAATACCTGCAGGTCCCAGGGTGGTTCGCAATCTAATCCATCCCTCCTGAAATGAACAAATCTTTCACCCAACGTGAGGCTCAAACCTAAAATTAAGAGTCTCATGCTCTATCAACTGAGCGATCCCTCATACCCCCTGTGAAAATTACCAGAAACAAGCACCTCCAGAATAGAACAAAAATGTATACCAGCTCTGAGGTTGCTCTATGTGCAGTATCTACCATTTTTTACTCCACATTCCAAATTTACTTCCATCCCATCCCAAAGTATGTTTATGTTGGACTAGATGCGAGCAATGTTTTATGGTATTTGAATGGGATGCTGTACTAAGGAATATGACATACAAACTACCCTGCGATACTAAATAATTTGCTAGCTTTTTGTTGGTTATTATTTCCAAAAATTGGAAAAACAACAACCTGAAAAGCGTTGCTTGAGACTTGATTTAGGGAAGATCCATAAGAGAGTGCTCAGATTCATATTATTCTCGGCAACAACTAGCTGCTGAAGCCAATAAGCAATGAACATGCATGCCTGGACTGACCCTTAGATTCCAGCCAAAGAGGCCATTAAGAATAGACTGTTCTGATAACAGCTTCCTGTCTTGAATTCCTTCATGTTTTGGTGTGTGTTAGGGATGAGCCGAAAACAGGAAGCCCTTTTCAAAGTGAAAAAACCTCCCTTTCAGTGATTAATCAATTGCCTCGTCAAAAGGAGGCAGTTGTGTTCCGTCTATAGTTATGTGGCCATACTGACTCTGAGGAATGTGTTTGTGCCCCTGCTCAGCCATTACATTCAACAGATTCCCCCCCCCCCAAGCTAGTTATTATCTTTCAATTTAATCCACCCCACGTGATAGCTGTGAGGCTAAAAAAAGGGGCGAGGAAGAAATGGGATTACGGCCTTCAATCTGATAAATTAAAAACAATCAAATAGTCTAGAATTATGAAGCCAGCTACAACTAACCAAACCATGGTTGGAATTTGGTATGGTATTTGGTATTTGGTTTGAGCAATTATGCCTGGGAAATTAATGAATCAATGAACGAATGAATGAATGAATGAATAAAGAAGCTAAAACTGTTTTCGAAATCTAACTGTATTTCCTGAGTTCACATGTGGCGTTCTGCCTGTTTTTCCTCAAAGGTGTTTCATGACTTCAATCAGGATGCTCTCATGCTGGTTGAAATTAGTCCCACTGCACTCAACTGAGCTACAGTATTTGGACCTGATTTAAAAACGACAACAGAACAAATCTGTGAAAGAGATGCAGTAGCACTAGTTGGCCTCAGGAGGGTGCCAAGTAGCCATGTCTGAGAAGGATATTAAATGCAGTAGCAGCAGATGCAAAAGAGTAGAAAACAACCTCCCCTATGTTTTGCTACATCAACTCCCAAGCATCACTGTGGAAAAGCATTAGAAAAATGTGAGATGAGGATTGCCTACAATGTATTTGTGGATCAGCCTTAAATATCTCAATATGCAGCTATTACTCTTAGAGATGTCAGAGAAAACAGAAGCGGAAAGCTACTCCTGTTTGCTTATTTGTCCTATGTCTGGAATGGAAATCAATCCAGTGAATGCTATTGCTATTTCCTGTGTTTTGGCTTTCAGTCCACAAACAATACAGAATTGATTACATTTCCCCGTCCGTTTGCATTGTGTGTCCTTTGCACTGAACCAAATGGGGTGGAATTACGTAAGGACAACAGGATTTGCATGGTTAGTTACATAAGTTACGTCATTTCACCATAGCGGACAGTGAGATGAATAAGGCAGTTTTTGGCAGAAGACAAACTGCAGCGGAACAGAAGCAGCACTGCATGCAACAAAAACAAAGCAGAATGGAAAACAGTACCTTCTTACATCTCTGATTATGCCAGAGATTGTTCATTATGTTGTACCGTTTACAAACACTTTATTCTTTCATGGCAGGGATGAATGGATCAGTTTACTTCCAGTTCCTGTCAATTTCATGTGTGTTCCTTCACAAATCTGTCCTGTCCTGTATATATGTGTCTGTCTGTCTGTCTGTCTGTCTGTCTGTCTGTCTCTCTCTCTGTGTGTATACATATCTATCTATCTATCTATCTATCTATCTATCTATCTATCTATCATCTATCTATCTATCTATCTATCTATCTCTATCTATCTATCTATCTATCTATCTATCATCTATCTATGATAGATAGATGATAGATATAGATAGATAGATAGATGATAGATAGATAGATAGATAGATAGATATAGATATGTATACACAGAGAGAGAGAGACAGACAGACAGACCGACAGACAGACAGACATCTATCGATAGATGATAGATAGTTAGATGATAGATAGATGATAGATAGATAGATAGATGATAGATATAGATATGTATGCACACACAGAGACAGACAGACATCTATCGATAGATGATAGATAGATAGATAGATAGATAGATAGATAGATGATAGATAGATAGATAGATAGATAGATAGATAGATAGATAGATAGATGACAGATAGAATTTGCATGAAAATTTGTGAATGCACTTGAACTCATATATTTTGATGTATTTTCTCTGGGGTGTATATCATTGGACATATATTGCTGTTAGCTGCTTTGGGCATTTCCATTTTGAAATGGTATAAAAGGGAGGCAAAAATGCATTCATAACTTCTTGACACTCTTGGTACTTGCCCACCCCTCACCAACCTTTGTTTCCTGCTGCAGGAAAAATATAAAAGAAGCAGTACAGATGTAAACGCTGTTAATTTCTTCCTTACCTCCATTTTTTCCCATATAATTTCATAATTATCCTGATCTTGTATATCCTGCATCAGCTGTTGAATTAAAGCCGATTTATTTGTGGCAGACAAGTCATTTATATCGGCAGGCTGAGTGACTGACGGCTTTCGCGGCCTCTCTTCCAGGTATTTTTTGATGCTTGGTGAGGATGTGCAAAGCTCTTCATCTGACAGAATGTCACTAAGAGGCCCCGATTCAATGCTGTCCCCTACCGAGGAGATTATGTCACTCGAAGAGCTGGGTGAAACTCTGCCTAACCTTTTGTGCTTCTTTTTGATCTGATAGGTCGGGAAAAGCTCAGAGTCCGAGTTCATTTCTGAGAGTTCCCAGTCGTCGATGTTTTGAATGGTCTCCGCTTGAGGTTTCTGAGGAAGCAGTTTTGTCAAATTTTCTAATTTCAAAGCTAACACTTCAGTCTGTTTGAGGTGTGAGGGAAGCGCTAAGTATTCGTCGGAACCATACCAGGCATCAGCAGCTTTGCTGTCCGTATTGACGTAACTGGGTGCAGATGAATGGGCCTTTTTGCCCTGACTTCTGGGAAGAACGGGAGATGAGGACACTGCAGAATCTGAACCAGCTGAAGAGCCACTCACTTGGCTATGAGCAGGTGAAGCAGAGTGATCTCTTTCATTGCAATACTGGCCATTCAGTTCTTGCCGTTTACAAGGATCAGAAGACGCAGAGGTCGAATCACTTTCGGTTCCTTCTATGGACTGCAAGCTACCAAAGGGAATTCCATTTTGCAAAGCAGCGAGGCCTCTTTTCGCCAAATGATTCGTCGACGCAGCATTGGATCCAATCCTCGATATCCTGCACGATGCCACCTCCTCAGGAATGTCGTGGGACTTTTTGCATCGCAGCTTCTCCCTTCTAGTGCTGTCACTGGGCTTCCCCAGGCCAATGGAATTTTCCTTCAGGTGGTTTTGAATTGTGTACTTGAGATTCTGATCACTTATGTTATGTAAGCAATCACACGACTGGCTGATGGAAGAGGGGCAGTTGTTGTACGCCGCTTGCAAAGCCAGGCAAAGTTTGGATCTGTCTGGTGGATCCAACAGCGAGGGTGTGCTCCTGCTCATTTCAGTCTTAAACATCAGGGAGATCTGGTTTTTTATATCATTGATCACCATATCTGTTCTAAATATGTCTTCTTTTAGAAACAAACCGCGTTTGGGCAAAGTGGGTTGTGTAGGAGAATCCTCATTGTAGTCAAAGCAGTCTCTAATTGATCTCTTGGGAGTGGAGTTTTCACTATGAGGATACTGTTGGCTTTTTGCACCGTCGGAGGTTAATGGATCGAGCTCCTGTTTTACTAATTCAAAGACAGTCTTGCCATCAAGTGAGTTCACAGAATCCTCTGGGCCCGATACTTTACAAAGAGGCAAGTTCCCAGAAATATGAGAGAGTGAAAGTTCAGGGGACAGAGTCGATGATGGTTTGTAACTTTGGCCTTCCTCCTGGTGGTCTGTTGACATGGGTAAATGGATTTCTTTTGCATTAATGGTTTCATTGCATTTGGAAGCAATCGAATCAGTTGCTACTGCCAGTAATCCAACACTTCTGATAAGCTCTGGGAAATCTTTTTCCATTTCACTGCAGCTCCAAGACTCAAATGGTTTTACTTTAGCCTGACCGGAGGTCATGTCACCAAGCGCACCAAGAAAGTCTTCGCTGGGGCTGTAGTCAGATAGTTCAAATGCAGTAATTCCACAATCCAGCGACAAGTAATTCTGAGAACATTTGATAGTTAGCTGTCCTGAGTCATCCACTTCTGTTAAAGAGTCAAGGCGGTCCTGTGACAAAACAGAAATAGGAAAGCTTTTAGCGTGGTGTGTGTGTGTTATATGCATGCATGTGTGTGTAAATATAGCATCAATCCTATGAGTTTAACACCAATCCCATGAATCACACATCTTCCCACAAAGCATGAAAAAATACAAACTCAGGGGCAGTTTCCTTCTGTAATCTTTAGAAATAGAACATTACTGAATGTTAACAGAAAGCAGCCTTGCCACATTGCTGTGAAATGGGATTAGACTTGTAGTAGAAATTCAACTTTTTCACTTTAGTTTCTGGCTTTCATTTCTTAAAACGTAAATTTACTAGACATCAAGATTCAGGTCTACTTCACAGGATATGGACATCAATGTTACGCCAGGAAAACAGTACATACATAATTATTATTACTAATAGTCATAAACTGATCTATACACTTCTAATATGGTTTCTGAGGAGAATATTATCAGCTGATCACACAAACCATTCAGGGTCTGCCTATATAAGCTGGGTCTCAGAACCAGTTCCTCATTCTGAGCAACTCATCTAAGAGAGCAACCGAGACTCCTGGTAGCTTGCCTCACTTGCTGTATTCTCCCAACTTAACCTTTGGCACAGCTCTGCCTGTACACTGATGGACTTGGCTGCTATGGCACCCTATGTGAGGGCAAAATTTGGCACCCCCACCAGCCCTCACACTGCCTTCCCTAAGGTGGGCGAGGACGCACCTGGCTTTGGGAAGGAGTCGCAAGGGCTCTGGCAGGGTTCTAGACCACTTCTACCACCTTCCCAAAGCTGTGAAAGCGGTAACTAGGCTTTGGGAAGGAGATGGGAGGACTCTAAGACCCTGTCAGGGCCCTCATGCCTCCTTCCCAAAGCCCATCACCTTGATTACTGAGCTCATCTCAGTGCCCTTATCTCAGAGTATGCACACCACTCACAAAGCCCTAAATCCGCTCCTGGCCTGTGGCTTCTTGGATCTAATTTGTATTTCCCAGAATTTGAATGATCTGGGCCTGACCATATCTTTGCTTCTGCCCTTTGGGCTCTGGTCCATGGGGTCACGAAGAGTCGGACATGACTAAACAACAACAACAAGATCTTAGCAGTGCTTTTTTCTGGGGGTACACAGGGGTACGCATATGCCTAAATACTTTGTGAATCTAAGTTTGGCCTCACTGAGGGGCAATATTTCAATATGAGTAGGAAAATGAGAGTAACCCTAAACATATTTTTTTAAGGAAAAAAATCACTGGATCTTAGAACCTAACACTTGGAACACACATAACAAGATTGCTGTCTGAGGCCTGGGATCAGGGCATGGAAAAAAGAGACAGTGGGTAGATAAGAAGCCAGCTGTTCAGCTCCCAAGTCAGAGCTAAAGAACAGGTTATGTTTTCCACCAATGTATTATTTTTAAGCGCACTGTGTGTGGGGACCCTAGATATCACATTGTGACTCCATGCCACATCATTCCAGATCACTGGCAATGTGAAGGAGGACGGTGAGATTTGTGGAATGAGATTTGTGGTGAGGAGATAGATCAGACACCATTCACATGACCAGGAGGGGCTCACCTGGCAGGAAACAGCCCCAGCAATAACATCCCATCAAAGGAATCATTGCCACTTATCAGGAGGAAGAGGGGCGCGGCAGCAGTAAGGTCAGGGTGGTGCAGGAACACCACCAGAGCCAATATGAAGCTCCTCCCAGTTTCGTCACACAGTCCTAACCTTGTTGATGCCTTGTTCCTACCTCTCCTAAAAAGCAACGGCGACAGCCCTGTGGCTTTAGTGTGGATCTGACCCCCCACCCACTGACAAACCATTCCCCCATCAGCTAACATAATGCATTTTCTGGTCCTAAGTGAATCAAAAATCTCCCAGAACAGGTCTTCTTATGGCCAAAGGTAGCCATCCAATCAGGCCTGTGAACAGCTGGTCTGAGGCCCGAGTTGGGAGTCTTGTAAGAAAAAAGTTACAAATTCAAACAGCATACCGTATTTTTTGCCCTTTAGGACGCACCGTCCCATAAGGTGCACCTAGGTTTTTTGGGGGAAAATAAAGGGGAAAAAATTATTTCCCCCCCAGGCGCGGGGCTGGGGCGGGGGAGGCCTGAGCTTCCCCTGACCCCAGCCCCCAAACAGGCAGCTCTCTACAAGCCGTGGGAGCCCAGCACTGGCTCCCGCTGCTTGCAGAGAGGTCCGCGAAGCCTGGACGCGCTGATCTCAGCGCGCGCAGGCTTTGGCATGCAGGCAACTCTCCGCAAGCAGCGGGAGCGCTCCCGCTGCTTGCGGAGAGGTCCGCGAAGCCTGGAGAGCGAGAGGGGTCGGTGCACACCGACTCCTCTCGCTCTCCAGGCTTCAGCGAAAGCCTGCATTCGCCCCATAGGACGCACACACATTTCCCCTTCATTTTTGGAGGGGAAAAAGTGCGTCCTATAGGGCGAAAAATACGGTAAGTCTGGCAGACTGGGGGACTGTGCCAGCTTATCCCTCTGAGGTCTGGGGCAAGTGTACCTGGCTGTCGCCCTCCCCCCGCTGCATGGGCCTGCATTCAACTAGGAGCTGCAGCAGCTGCAGCACCACAGCATGTGGAATCATGGAAGACAAAAGCCTTCGTGAGCTTTGTTGCCCTTGGGCTAGGCCCAGAATCTTCACAAATGGCTTTTGCAAAGAATGCAATGAATCAGAAAAAAATGAGTATTTGTGTCTGCCAGATCTTGCTCATATCTGGAAAGTAGGTGTGTGGGTTTAGGGACATACTTGGCACAAAAGATCAATTTTTATTCCTCTAGGAAGGTTCATTTTGCCAGTGCTGGCTTAGAGATGCTCCCTGGCAAACTCTCTTTAACCTGCCAGCCACAACCAGATCTGAAGAAGCAGTGGGCAAAAGGCAGGTGTAGACAGGAAACGGAGGTGGGAGAGGAAAGGACTGAGCTTCTGCCTGTCTGCTGGTCTCAATTTCAGAGCCACCCACTCTCTTCAGATCGCCTTCTTCAGTGAGAAGCCATTGTTATTTTTAGCATATTTACTAAGCCTCTGCAAGGAAACTTGCTGAAAAATTGGTAGCTTATAGCAGCAGCAACTAAAATCATTCTGGTAAAATTAAAAAATAATAATGTCAAGGGTCGTAACTAGCTATGCCATGGATAAACTTATTGTACAAAGGGCTTCTGCAAAGCATAGAACAAAGTGTGTGTGAAAACAACTTGGACTTTTAAGTTTGTGCAAGTATTGTGCTCGCAGTTTCCGTGGAATAGAACCAGGCTCTTGTTCATTCACGAGCCAATGAACTATAAATCTGAAGATGAGTCTCAGCTCGCCAAACTTTTGCCGGGAGACAGGATTTAAATTTTGGGAACTGAACAAGATACATCTTTGATGTTGTCTTAGGAGTTGATCCTGTCAAACCACAGCATCCTTCTAATTCTGCTCCATGCCAGGGAAAATCCAAATCTCTGACTGCAGCCTTAGGCGGCAGCAATTGGCCCTGCCCACATTCTGCCACTGCAGCAAGGCATTCAGTTAGTTGGGACCAAGCAGGGAAAGTGCATCTTTTAGAATTCCCTGATTAAGAGCTCAGAAAGGGCAGTAGATTGGGGGAAAGGGCCTGTAGCCCTTCAGATGCTTTGGGACTCAAGCTCCCATTGGAAAGGACCCTATGGGTCATCTAGTCTGCAATGCAGGCATATGCAATGCAGGAATATGCAGCTGTCCCATACGGGGATCAAACTTGCAACCTTGGCGTTATCAGCACTATGCTCTAACCAACTATCCATGCCAGGGATGACAGGAGATGAGGTTCCCAGCAACATCTGGAGAGCCACAGGTTCCCTATCCCTGCCTTAGCTGATACTAAGGTGATTCTTACTAAAGTCTTTTGGTAGTATCTTTGGAGGCAGCCCCTTCTGCTTTCTGCACACATCACCCCAGCCAGACCATGCAAGGGTCACAGGAACACAGCAAGCTGCCTCCTGGTCCATATAGCTCAGCAATAGTTGCATTGGTTGGCTGTGGCTCCCTAGGATTTCAAAAAGGCGGCATTCTCAGTCCTACCTGGAAATCCCAGGGATTGAATCTGGGACCTTCTGCAGGTAAAGCAAAGGCACTATCAACCAGCTAATTTAAACATGAAGATTGCCACAAGGAAGCCACCAAGAAGCCCTCCTTTAATTCCCATTGGGCACCCTGTGGCCCTTGTCTGCCAGAGCCAGTACACAATCAGATCTCCATCATAACATCTAAAATCTTGCTTTACTTGGCAGCATTTCCAATGATCTATAGTCTCTGCACACAGCCTACATCCCCCCACAAACTCATAACAATATTTTTTAAAAGTTATAATGAAAATTCACCAGCATCTTAGCGTGTGTGTTTCTCCTAACATGCATAATTTCCTATGTAATTTTTCCTGATACTCACTTTTTTTTTTGCAAAGCAATTTTCTCCTAATGTAATGAATTTGTTTGTGTTATTTTCACTAACATGCATTTATAGGCAAACTTTATCCAACTTTATGCATTTCTGTACATGTCGGTGGAAAATATCACTGCAAAATTCAGTGAAGTGCACATTTTGAAGGGAGGCAGTCTTTCCGTACTCGTATGGAAACTTGATTTAGGTAGAGTGGCCTTTCAGTGATAAGTGGCTTGAGTTTCTCCCCTGTCCTTCGTCTCCACACTGCAGCCGTCATGTTCAAACTGGCCCTAAGACAACAAAGTCCACGAATAGTGGCAAACTATGCATTGTGGCAGTGAACAGGCAGGCATGGACTGCGTTTGACCCTAAGCACTCCAGGAATTAAGCATATCTAGCTATGGAAGACTGTGGCACAAAACACATTCCATTCCAAATAGATTATACTGATTTAAATGAGACTTAGGGCACCTTTTTTTTTTTTTTTTTTTGAGGATTGCAGGAGAATTCTTCCAATAAGGCATGTACATTTGTGCAATCTTGGGCCAAATATTAGCTGTAAATCTAAAAGGTTCTTCCAACAGTGGTGCTAAAGTGAACCGATAACTTTCCACTGAAAAAAAAATATTATGATGGATGCATTTGGTCTCTTTGCTAATCACAGAATCTATGTGTCTTTGCCACGTAGGTTATATAGAGGCATCTGCCTTTAGCTCTGTATTCATTTGGTTTTATCCCTGGCACAGCAGCTTCGAAGCAAACATGACAGACCTACACTTTATTTTTGCTAGTTCAGTCATTCTGAATGGATGACTACAGCATTCATTTAAAATTTACTGCATCACACTAAAATTGATTGACAACCCTGGGCAGGAATTAGCTGGAATTGCCTGAACTAAGCACATTTTGCAGTAGTAGCCGAAGTAACTGTATTCGTTCAAATGAGCTTGAAACACAACTAAGGGGTTAGAGTTCAAAAAGTAAATTCTTACATTTACTTGCCATACCTCCTTTGTTTCCTCTGAAAAGGCTTGCAGAATATCAGTCTGCCTGGTGTAATTCCCATTGGCATCCTGCAGTCCCTGTAGAATTCTCTCTCGTAGAACCAGGACAGAAACTCGAAGCTGGTGCCAAAGAAGTTGTACCGTGTGGATGTCAACAATCACGTTGACGGAGTAAGACAAGAGCTTCAGGGAAAATTCAGTCTCCAGAAGAGCATGGATTTGTTCAACGTGATCAGAGATATCTTCACATATATCCTGTAAGAAAGGTGGGGGAAGACTATTAGCCAAAGTTATACAGTAATTTGATTTTACATTTTAAATTGCAGATTGAATTTTCATAATCTAAAGATTATATATAGCACTCTGTCTATCTGTCAGGCGGCAGAGGAACCAACCCCCACGGCAGGTTGCCGGAATGGAAAAGACAAGGAAAGGTTCTTACCATCTGCTTTTTATTCAACATTTACAGAGAGAGGCTTGGGAATGCAGCCTCTTGGAATAATGGTGTTGCCCCGAGTGATTCTCCACCCCCTTTTCTCCCACTTCCTCATTCGCCATCTTTTCCCTTACAGGTGGCACTACTACTTTCAAGGCTCACTGGGTTCTGGGAGAGGGGGGGTCTGGAATGCTTTCTAAAGACACTGTGTCCATCAGCTGTTGGCCTCCTGGTGCTTCCTCTTCCTCTCCCATTATTTCCCAACTTTCCCCCTCATCTGCCTCTGAGCTGTGACCTCCCTCAAACCCCTGTTGTAATTCTCAACTATCTTCTTCTTCTCTGGAAGGTCAGGCTGGGGACGTGGTCTCCACATTCCTCCTCTGCCCAGTCCTTGATTCTCTCTTTTATGATGCACACATCATCTGAGACCATTTCTGATGCTCCTACAAACTTCCACAAAAGCCATCCTCTTTTGCATTGAGAAGGCATTTCCCTATGGGTTGTATTTGAGGGGTGGTGCCTTTGCTTCAAGCATATAATCTGGTTTACTTGACTGAACAATCTGTAGCTATTTGCCCTGTGTACCTGAACTCTGCGGCATATTAGGATCTGGCTTGCAAGACTGATCTACAGCAGAGCAGGGAGGAGGGAACTTTTCCAGTTTAAGGGCCACATTCCTTTCTGGGCAGCCTTCCAGAGGCCACATCCTAGTGATTGATGGGGACAAAATGGGGCAAAAAGAACAACAAATGTGAATTTTGCTTTTATGCATTAGGCTAGTTTCTATACACACTGACACGCTCCGCTCCATCCAGGAAAACAAGAGGCATTATCAGAATTCAGGGACAAGTTCCATGGGTCATGGGTGGCTGGGAATGTCACCCAGACACAGCTCTGAAGTACTGTAATGTCCAGCTGAAGTTTCTGAACTCTATTCAGAGGAATATCTATCCTATAGATATATAAAATACCTCTCAGGAAAACTAAGTGTTGTATGTTAATTAACTTGGTTGGAGGGTAATTTGGACATTACTTCAGAGTACATATGTCGGGATGACATTCCCAGCCACACCTCCTTCCCCATGACTCCACCCCTTACTAGTGCTGCTTTGCACCCTCCTTGAGAGGGCCAGTGTGGTGTAGTGGTTAAGAGCGGTAGATTCGTAATCTGGGGAACCGGGTTCGCGCCCCTGCTCCTCCACATGCAGCTGCTGGGTGACCTTGGGCTAGTCACACTTCTCTGAAGTCCCTCAGCCCAACTCACCACACAGAGTGTTTGTTGTGGGGGAGGAAGGGAAAGGAGAATGTTAGCCACTTTGAGACTCCTTCAGGTAGTGATAAAGCGGGATATCAAATCCAAACTCTTCTTCTTCTTCCTTGGCTGTTTTCCCCTGGGCTGAAATTTGTCCCTGAATTCTGATAATGCCTCTTGTTTTCCTCGATGGAGTGGAGTGTGTATGGGTGACACTGGAAAGGCTTTGGAAAACCACATACCCCAATAACAGTAACAGTTGCTACTGGCTGTAGGCCTCACTATGTCATACACACAGCAGGAGTCAGCTGGTGTTACACATTAACAGAACAATCAACAGCCTCAGCTTGCTTTCTCTTGAGTTCTTTCATTGCTTCGAGGGTATGCCAAATATCTCAAATATGACCTGACACCAAGTGAGCATTCTCAAGAATGAAAAGAGGGAAGCAGGAGGCAAAACTTCTATGACATTTCCTATGCAATGTTTAATGGAAGAGCATTTAGGTTCAAAAGGGTAATCTATTTCAAATACAGTACAAAGAAAGCAACAGTTATTTCCAGAAATCAACCAATACCAATGTTGTATCTCAGTCACTACTGGAATCTAACTATAGGGAGAATCTCAGGAACATCTGAGATCATTCTACATGTAATATCATGAATCCAATACACTACATTTAAAAGAGGAATTAACCACCACTGGTCATTGTCACAATATTATGAGTTATGTTATGAGTTTGTAGATGCCAGGCCTCTCTAATCTTTGGATGCAGTAAGGAGAGATGGGACCCAGAAGGAAAGCAGCAGGGAGTGGGGAAGCTTGTTTCTCCCAAAATAAACCATGAACGATAACCACGAACAAACCTTTGCTTCAGATAGGATCAAAGTGGGGGAGTTTGAGCTGTGTGTGCACACTTCATCCACAAGCTAATTTGCTTAGCCATTTTTTTGGGCTTGGAATTGTGTTGAAATGTGGCCACCGTCCCCAAACCTGCTTCTGTTCTCTTCACACACAATTCTGACTTACATAATCCTAACTGTGGGAAGCAGGAAGTGTGTTACCCCAGGGAGATCTTTATATCACTTCCATTGATAAAATATCAACCAGCCATCCTGAGACATTCACCTGCAATTTCCCAAACAACTGAGGTGTATGGCAAGCCTAGCCACTGACTATTAAGCAGACATTTTGTCCTTCCTCCAATACTTAACATGTGTCCTTCACAGCAGTCAACTAGTAATCCTATTGCATGGGACGTGGGTGGCGCTGTGGTCTAAGCCATTGAGCTTCTTGGACTTGCCGATCAGAAGGTTGACGGGGTGAGCTCCCATTGCTCTGTCCCAGCTCCTGCCAACCTAGCAGTTCGAAAGCACACCAGTGCAAGTAGATAAATAGGTACTGCTGTGGCAGGAAGGTAAACAGCGTTTCCATGCGCTCTGGTTTCCATCACGGTGTTCCATTGCACCAGAAGTGGTTTAGTCATGCTGGCCACATTACCTGGAAAGCTGTCTGTGAACAAATGCTGGCTCCCTCAGCCTGAAAGTGAGATGAGTGCCACAACCCCATAGTCGCCTTTGACTGGACTTAACTTTCCAGGGGTCCTTTACCTTTTTTACCTAGTAATCCTATTGCACTGAGGATTTTATATAGATAGATAGATAGATAGATAGATAGATAGATAGATAGATAGATATAAGTTCTTTATTAGAATTATTTTTAGAGCTGATATTGATACTAAGGCATTCCTAAATGAGAAGTAAAAATTATATCACATGCTCCAACCACAGACAGAAAAAACATCCCACATACCACTTAATATCAGGATGACTGCTATGCAAATAGGGATGTTTTTCACAAAAACAAACAATGAAACGTTAACACCAGATGGGGTTATAAACTGTTAAGGTAGGCAGACCATACAGCTCCATACCAAGTGCCAGATTAAACCCTGTGGAGGCCCCTAGGCAGCTGAAATCTCGAAGGGGAGAGTGAGGGGTTCGTGCATGCACTCTAGTGGAATAGCACTGAACTAAGAAAGCTTGGTTTTAATTATCTTCCAAGATCAAATCAAAATTATTTTGATCTGTTGTCGCTAGGCCCCTAAAAGGAGTGGGGCCCATAGGGTGGTGCCTATTCTGCTTATTTGTTAACCTGGCACTGTTCATACCATTTCACAAGGGGCAATTGAAGTCTGTGCAATTAATGACTCTGAAACAAGGCAGACCAGCATGCCATATGAGAGTCTGGAAGGCCATTTGTGCTGTCATCCCTGTTATCATATTGCAAGAGAGGCCATCAAGAACAGGGTTGTTGTTATTTTTTAAATAGAGCTCTGAAGACTTGAGCACTTTAGTAGACTTGTTTTTATCTAAAACCTAAGTCAGGCACATGCTTACAAAACCATGTGGTTTCCTGCATTGAGTTGATAGGCTGTACAGAAGCATCTTTGAGCATGGAATTTCTCAGAGTGTAGAGGCTGCATCTGTACAAGACCAACTGTCCATTTATCTCCATCCAAAGGACAGCTGATCCAATAAGTTACAGCTGCTACTATCTGTCAGCCAAAGTCGGAGCCCTCCATGTTCATTAAACAAAAATCCAGTATAAACACTGCAGCCTGCAGACTGACAATCTTAAGTGTGTTTACTTGGAAGCAAGTCTCTATGAATTCAATGGGATTGACTCTCAGTTAAGCGTACATAGGAATGCAGCTAGACATTCCTAGGGTCTGCTTGAATCTAGCTTTTTTTAACAAGTTGTAAACTGAAACACTGGTAGTGTTTTCCCTAGAGATAGATACAACATGGCTGAGACATATGTGAAGTCTAGTGGGAGATGAAAGGTTCTAGTGCGCCACAGTTAACAACAGTGACAGAAGCAAATGTACTTTGGTTTATGTTCTTTGATCTTGTGGTAAACCCCCTGCAAGAAATAAGCCTTTACTCATTGCATATGACAAGCTTACATGCAAAACAAATTCATGGTTTAAGAGTGTGTCTGCCTTGTTGAAGTTTATTTTAATAATATTATAGATTCCTCCAGGGACTGAAATTCCAGGCTAAACTTAAGAGATATCATAGAATGTTTAAAAAAACACTTTCATTTTCAGATGGAGTTAAAACGCTATAATACCGTTGCTTTACTGACCCAGAGAGAAAAGTTATTAACCCAGTTATCTGTCAGTGAAAATGGGGTTGGTGCTGTTGCTGTATAATAAGGAATAGATTCCTTTCAGAAAATAACAAGAGTAATGCTTAGCACTTGTACAGCAACTTCTGGGTGTTCAAAGCAGTTCGTAAATATTACGTCAATGATCCCTACAACAGCCCAGTAAAGTTGGTCAGTGTTATTATTCCCATATTGCAAATGGGGAGCTGAAGCCAAGAAACAAGCCCTTTTCCCCAGGGCAAACTAATGGATAGAGTTGGTGGTGGGATTCAGAATCATGTCCACTAATTTTCCACGTGACCATCTGAACCTGTCCAAAGATCAGACCAGCCACATGGCCTTCTGACTGAACACAAAATTATTCTTTCCCACTGGTTATCTTGCCATCAGGCTCCACCCTGAGAAGGAGCCATAATTTACCCCAGGGTAGTTCTTAGTGGGGAGAAGTGCTAGGCCTGTCATCAAGCACAGGGAATCATTCGTCCATAGCAATGTACATAGCAAGGCACAAGCCATACGCACAAGGGCTCTGACCGGACGATCTGTGCCCTGGGTTTTTCTTGCTAACAGAGCATGTGGCCAGAACTAAGTACACACACAGTTTGTTTGGGTGCAGACTCTCTGCACGTGTTCAGAAAAACACACGCTTTTTGCCTCCACTTTTTGCCATTCACTATTGATTGTTGGGTGGGAAAAGTTACGGTGGCTTACTAAGGCAACATAGTAAGTGTTGAAAGATCTGAGCCAGGAGGGGCTTCCCTAGTTCAGTCTATGAGTCACGATGTTCCATGTGCTCTTGTCCTTCCTTTTGTCATTATGAGTGTATGGCAAACATGTTGCGACCAGCCACTAGTTAGTAAAACCTGTGATGACAAGTAAGTTTTGTGTGTATGAGCAAGTTGTTTAACGAACACGCTGCGACCACATTCTCATGATCGGAACTTCCTGCCTCTTGTGAAAATGAAACACTTAGTGTCGTTCACATGGCTTGCATTCCAGAGGAACAACATGGAAGGCAGCAGTTATGAGTTACCGGTCTCTGCATCTACTGCAGGAGGTTTCCAACCACCTTAATCCAGCCTTGGGTTAGGACTGCAAGCTAAAATAATCACAGAGAGTGCATAAACTTGCTGGTCAGGCATGATCATAATATCAGTTGCATACAAAATAACAAACTGTGAGAAGCTTTCAAGTGTTTGCTCCAGTGTTGGCTTGTAGGTGTTATTTCCAAAAGGAGAGCCACCAAGGGGTTGGGCAAGCCATCTTCCTATACAAGTAAATCCAATAGAACTAGATAGGCATTCCTTTGGATGTCAGCTGCCCCAAGAGGAAACGTGCCAAGTTGGTGGAATGAGAGATATTTCCGGGTGAGGCAACTATGGCCCTTGAAATAATGAGGTTTCAAGTAACAAACAGAAAATAAAAACCTACTCAAATAAAAATAAATAGCCACACTAGTAAAGAGCAAACTATACATATATACTGGAAGCAACAACAAGGTTGGCAATTTTCTAATCAATATAAATTTAATTCCAATGGGTTGAGAACACTCTTCAACATATTAAGTTATATATGATCCTATAGTCTTTAGAATGCATTAAAACCATACACTATATTTCTAAGGTCAACTCTTGTTTGTGAAAAGGCAAAGAGATTTTGAACGTAAACCTGATTGTTCCCGCATTCCATTAATATTGCATTTTAAAATATCTAATGCACAGCAATGTCTATTTACTGGATTTGTTCTAGACCTGCCCTAGTCCCCCCCCCCCAGGTTATTAATTCAAGAAGAATCAATTTTATTCAATTTCTGTAATTGGTAGGTTCACAAACATGCTCTACTCCAGTACAAACATGCCCAGGGAGAAAGGATCACATCAGACCAACTCTAAATGGCATACTTGACAACTATATGGAAAAACAACTATAGAATGATCTTAATTTATTAGCAAAGGTCATCCCTCCTTTTACAAACAAAAAAGATAGGGAAAAATATTTTGACTAATAAATTTGATTCTCCCAATGCAAATCTTGTATTCCAAAGTAAAGTTTCCACTAGTGCAAATGTAAGCTTCCCTTGAAATGTAAATAAATTCAGGAAGACAATTGTTGGTGGGAATATGGAAGAGAAAGAGTTAAATTTCCCCTTTCCAACTTCATGATTCTGTGGCTACTCAAGGCTTCTCAGTGGCTGCTGTTTTCAGTAACAAAAACATGCACATTAACTGCATGAATGCAATGCCTTAGTTGTGTGAAATGCATTTAAATGAAATCATGAAGAAAACATGGGCAGCTTGCAAAGCCACTGACGTATCCAGGTTGAGTGAAATGGTACCCAATGCCTACATATGTGGAACAAACTGCTGCTGGATAAGGCAGTGCTTGCAATATCCACTACTAAGGGTGATTAAATATAAAACTCAAGCCTACTGATATCAAAGGAATAACCATACAATTTCCCCCAAAATAAAATAAGGGTGCAAGTCAATGGAACACAGCCTCTTCTGTTAAAATAATTGGCCATTATGAAAATATATATTTCTCTTTTTTACATCCCATTGCCTCCAGACTGTTACTATTTTGCAGGAGGGGTTCAAGTACATACTGGAAACGTAAGCTTGTGCAATGAAAGTGGATTAAAGAGTTCTGTCACTATAGCACAACAAATCCGCTGCTTTTTTTTTAAGGACTTTTTGCAGTTGGGAAAGTGACAGGGAAATGCACTGAAAAGTCTGGGATGGATGAATGGTGAATGGGAATATAATCAGAATGAATGCACAGTCATATAGCAGCCACCCCGCAAAGGAATCAGAATGAACGCTCAGTAAAGAACAGACACAGACTATTGCCTGCACACATCAGAGTAAAGATCCGCAAGACATGTATTTATTTAGCATAAAGATCACTGCTGTATACCGACTTGGACCTTTCCAAAGAATACTGTTAGAATTAAAAAGGCATAGCACTCTTATCAAAAACACAAAAGCAGCACTTGGATCTGACAGCAAGCATTTAAGCAAATTATAGTGCTGCTTCCATCCCTTCACACATACCTAATCACACAAATGATCAAAGAGCATGTTGAAGAGTTATCACAGAAGCTTGATGTAAAAGTTATTAAATCAGAAACAACAAATGGGGTGGTGGACCTAGCCTTCAACAAGGTAGTCTAAATATAGAGTAATTAAGCGCCTAGACTTGGCAGAAATCACAGCATGCAAAGGAATGAGGTACACTCTTCCAGACCAAAGTAAAAGTTCATAGACATGAAACATGATCCCCACTTAAAAGGTACAGTACAAGAAAGCATTTGCAGAGGCTAAACTCTGAAATCTGGCATTCTTAGATCATGCCAAAGTCCACGTTTTGTTAATTATTTCCCACTACATCATGTCCTACCTTAATTGTTTCCAAAGGAGGGTTTTCATTCACCCATTTAGCAGAAAATTCACAGTCCCCCCATTTTTTTTTCTTCCTCTCGGTCAAAGCAGAGCTAGTAATTCAGGAAACATGCCAATATAAAATCCAGACAAGTCACAGCCAGATCCATTTTCAGTTCTCCGGCAACTGCTTTTGCTTTGCGATGAACAAATTTAAAACATAGCAAATGATTAAAAAAAAAAGTTTCTGCACAAGGTTATTTCCCAGATTAAATTAAGGCCTCTTTCCTTCTCCTGAAGTTTCTGAGCTACAATAATGTTTTCTCAGACAAATGGATCTCAGACTGGTAACTCACTAGACACTTGCCGCTTGAAATTAGTTGGGTTATTTTAGTCACTGACATAAGTTCCAG
The DNA here is from genome assembly GCF_964188305.1 of Podarcis bocagei. Lineage (NCBI taxonomy): Eukaryota > Metazoa > Chordata > Lepidosauria > Squamata > Lacertidae > Podarcis > Podarcis bocagei. Next base: position 36,906,040 of record NC_138125.1, read on the forward strand.
CAGAATGTTAGCTGAGCACCAAGATGGCAAAAGGGAATCTAATATAAGTCGGTCACTTGGTTACAGTACAAAGCTGATAATAAAGTTTCAGATTTGGATATATTTATGGAGCTACAAGTACTACATTTCTTTTCTCCCCACCCCCAATAACATGATTTAGGCTGCAGTGCTATGCACACTTACTTGGAAGTAAACCCCTTTGAACTCAGTGGGACTTGCTTCTGAGTAAATGTACAGAAAGAAGCGTGTGCTATTATGCTGCAGTCCTAAACACCCTGGGGTTATTATTATTATTATTATTATTATTATTATTATTATTATTATTATTACATTTATATTCCACCTTTCCTCCAAGGTGCCACGCATGATTCTCCCTCTTCCCATTTTAACTTCACAACAACCCTGTGAAGTAGATTAGGCTGAGAAACAGTGATTGGCTCAAGTTCACTCAGGGAGCTTCATGGCTGAGTGGGGATTTGAACCCCAGTCTCCCAGGTCTTAGTCTTACACTCTAACCACTGCACCACGCTGGCTCTCTGGGTAAAGTGCTCTTGAAAACCTGGGGATTTACATGAAAAGCCAACTTGCATAGGATTGGGCTACAAGTCTTTAAAAGTTCCAGCGATGTAAAACTAAGGTCAGTAGGCTTAAAATCAGATCCTTTAGATTCTTTCAGGACGCGGTCGATCATAAGATCGGAAGAGTTTGTTCACAGCAGACTTGACTTCCCCAGTGCAGTGACTCACGAGAGGGCACTCAAATAATAAATGGACACTCGTGACGGCTGGCTTTTGGAGCAATATGAAATACTGTGGTGAGTTCTGAGTGGGGCAGGAGTGGGAGTTACATATTGCTGGAGAAATACTCAGCTTAGAAGCTCCTAAAACTTTATTACAAGAGGACCTTGTGGGTGCCCCCAAAGTTAACTCCAATGTGGTACAATTATATTTGTACATACATAAATAGCATAGGGTTGTAGCCAACAGTATGTCTTTTGATACAGATGGGACTGCAAAGAACAGAAAGGGCTGTTTGGGCACCATTCCAGCTGCAGCCCCGCGTACCCTCCCACAAGTCTGCTCCAGATGGCCGGATGAGCATGGGAACAGCTTGGGAGGCAGGAGCGCTGACTTGGCCCCACCACTGTGGATGCCCAGGGCTGTGGGTGCCATGCAGCGTGCATAGCTCTGGCACTGGAATTTGTGGGTGCCCATCTCCTCCATGGGGGATTTTGTGGGTGCTTGGGCACCTAGGGCCCCAGGGAGTTGGCACCTATGATGGGAGGAAGTGCATGGATGGATTGCAGATTAACTGTAAATAATGTGTTGGGATACTGCCAGGGAGACAGAGGCATCAGGCAGGCCCCCAGTCATCTCCGGACAATCACCGGTCTTCCGTGGAACAGCATCAGTCAATTAGTGGCATGAGCCTCAGAGACATTCCAAGACCCGTGCACACCCTTTCAGCAGAGTCTCCACAACGAAAGGATGCGGACAGGAGAGCATGTTTACAGCTTTATTCAACATAGTTCAGAACAAAGGAAAAACATGACTGCTTGCCTCCGTGTCCAGGAAAACAGTCAGAGCAAAAGCTATATACAAAATGGAAGTTCCCAGAAGAGCTGGAAGTAAACAGGCATGTGATACACAACAATCATGCCTGATCCTTTAAGGTGGAACTCAACTATATCCTAACATAATGTAGATAAAAGTACATTGCAGGATAAATGGGGAATAGGCAATAATCGCCTCTCCCTCTTTCTACTCCTGGAAGCCCAGGCTCAGAAAGTTCTCAGAAAGGATGTGCCTAGATCTAACAGTTATAAAGACAGGGTGACAGTAGATATCACAAGCTCGACTTAGATGTAGTTTGTCATATTATATGTACAAGCTTCAGCAAGCTTTGGGTCTGTGCGTTGCCTCTCCCCTTCTTCCTCCTTCATAGTTTCCTGGGGGAAATCAAAAGCTTAAGAATATAAGAGCCCTGCTTGGTCAGGTCCATTCTTGCCCTGCATGAGATTCTCACTGTGGCCAACCAGATGCCCATAGGAATCTTGCAGGCAGGACCTGAGTACAACAACACTCTCTCCACTTGCAATTCCTAGCATTCTGCCTTGAACAATGAAGGCAGACCATATGGTCAGTAACCATGGACAGCCTTAGCTTCTGATTATGGTTTGTCTGAAGATGGGAATTGTACAAACTGTTGTGAGTTAACCAACCAGGGTTCCAAATCAGGTCCCATGGCTTGTGATCCTGGTTTCTTAATTAACGACGGTTTGTACAATCTTCAGAATGTGTTCAGAGATAATGGGTCACAATCGGAGACTGATGCCCCAGAAGCCACCCAAGGATGCTGGATTCTGACACTGGCCCTGGCCCACTTTCACATGGTAGTAAAGCATATGGTTGTAACAATGCGCACAATTACAAGCGATCCTTTACCAAACTCTCATTTGTGAAATTACAGGAGACATATAAATGACCCCCATGGGCACCACTATCAAATCACCTCCAGACATTCTTGGACTCCAGCTTCCATTAGCCTCAGCAAGCACGGTCAATGCTCATGGATGGCCAACATTCAGGAATGATGGGAGTTGTACTCTCAGTAACTTCTCAAGGGACACAGGTTGCCCATCCCTGCCCAGGGCTGAGCTGGTGCTAGAGATACAGAAACCTTGGACTGATCTTGTCGTTAAAACTGCAACGTTATTCATTTGTTGGGAAATTAACTGGTGTTTAGGCAACACCAAAAAGAAGGAAGAAACACCCTAGCATTAATACTTTTAAAAAAGCAGCACTAAATCAGCTATTGAAGCATCCAGATGAAGTAACTGGAGGGAGTGAACAGCGTGGCTGGCATTGCACACAGTAGACCACCTCAGCATGAATGCGCACACGTGTTTTGAAATCTGAGATTTACAGCAGAACTGTTACTGTAACCGGGGCCGAGTTTCATAATACACCATCTTGATTGTGAGCATTTTTCTACCCTGAACTTTCTAAGTGATATATAGCGATAAAAGTGTAAAACATATTGTTACATGCCACCCTAGTCTCCAAGCGGTGAGAGGTTCTAGTACTTTCTCAGTGCTCTCCCCCCCCCCTTGGAGTGAAGGTCGGCAGACTGCGGTGTCTCTAGGATACATGGTTTTATTTACACACATATATAAGCTGAACATAAGATGGAGCAGCTCACAGCATTAACAGATCTCCCAGCTTGGGATTCAGAACAGAACAAGCATGCCTCTATGTCTTGGCCTTTCAGTCTGCTTCCAGCTCAGCTCACACACACACCTCTGGATTTTGTTCTCTTGTGTAGCAGCTAGGTAAGGGGGGAGAGGAAAGGCCCACCCATTAGACTAGAGCAGGCATAGGCAAACACATCCCTCCAGATGTTTTGAGACTACAACTCCCATGATCCCTAGCTAACAGGACCAGTGATCAGAGATGAGGGGAATTGTAGTCTCAAAACATCTGGAGAGCCAAGTTTGCCTATGCCTGGCCTAGAGGGGCCCCTGCTGTGCTGGTGGAGGTTCCCTGCAGTGGCGGACTTTGGGCTTTCAAATTTCCGCGGTGCCCTGTGCTACACCAAAATTTGGCGCCCCTGCCTCTCGCCTTCCATTGCTGCCACGGCCCCTGCAGCGCCCTCTCGGCTTGGTGCCCAGTGCAGACAAACTGTTTGCGCTTCCCTAAGTCCGCCTCTATTCCCGGCAAAGTTTAGAACTCTGCATGGTTATGAGGAAATCAACCTCTCTGTTGCTGACATTCGTCCTTGCCTCGAGGGCACTAGGACTAACAAAGGAGGTGCAGCAGAGGAGGAAAAGCTTGGTTAGCATGTCTCCGTATGAGAAGAACGCATGTGCACAGCATCAGTTTTAAAGCCAGACTGCATATGGTGCTAAACACATCACTGCAAGCATCACTATAATATCAGTTAATACCAATTAATATCTATGAGGTGATAGATGACTTTTGGCAAAGCATTGTTGAAGAAGTGAGGAGTGAATTCTCCCGGGTGCAAGGGTCCTCTCATGTTATGAAACCACTAGCCCAAACTATCTTTTTATCATTTATCAAAGGAAAATCTGTGGTGATACACTTTGCCTCATGTGTCGTTTGGGCTCTTGGCGATCCATCAGGCTGATTCACAGGCTGTCATTTAAACATATGTATGTTTCAGGAATGTAAAACGTTTGATTAATTAATAGGCTTAAAATACGTTTAATAGCTTCATTTAGTATTCGCTTGATAAAAATGAGATGAGAGATGTCTCCACTTTGCTGGGCACAGCAGACTTAGGGGAAGTCATCTATTTCAGGGCTGGCCAAAGACAGTTTGCTGCAAACAATATTCCCCTCAAGACAAGGTGCAGTATCATAATGATGTTACAATGTAGCCGCACTTATATGTACTCTATATGGCTCTGGTCTCCTCACCTCAAAAAAGATGTTATAGAGCTGGAGAAAGTTCAGGAAGGAGCAACCAAAATGACCAAGGGGATGGAGCAACTCCCCTGGGAGAGAAAAGGTACAATATCTGGGGCTTTTTAGTTTAGAGAAAAGGCAAGTGAGAGGGAACATGGTAGAAGTGTATAAAATTATGCATTTTGTGGAGAAAGTGGAAGGAGAGTAAAGTTTTTCCTCTACTTCTCACTATACTAAAATTGCAATAAATATGAATGAAGGGAGATTCAGGTCAGACAAGAGGAAGTACTTCTAAACACAGCATATGGTTTAACTATGGAACTCACTTCCACAAGATGTGATGACCACCTATTTACATGGAGCTTAGTCAAATCCACAGCGGATAAAGCTGTTAATTGCCACTAATCATGTCCAAAGGTGGTATGCGTCCATTTCTAAACTTCAGCTGCTGGAAGAGGCTATTGCCTTCATGTTCTGTTTCTGGGATTCTCATAAGTATTGAGTTGAACACTGAGGGAAAGAAGATGCTTCATTAGATAAGCCTTTGATGTGACCCAACAAGGTTCTTATAAAGGGTTGTAACAAACCCTCACTATGACCAGAAACCTATGTCCTCACTGTGGAAGGACGTGTGGATCCAGAATTGGCTTCCACTATCACGTACGGACTTATTTTTAAAACCGTGTTTATGGAAGGCAATCTTACTCACTTACGAGTGATAGCCAAAGAAGATCATTTTCACAAGGCCTCAACTAGAAACCTTGGGTGGAAAGGACAAATGAAAACCTGCAAATATAATATTCTAAACAAAGACTATTCATAATTTCTGCAGCTATGCTTACTTTTTATTTTTTGAAAGCGAGAGAAACCCAGAGCACAGAATAGATTCCACCTGCAGCTTTCAAGTTTGGAATTATGCGTTTTGAGCTCCTCAGTTCTATTATCATAAGATCTGAGCTGACATTTCACATGTATGTTGTAATTGATTAAGTAAAGCCAGATCCCTGTGCTATACCATTTTCATCATTCCTTTTAACAAAGCACAAAGTAAGCTCAGCAAGGCCTGCTGCAAAGAAATTTCATTTTGAAGTCTCGTTTCTAACATTTCTGAGAGATTAAACAGCCAGACAGATATGGCAGTTTAGCTTTTACCCTTAAGGATTTAATCAAGCAATGCTTTAAAGTATGGAGTCTCCTATATAAAAAAAAAGGTGAGGAGACAGGCTCAAACTGGTTCCTCCCCACCAATCCTTCTTAAAGCAATGGTCACATTCCAGACATTTCTAGGCACTGTGGTTACATCACTCCAAATGTCCTATATGAAAACAGCTGCTATGTCCCATATTCCTGACCTTTAGGCTTTCTAGATCAAATTATTCAGCTGTCCTTTTCAGACTCTTTGGGTTGCTATGAAATGGAGCCCTGAAGACCAAACTATCCGAGTTTGTGTACGATTCAAAATACCCAGGGTTTGCAGCCAATGTTAAATACTCAGGAGAAATATGACATCTGCTTGGCACTCAGGACTTCTGAAAAACAGTTGAACATTTTGAAAGGAGTCTGTTTATTTACTTACTATACTTATATCCTGCATTTCTTCCAAGGCAGTCAAGGCAGTATACATAGTTTTCTCCTCTCCTCCACTTAAAGGTAAAGGGACCCCTGACCATTAGGTCTAGTCATGGCCGACTCTGGGGTTGCAGTGCTCATCTCGCTTTATTGGCCGAGGGAGCCGGCGTACAGCTTCCAGGTCATGTGGCCAGCATGACTAAGCCGCTGAAAACACCGTTTACCTTCCTGCTGGAGCGGTGCCTATTTATCTACCTGCACTTCGACGCACTTTCGAACTGCTAGGTTGGGCAGGAGCAGGGACTGAGCAACAGGAGCTCAGCCTGTTGCGGGGATTCTGATTGGCAAGTCCTAGGCTCTCTGGATTAACCCACAGCGCCACCCGTGTCCCTTAGCCTCACAATAACTCTGAGGTACACTAGGCTAAGAGAATGTGCCTGGCCCAATGTCACCCAATGAGCTTCATTGGTTGAATGAGGATTTAAACCAGGATCTCCCTAGTCCATACACTCTAAACATTACATCACCACACAAATGTATACTTGTTCACATAGAATCGTAGAGTTGGACCTGAGGGTCTTCTAGTCCAACCCTCTGCAATATAGGAATCTCAACTAAAGCATCCATGACAGATGGCCATCCAACCTCTGCTTGAAAACCTTGAGGGAAGAAGAGTCCACCACCTCCTGAGGGAATCCGTTCCACTGTCAAAACAGCGCTTACTGTCAAAGTGCTTCCTGGTGTTTAGTTTGGAATCTCCTTTCTTGTAACTTGAAGCCATTGGTTTGGACCCTACGCTCCGGAGCAGGAGAAAACAAGCTTGCTCCATCTTCCATGTGACAGCCCTTCAGATATTTGAAGATGGCCATTTTATCTCCTCTCAGTCTCCTCTTTACCAGGCTAAACATACCCAATTCCTTCAACCGTTCTCAGTCTATTGTTAACTGCACTGGAAAAAAAGAACACACAAAATGCGTGTCTCCAAAGAAAATGTTTATGCTGTTTGGTGGGACTTTATTTCTCATGTTTCAGACACAGAAGTACAAAATTCCCTGTCTGTAGCACAAATGGAAATTTAATTGTCATAATATTTTTTTTGTTATTCGTATGATGCACTTTTTACCCAACTAATGTCCTGCTCTGCCTAGAGATAGCTTTATGTAGGAAGTGATTAAGATGTTTGAGGTGGTGGAGAGAGATTTAAAAAAATTTTTAAAAATGAATTCACATTTACAGTAGAAGAAGTCAGAGTGATGTGGTAGTTAACATCTAAACTAAGGTCAGGAATACCTGGGTTGAAATCTCCACTCAGCCATGAAGCGTGCTGGCTACACAAGGACTGCCATCCTTGTCAGCCTAACTTACCTCAGGGGTTGTTCCTGTGAGGATAAATGAGAGGGGGGAAACCACGTATGGCATCATGAGCTCCATGGACGAATGGGGAGATAAAAATGTACTTAATAAAATAAGAAGACTGCACAGGTATTGCAGTGGGCGAGGCATTGTGGCGTGACTTTTGCAAGATGTTCTCTAGAAACAGAAAATCCTCTGTACCCTCCTAAAGGCACTAGATGGTGCTGTGATACAGCTGCAATGGAAAACCTGGCTTCATGCATAGCTGTAGAAAACTGCTTTTTCTCCATTACCAATAAAAGAGGCTTAATTCCGTGCATCTAAGAGAGAAAACTGGAGATGCATGTTTTTGATGCAAGCTAAGAAGCAATGGAATTAGTAGCACAAGCCTCCAGGCATTGACTTCGAAGTAGCTCCTTTGATTGCAATCCACGGAGCAAAGAGTTATATAGGAACACTGAAACACACGCTTAAGGTTTAGAGAATCTTCTACAAAGATAGTCTGCTTTGCTGATCAGAGGACTGAAAGTCTATTATATATCTGTTACAACTTCTGTTTCTTGCTATTTATTATTAATACTGGGAGGAATCCAATATTGCGCTATGTTAATTGCTGCATCAGTGCAAAAACGTCAGCTTGCCAGGCAGAACAACCTTCCCTCACCCCCTTGTGCATTGTTCTGGGGGGGGGGGTTTCCTCTGATTCCCCCCCCCCAGCTGATTTCAGGAAGTAAAAGGGGAAGGATTAGGGAGAAAGCCCTTGAGGTCAAAGCCCTGTAGCATCAGCAGAAATCCTTGCACTTCCACTGACAGGACTTGTTTGTTCACTAAAGGACAACCAAAATGATCAAGGGGGTGGATGGAGCAGCTTTCCCTGTGAGAGAAACTTGCAGCACTTGGGATACTTCTTAGCTGAGAGGGAAAAAATGAAAGTAAGAAGTGACACGACAGAATGGGGCATGGAATGGGGAAAAATGGGTATCAAAACTGCCCATTTCAAAACCACACCTCTTAAAAAGAGATGGATGAGAAACACTAAGGGCATCCACGGCTGCAGAAACTTCATCCCTTCTACAGCCTTTTAGAAATAAGGCAGTCTTTCAATGGTAAGCAGATGACAGAAAACACAGGGGGGGTTAAAAATGGTTTATGGTGTCATTTTCCCACTCTCCATGTACATAGCCAGGGGGCAGGGGGTCAGCTGCCTCCCTAAATTAAGTAAGTAAATAAAAATACTTAACTAAATGTAGGATCTGGTCTCTGCCCCAAATTCTTACACTGCTTCCTTTTCAACACTCTTTGCCTGTTGCTAAAACCTCACTAAGCCAGTTTCAGGGTCCATAGTGGACAAAGGATTATTTACTGTGATCACTTGTCCATAAACGTCTGCTATATACTCATTACCAAAAAAATACCAAAGTCTAAAGGAAGAGCTATTTTGCATGATATAACACAGTGGCGCTCAGAGCAACTGCTGAAAGTACTGAGAAAACTTGGGGGGATTATTGGAGGGGTAGTAAATGTAATGCATTATCTAATAAGCTGAGCTATATTTTATTTGAAAATATTTTTCTATAACATCAAGTATTTTAAAAAATATCAAGGAGGTGAACAACACAGCACCATCAATATACTTACATCAATAAAACAAAAAAGAAATAACAAACCAATGAATTATTAGATTAATAACTCAACTGTACTCTTAGGCCATCTTGTGGTACTATGGAGTGCTGCAATCGCCTTGAGGGAAAAATGAAGTCCTCTCAGTGGTGACTGTCAGCCTATATCTATAAAATAGCTGAGCTAATGCAAGTTTTTCTAGAAAAAGAGGTGACAGAACTCACCAGGAACATCTCCCTTGTTCTCTTCTAATGGCAATGGTGCCCACCTGAGAGGTGTCAGAACTGAGTTCCAGGCAGGAAAAAAAGACCTGACCCTGCCTATATGCTTACTGAGATTTTCAGCCATTTCCAGCATAGTACTGCAAAAGCAACTGTGTTCCAATTTAAGGTTTCTCAAGAAATCAATAGTTTTAAGGTAGAAAGAGACAAGAAGGCAATAGTAGCTGGTTCATTCCAAATGAAAAATCTCATTAAGCTGTTTGCCTTAAAGTGTTGGTGTTGAACTTCAAAGCCCTAAACGGCCTCAGCCCTGTATACCTGAAAGAGTGTCTCCACCCCTGTCATTCAGCCCGGACACTGAGGTCCAGCGCCGAGGGCCTTCTGGCGAGCAATGAGGTTACAAGGAACCAGGCAGAGGGCCTTCTCGGTAGTGCTGCTCTTGTGGAACACCCTCCCATCAGATGTCAAGGAAATAAACACCTGACTTTCAGAAGACATCTGAAGGCTGTCTTCAGGGAAGTTTTTAATGGCTGATGTTTCATTGTGTTTTAATTATTTTGTTGTGAGCCAGCCAGAGTAGCTGGGAAAACTCAGTCAGATGGATGGCATATAAATACCTATTGTGCAAACACAAAAAGGCTTGTTCACATGTTACTGGACGCATGTGGGGGGGGGCACACACCAGCCCCACAGGTTCATCTGATGGGAGCATTTGTGGGTCTGGCCCCAGGCGCCCTTCTCTTTCAGGTTTTGTCTTTGCCTCCATCATCAGTGAAGATGAATCTAAGCCCTGATCTCTGGCAGACAAGATTTATAGAATTAAACCCACTGCTTTGGGTTTTGAACAACAGGAACACTGAAAGGTGTTCTGCAGTTTGGATAGGCATGTCATTATTTTGCTGCATTCTGGCATGCACCCGACCAGCAAGCTAGAAGAGGTATAACATGATACGTCCTCTCAGCCTGCGCTTTCTGTTGCGCTTGGCTGTTTTTTCTGCTCCCATCCACTCCCACTGCAGCAAATTTTCTTCCTAGCATTCATCCTCCCCACTGTTCTTCCCTCAATAGGTGGCACAGGCCCAACAGGAGGAGGGAGGACCTGCTCCGTGAAGCGGCCCAGTCAGCAGAGATGGAGAGAAAGTCATCGGCATCAAAGACACGGTATGCTGGTAAAGGTCAAACTCAGATGAGAAGAGGAGGCAGGCGAGAATTGGCTTGAGGAAGTATCAAGAGTCGAGAAATGTGCACATCAAAGGCAAGCTTTAAATAGCTGCTTGTGGCAAAGAGTTCTACACTAGCTCACTAGGGCATCGCAGCATTTTCAGCATGGCATCACAAAATGAAGGTGGTACCTTTGGGCCGCCGAAAAATGGAAAGAGAAAACAGGGAAGCGCAATTAAAAACTCTGCACGCTCAAGTGTTATTTAAACACTAGGAAAGTGAGAAATAAGGAAAAAGCAGGAGGAGCTGAACATGCAATATCAAAGGCCAAAGACCTTTTATTTCAAGGGTATAAATTATTGGTTCACTGTGACAACTGCATGCAGGAGACAGTGGTACAGCTAGAATTGGGCCTTGAGGATGAAGACAAAGACTTCAGATCTTAGAGGGGTCCCATATGACGGTGTAGAGAGGAGCAGTAATGATGGGGCAGCAGTAAAGACCACAGCATCTTTCTCCTCATGGGGTCAGCTGTGCAACATTACACTTCACTACAAATGATCATTTTATTATTTATTATTTATTATTTATTATTTATTATTTATTATTTATTATTTATTATTTATTATTTATTATTTATTATTTATTATTTATTATTTATTATTTATTATTACTTTTAACATTCATAGTCAGAGATTATGGGAGTTACAGCCCAACAACAACTTGAGGTAACCAGGTTGGAGGTGCCTGCTATAAAAGAATGATAACACTTTGGTTAATCACTCAGGAACACTTTGCTCTTGAAAGTCCATCAGTGAACATGGTGCTTCACAGAGGAAAGGATGGACTGCAGTCCTCCGGTCGTTGTTCCAACTCCCACTAGCCTCACCCAACAAAGCCAACAGTTGGTGAGTTGTGGTCCAACAACTTATTTTCAGAGGTTCTCCATGCCTGCTTTAGAGTTTCATAGGCAAAAGATAAATTTTTAAAAGACCTTTCCATGACCCAAGGAATTTCCCTGTCCGCATAATTTAGAAATAGGTGAGAGGAAAAGTGTAAACTGAATGCATTTACATTTATTAAAAAGGAAACCAGAACTTTTGAAGAACAGTCCAAAAATAGGACACAGCAGAAGTGGTTTTTAAAAGAGACATTATTCCCCATACATCTAAGGTGGTGGAAAGAAAGGTGGAAGAAAAAGATTATTCCCAATACAGGTAACATTAAAAACTTTGTTTCCTGTATTGTACATGTCAGTACATTGTACGTAATCACTCAGCCGCAAGTGTTTGCATCCTCAAAAAGGATTATCTGCCCACGAATACTTTCCTTATTTATCCCTGCCTTAATCTTAAAAGCTCAACTGCTGGCTAAGATTTTGAAGCCATTGAGGAAACTAGATTAGCCTATGGGAGGAGAAAGATAAATTATACCATGTGTATTTGGGTATATATGAGTATACTGTGACTTTGAACACCCACAAAGATTAACTAGGGCAACATTAACCAGTACTAGGATAAACAGAAGAACATTCATGTAAAAAGACAAAAATGTTAGTTATGCTACTAGGCTGCATAAAGGAATGGAAAACTGGAGAAAGATGGCAAAAATAGAAACTATCAATTTAAGGAAAAGTGGGAGGGAGAGTTGGCATGGCTTCGTGATTTTCTTAAAAATGTAGCCCCCAATGACATAATAAATGACATATTTATTGATTTGAGCTTACAGACATATGCTACTAATGAAACATTTCCAAAGTGGAAGTATAATGAAATCAGCAATCATAGCTCTGGATAGTGAGCAAAAACTAAAAGTGCTTACTAGGCTGGGAAACACAGGGCAGTATCCAATCAAGTAGTTTTGAAAAGGTAAAGATTTCCGTTTGCACAAATGAAACAAAACCTCTCCACCCTCCTCTTTTCATGTACCCCTGATACCTCATCATATTTGCTCTGGAGGGTAAGGGGTACACCCAGAGCAGATTTAGGGGACAGGCAGTAAGAAGAAGGGTATGGGAAATTCCATTGAGCAGCTGGAAGTCATTGTGTCAATGGAACTACTTGGCTGGATACCTCCCACAGCAATCTATTTATTTCTTAGCACATTTGACAAGCTTATCAGCGAACCACACACTGTTTAAAATTATATTTAGGAACACACAAAGTTGCTTAGACAAAGTGCACTCTGAATTCATCCTTTGCATCTCCAGACCAACTTAATTTCAACAAGATTAGTACAGTATATCAGGTGCCTTCACACACTCTGATCTGAAACACAATTACTCTACAGACAAATTTAGCTGCAGCTTAAAGTTTCAAGCCACAGCTTTGAGTTTCTCATACCTGATGTCATATATAGTGTCGAACAGGGAAATATGGGTGTGGTTAGCTCAAAATGTTCTGGTGAACTTATTTGGCCCACAGGCTGAAGGCGCTCTACTCTTGCTATTTATCTAAAGCATGTGCTCTGCCAGCAATCACTTGACTTCACCATGGGAATACATCATTTCTGCTACTACTTGCATGCATCGCCTTTGGAGAATGGAGGCCCCACATTTCACAACATTACAACATTTTCACAGATGCCGATGTTGTTCCACATGCAAATTATATACTTGTTCTCTGGCCCTTCAGACCCTGAGACTGTGTCACTGAGAACAATGGTACTGAATCAGTCACAAAATAGGTGGAAATGCTGATGGGAAACAAAAACATTTTAGATCACCCAAGGCTAACTGGCTGCCTAAACACAAATTCCAAAAAGAAACTAGTGAGTCAGCCTGATGCAATGAGACTGGCTGCTTACAGACCATACTTTTGAAGCATATCAAAGCACAGTTCTCCACCTCGAAGAGTGCCCTGAAAACCTCAGTTTTCAAACGTAATCTGTTCTGGAAGACCGTTCGAGTTCTGAAACACTCGAAAACTGAAAACATGCCGTGTGGCATGTTCAACTTCCGAGGCGTGTTCGAAAACCGAAGTGTTCGTCAACAGAGACATTTGAAAACCAAGATACCACAGTAATTTGCTCCTAATATGCTTTAAAGGTTATAATGTAAACACGGCCATTGTTTTCCCTCCTCCATTGCATTTGCTGGCCACTAGACATCTCACAAGGGATGGCGCTGTGGGTTAAACCACAGAGCCTAGGACTTGCCGATCAGAAGGTTGGTGGTTCGAATCCCCGCAACAGGGTGAGCTCCCATTGCTTGGTCCCTGCTCCTGCCAACCTAGCAGTTCGAAAGCACGTCAAAGTGCAAGTAGATAAATAGGTACCGCTCCGGTGGGAAGGTAAACGGTGTTTCTGTGCACTGCTCTGGTTCGCTAGAAGTGGCTTAGTCATGCTGGCCACATGACCTGGAAACTGTACGCCGGCTCCCTCAGCCAAAAAAGTGAGATGAGTGCCGCAACCCCAGAGTCGGCCACGACTGGACCTAATGGTCAGGGGTCCCTTTACCCTTTACCTAGACATCTCACAACAGCAGTGTCTGAGAGCACTCTCTGTATGAAAACTGCATCTGCAGCAGCCCAACTTCCCATGTTCTCATCCAGCAGCATCAGAATGGCATAGCTACACGTATTTTGAGTGATAACTGCAGAGGTGGCTGTAGGCCAATTGCATTTAAGGTCAGAAGGTGTGAAGGCACATGCCATACCAGCGTTGCTGAAACTAGGTGGGTCTGGCTAGTGCCTAGATGGCAGTTCTTGAAGATCCTGCTGTGGCTGGAACTAGACAATACATTTCTCATGTGACCATCTTTCCAGTTAAAGACTGGAAAGGAGAGCCATGATCTGAATCAGGGCTGCAGCACATGAGGACAAAGTATTGCCCCTTTCCCCTATGCAGGTTTTCTGCCAAAACTGCCCTGCCCCCTGAAGCAGCTATTTACTCTGCCCTTCTATTTTTTAAAAAGCCATTTCCTGCATTTTCCACTTAGTTAATTCGTGGCTGAGATGCGATTCAGACCAGAGAGTGCCAGGATCATGCTCTTAATCACTAGTTTGCAAACTTCTAGATTAATTCACAAAATGCTGTTGGCCTGAGGAGGAGGAGTTGCTGCAATGGCAATGTCTGAACAAGAGCCTGAAGCTGGCTCCACATTCCAGGGCGATCCCCTCCCCATGCATTCAAATCCAGTTGCTGCATGTAGCAATTAAAAGTGCAGTGTCACCCTCACTTGGCAGGACTCAGCTTCACTTTGCTCACTTGATAGCTTTGGACCTGGACTCCCCTGCAGTCTAGGACAGAGCTGCCAGCCAAGCAGATCAGATTTCAGACTTGCCTTCCAGAGGTGATACTGAGGCTTATGCTCTGTGTGCCTGAAACTCTTCAAATTTAACAACTCTGTATCTGGCTTCCTACCCTGTCAGATACCTGCTTGGCAACTCTGGACAAGCCTCTCTCAATTTGTCTTACTAGAAAATTATGCATCTGGCTTGCTGGATCAAAGCCTCCCGCGAAAATTCGCAACCTTGCACAACAGGAACTGTAGAACAGGAGCATGCTGCATGCAGGTCTGCAAACAGGGTGAAACAGAGTGCTAAAACAAATTTGCACATTCAGCACAGGCACTGTGGGCTTAGCTGCACAGTCTCAAAAACCACCTTGCACGTTGCCTGACACTGTATTTGGGGGATATAACCCATTTGACATTACCACCGTCTGGATTTTCATCTTAGCTTTCCTGAAAGTAAATCCAGATTTTTGCCTAACCAATAACAATGAAAAAAGGTTTCCTAAAATGATTACATTGCACTGTGACATGCAATGTGCATTTCATATATCACAGTTTTTTTGCTTATTCCATTTTTTCCTTGTCTCTTTAATCCTACTGTGCTCCACTGCCCGTGCTCACCTCATTCCTTTTTCATTGTTTCTGCTGTTCATTTCTGGATGTAACTTTCTCTCCTTTCCAGGTGGATTTACCTGCAAGTCCCTTTGCACTCAATGCAGCTTACTTTCGAACAGGAGTGCCTGAGACTTAGTTGCTGGCACACCAAGCCCAAAGCTCCATCTTCTCTCCCTACTTTTCCAGCCTGCAAAAGCATTGCTGCTCACTCTTGTTTCAACTAGCCTCCATGTTCTCCAGCAGCCCAGACCCCTGCTTGCAAGAGACAAAGTTGTGAAGTGTGCAAGGAGGAACAAACACATTTGCCTGGGGAAAGTCCCTTCGCATTCAGTACAGCTTACTTCTGAATAGAAGTGGATCATGTTGTGTTAGTAAGGAATGCAGGCTAGATTTTCCTTTATTCACGGAGGGATTCAGACTGTTGTGAGGGAATGCCCCCTGAAACGCCCCCTAAAACACATAATGTGACATTACCTCTTCTATGACTGGGTCTCCCAATCTGGCAAAAACTTTACCACCAGAAAGCAACCTATGGCAGATCCACTGGTGCCCATTTCTCTATCTGTGGAGCAACATGAGGTTTCACTGGAGCATAGTAACCATCTAATGATGCCTCAAAAATACCTGGGGTGGGGTGGGGGAATTAAGAGAGTGCATGTGGTTTCCTTATTTCTGGCAGAAACAGGAAGTGTCATTAGGTTTATGGTCTGACGGTGAAGAGTCCATGGGCAAGTATTTAAATTAGCAACAGGACTCTAGATCTGAGAAACAAATAAGTAGGATGTGTAGTCCTGCTACAATGGAATGTGAGGACAGTGAACAACCAGCATTGGTATGGGACCGGGGAATGCTGCAATGAACAAAATGGATTTGGGAAAAGGTGAATTTTCAAAGGTGGTGCAGGAAAGCCCTGTGTGTCTCTCCCCACCCACAATTAGATCGTTGCTCCAAGGGGCTTCCTATCTGTTAGGTGAGTACAGAAAGAGCCTGGACTCTGTTCAACTGCTCCTTTCCCCGCTGTCAAATGTGCAAGAAGCACTGTGAAAATACACTGATCATATCCCTCACCGCTTAAATGTTAGCTTTCCAACAGTGCAATCCTATAAATGCTCACCCATATGTTCCGTGCTCCCCCCCCAAAAAAAAAAATGTTTAGGGGCACTCTCATTTTGAATCAAGAAAATCACCATTTTATAGTTCAAATCGGGGAAAATAAGTACAGTAAATGGACAAAAGTACAAAGATTCACAAAGTGTTTAGGGGTATGCGTACCCCTGCATTGTCGTCCCCCCCCCAAAAAAGCACTGCATATGTTTAATGGGACTTACTTGCAGGTAAGTAAGCATAGGATTGAAAGTTTCATCTCATAACTAGCTAGCTATCCAGCATATACATTAATATATTTATATGCACACATGTGCTTACATGGCTATGTAAGCAAGTAGCTTCTTCCATTGTCTGCCCTCACGCCCCTAAATTCTATTCAGTACAAAAAGAAAACCCTGTTTGTCATGCAGTACAGAACAAATGTCCCTTCAGCTAGGACTATGCTCCCTTTCCCCCTTTCCTTGTGAGTGGCAAAATCATCCCTGGTATGTATGGTTACATTCACAGCATTGCAGTGGTCTGACTTCACTTTACACCCAAGAAGTATAGCAAGGCAGGAACTATACAGTTACATTCATTTCTGTGTTCTGCTCAACATCTATAGCACTTTCTATGATATGTAACAGTTTAACAGAAGCTATTGCAATCCTTTGCAAATGTTGAATAGCAGTGCATCATTACCCAGGTGTCACTATTTCTGCAACCCATATCTTTGAGGAGAGCAAACAATTTCTCATGCTCTAATTGTGTAACACAACTGTTTTCTGGATGCAACAACCTCCAAGTATGGCGAACATTTTGTTGCTATATTAAAACACTGTGCAAGTTAATTAACCCGTCTAATATGGGCTGTTAATAGCTGTTTGGAATGTTGAAGTAATAGCTCTTTGTATTTTGTCGGAATTTGCTGACACAAAACTATCAGCACCAACATCCCCCCCCCCAATTAAAGCTCATCAAAATTATATTGTTGATTTTAATCTGAGGGAGACTGTGTTAACAAGAGAGCTGGGGGTAGAGACCTCAGTTTGACTCTTTTAAGTTTGAGGATCTCTTCAAATCCAAACAAAGCTTGGATACCAAATGTTTTCTATTTCTAGTCATCTATGAGGACTTCTATATTTACAGGATTTCTCCATTGCTTTGCCTGATCCAAGTTGCCTACAGTAAAATGGGTCATTAGTACTTACACATCACTGGTAAGAAGGCAACATGGCACACAAGGGAGCTCTCAAAAACAAGTACTAAAAATTAAATTCCCCGTTTCATTTTCTTTGTAAAGTAATATATAATTGGACAAATTATTGTCAAAGCTCCCTGCAGGGATGCTTATCTTCTTTTATTTCTCTAAAGTTCACAGAGGAATTCTCAGGGTATATAAAACAGTCCAGCTATTAGGCAGAAATATAATGACTCTCTTTTACTGTTTTGCTTATATGAAAACTATATCTTGTGGGAGAAAATGCCACAGTTTAACTTTGCTCTGTGTGAAGAAGTACTTTCTTTTGTCTGTCCTTAATATTTCAACATCCTGCTTCATCGAATGGCCCCTAGTCCTTGTGTTAAGAGAGAGGGAGAAGGCATCTCAGAAGCCTTTCTCGCATGGTCTTTCAACTGTACACAATGAACATGTGGAGATGAAGCAGGATCATGCCCACTGTACACGCCCCGGACCTTCATACATTGACTGTGCCTTATGTCCACAGAGCTTACACACATACAGAGTAACAACTCTGCCACTAGGAATTAAGGTAGTAACAACTAGTCAATTGTATCCACCAGTTAAGAAATAACAAAATTACCATCCTAAACAAAGTTGGGAAATGCCATTAAAATCAATGAGCCCGCTCAAACGCTTAGCTGCAGTTATTCACTTCAACTGGAATGAAAATAAACCATAAATCTCCAGTGGACTCCAAACATTGTTACATAATTGAAAAACAGCTGTTGTAACGGGATGCTAGATAACCTCTCACTACTTCTTCAAAAAAAAAAAAGAGGGTGAGAGCTGGGAAATGGGTCTTCTACTTGCACTTGCAACTGGTGATTATTGGTAGGTTATGCTGGCCTTTTATCTTCCTATTTCTCACAGTGCAGATTTTAAAACCTTTTGTGTGAAGATGTCTTCTTTCATGGGGAAAGTATGATTCATTTTTTAAACAAAATAAGTTGGATGCTTGAAAAACTGGGAGGTGGACCATATTCTATTTAATTATGTAAACAAACAGAAAACCAA
Organism: Podarcis bocagei; assembly: GCF_964188305.1. Lineage (NCBI taxonomy): Eukaryota > Metazoa > Chordata > Lepidosauria > Squamata > Lacertidae > Podarcis > Podarcis bocagei. Next base: position 36,924,585 of record NC_138125.1, read on the forward strand.
GCATAGCTACTTCGCTTTGGGTCGGAAAGCAGAGGCCACATGTAAATTGAGATTTACATATATGTCTTTCTATTGAATTCTCCAAAGAAGCTCATGCACATCACGGAAAGCTTGTAAAGCAGAGGTGGCAGACTGTCTTCACAACATTGGGAAGGTGTGTGAGATGAATACCAATCATCTGTCTGCAGGTTGCTTTCTGTGCAAAGCATTTACTCACACAGAAGTGGTTGTTCTGAGGAAAACCATTTCTATAATTATGACCAGTTACCGAATCCATTATCTGTTCCCGTAACGAAGTGTATTACGTACTCATGTCGGAGTTCTAAGCCTTTTTTAAAAAAATGGTAGTGCTTATTTATTTATTGTGCTATTTTGCTGTATAGAGCTGGACTGACCATTAGGCAGAGTGAGGAAACATGTCAGGCAACAGATGTTAGGGGCAGCCCATTTCCTCAACTGTTCCGCCTGAGGCTCTACCACATGGGAAGGCAATCTAAGGCCCAGGGGCCAGATCTGGCCCAATCGCCTTCTAAATCCGGCCAACAGACGGTACGGGAATCAGGGTGTTTTTACATGAGTAGAATGTGCCCTTTTATTTAAAATGCATCTCTGGGTTATTTGTGGGGTATAGGAATTCGTTCATTCCCCCCCATATAGTCCGGCCCCCCACAAGGTCTGAGGGACAGTGGACCGGCCCCCTGCTGAAAAAGTTTGCTGACCCCTGCTCTACCACCTTCACCATTCCCATCTGTTGACACCTCAGAACCAGTTCGAAGAGGTTCAGCAAAGGACAGCCACAAGGATGAAGGGGCTGGAGCAATTTCACTATGAGGGAGGGTCGCAGCATTTGGAACTTTTTAGGTCACATGGCAGAAGTTTGTAAGATTATGCATAGCATGGAGAAAGTAGACAAGAGAAAAGTATTTCTCCCTCTCTCATAATACCAGGACTCATGGACATCCAATGAAGCTAAGTGTTGGAAGATTCAGGACAAATAAAAGAAAATACTTCTTCACACTGTCCATAGGTAAACTGTGGAAATCACTCCCACAGAAGGCAAGGGATGGCCAGCAACTTGGATAGCTTTGAAAGAGGATTAGACAAATTCAGGAAAGAGAAGGCTACCAGCCACAATGGCCATGTTTTACCTGCACTGAATACCAGTTGCTGGGAATCACTGGTGGGCAGAGAGCATGCAAGTCCATTTTGCAGGCCTCCCACAGGCACCAGGTTTGCCACTATGAGAACCAGATGCTGGACTAGATGGGCCACTGACTTGATCCAGCAGGCTTATCTTATGCTATACAGCTGCTCCTGGTGCCCCTAATCGGGCTTGCTGCCTCAGGTGTGGTGGAGGACATGATCCTGTCATAAGTGTTGAAGAAAGATTCAACTGCCTGTCCAGTCTGCTGGAATGTGAAAGGGGCACCATCTGGTCCTTCGCCACAGGTAGCAAAATTATTTGTTCTGGAACTCTTGCTGTACATACACTCAGATGCCAGACTATCGGGGCGAACCTTGGTAATATTGTGCCATGTGCAAGGCCAAAATTTAATGCTCTCTGGCAGGGTTCTAGAGGTCCCACCTCCTTCCCAAAGCTGGGCAAGAGCTAACTGGGTTTTGGGAAGGAGGTGGGAGGATTCTAGCACCCTTCCAGAACCTTTGCACCTCCTTCCTGAAGCAATCGCTTACTAGGCCTTGGGAAGGAGATGGGGAAGCAACCCCTTGGCCCTGGTGTGAGGGAACCTGTCCTAAATCCACTTCTACAAACTACCAGTCAGTAAAAGACCGAGGAAGGCTGATTAAAAATGTTTCCAAATGATGAGCAGTTTCTTCTCTCTCTCTCTCTCTCTCTCTCTCTCTCTCTCTCTTTCTTTCTTTCTAGGACATAAACACCCTTAATCAAATTTTCTAATCACTATCACAGTTTTTATCTGCCCTTTCCCATATTAGAGCCTGCCACCACTGAGCCTGGTATGTACAAGCAGAAGGGCCAAATCCATCAGAATTCAAACTCGAGTTACATGGGAAGAACAACAAGAAGGGTAATGCAGAAGCTAGGTCATGAGGCATACAGGTGGGGTGGAGTCATGGACCTGCCTCATGACACTAGCATCACAGCCACTTCTTCGGGTTGGGCTGGTATGGGACAGTACAGGGCAACAGTGAGACCAGAGCTGCTCAGTTGTATCAGAAGGAATGCTGGATTGGTCCTTCTGGTGCAGGAGGATGGCTCTATCCATCACCACATGTGCCACCACACATGTCCTCATGAAAATTCATTAGCATTTTAATTAGAATATCGCCCAATATACACATTTCATTGACAAATTTGACAAATATACACATTTTGCTAAGCATATTTTCCTGTCTGGAGCCAGAGTCGGGGCAGGTGAGTACCTAGTGTCAGTAACATTAACTCTTCATTCACAGAAACCAAACCAGTGCAGCCCTAGTGATTACAGCAACCCTTCCCAGTGGGTCTTGCTCCAATGAGGCAGTTGTGAGGACTGCAGGTCCCCGCCTTCCCACCGCTCCCTAAGGCTCCTCTGCCGGTTTCTTCCCTAGTAGTCTAAGGTTCTGGCTTCTTGCCTCTCTTTGCTCTGCCCTCTCCATTTCTCTGTGGGTTCTGGAAGACCAGGGAGGGAGGGGAGCTAGTCACAGCAGGAAGGGGAGATTCCCTGGCTTCTTCAGCAGCCTGCCTCATCTCTGCCTCTTGACCCCTCTCTGCTTCTGCCTCAGAATCTGAACTGCTCTTTGCCACAGCCTCTTCCTTCTCACTAAACCCTGTTGCCTCTTTAGCTTCCGACACCTCCTCCCCCCAGTCTGTTCTCTCTTCTCCCTCTGACCATGTATCATCGTCCCACCACCAATCTCCTGGCTCTGAGCCTTCTTCCCCTGCGGGGTCCCTTGAGGGGGTCCCCAGCTGGTGCCTCCCACCACTCCTTTGCATCCAGCCAATCCATTACATTTCCCTCTTATAATGCATTTGCTTACTTTCACTACTACATGCATCTATATGCCTGCTTTACCTCAGCAGATGCATTTGGGTACACATTACCCCCCACATTGCAAAATTCAGAGAGATGTGAATTTTGAAGGATAGCTGTGTTTTGGTTCGCATATTGTTGTTTGAAGAAGAGTTTGGCTTTGATATCCCGCTTTATCACTACCCGAAGAGTCTCAAAGCGGCTAACACTCTCCTTTCCCTTCCTCCCCCACAACAAACACTCTGTGAGGTAAGTGAGGCTGAGAGACTTCAGAGAAGTGTGACTGGCCCAAGGTCACACAGCAGCTGCATGTGGAGGAGCGGAGACGCGAACCTGGTTCCCCAGATTACAAGTCTATCGCTCGTGAACTGGTGTAAACTCACATTTCAAGGTGACCTGAACCAAATCCCTCCCCCATGCCTAGTGGTACCCTCTCCCTCACACGTAACATGTAGAGAGAAATACTTCTGCTTACTTTCAGCTGCACCAAATGCACATCCACATGCTTGCTGTCCGAGTCCTGCTGCACCGAGTAAGTCAGATCCCTGACCCTTTCTGATGTCATCCGCAGCCATGTCTCAATCTCAGGCAAGTGGAGAACGATTTTCCAGTCAGCTCCCGTGTGAAGTGGAGGGGGCTTTTCATACTGTTGTCCGGAATCAAGATCTTTCATGGCGTCTTCTCCGCCATCTTGCTCGGTGGTGGGAGTCATGTTAATGACCATGGGAGATGCATCTGCAGCTACAGAATCCAGTTCCTGAGACCTGATGGGAGATAGTGCTACTTCCATGGCTAATGTCGGGAGCTCTAGACCATAATTCTTCCTGCTGTGTATACAAAAGAGAAGAAAGGCAATTCTTTTAAAAGTGAAAACTTGGATTATAAGTGTTCTGCCCACTCCACCCAAAATGCACATCAGTTTGGATTGCTAATAATATATCTGCTTAAGCTCAGGAAGCATTCCACCTTAGCCTCAAAAGCATGAAAAGCAGCCCATGTGCACCGCAAGCTAAAAAAAATTAAATTAAATTAAAATTCTGCAGAAACACAACCCCAATTCAGCACTGAGGATAGCTGCAATCTGCATGAACCTTGCAAATCAAGTAGGTTTCCATAATTTATTTTGTTTCTGCTGGTTGTGAGTTGGCATAAGAATTTATAGACAGCAATACAGCCTCTGACCACTAGAAATTCCCATTAGCACCCCACCCTCCAGTTTCTGATATTACAGTATTCATTGTTTATACATTTTTATTGCCAAAAGACACATAAACTTGCAAGGGATGTGTAGAGTTAATGAAAACTGAGGTTTTAGTAAAACCTGAGCATAAGTTGAGTTACCAACAGCATGCAAGGCTGGCTTTGGAAAATAAAAGTGAAAGAATAAAAAACCCCAAGACTATAATGGGATGGGAAATGGCTGCCAGTCTGATAGCAAGCAAGAAAGAAAATTTTAGGAGGGGAAACACTCCCCTCTGGTACTGCCATTGCTAATGGTGATCACCAACCCTGCAGAAACATTGGATAATTTATTTTCCCTTTTGAAGAAATTCAGTGAAATGGACCCCAATTTCTCTGCCCACAAATACAGTGGGGAATTTTATGGGGCCATTTGCACACAGCTCCAGTGATAGGTAGAGATAAAGGTCATACAGATTACTCTCCCGTCTTCTTCCCAGTCGAAGACAGCAGTGCAATATCCAGTCGACACATAAATGTTTGGGACTGAGGGCTGAATAGCCTTGCTGTGATGGGCTACGTTTCTATCTGGTCCTTTAAAAAATAATCAGTGTAGTTTTATGCTTCAGCAGTGGAAAGCAGGGGAGTGGGGGGGGCGCCTTCAAAGCACTAAATAAATTCATGGCAAACAGAAATAGCATGTCAGGGTTCTGCTAGGAGAGACAATAGCCTTGCTTATTACTTTTATTAAAGGTTAGATGCCTGAGCACCTCTATTATAATAATAATAATAATAATAAATAATATGCTGCAATGAACACTTTATAGCCATAATAAATACATAAATACTGTAGCAATAATCACAAACACTTTTAAAAAAATCTCGCATGGGTGTGTATTGCTTATCCTCATGAACATCACTGATATTGCTGTCTTTGACATGTCGGCAATCACATTTTGGCAATGAGCACCATTTGTGGAGGAAGAAGTTAGGTTTTTAAAAATAGTCTAAGATACACTGCATCATGCTAGGCAAAAAAATCAACACTGCTGAAGCTGAAGCTGAACCTCAAGGAAAGGAAACGTGCCACATGCAACAATCAGGCAGCAAACATCTGCACTTTTTATTGTGCTAAAAACTGATGATCCGGAAAGGTTTTACATGTTCCTAATGTAGTAATGCAACAACTCCCAACACAAAACGTGTGTGTGTGTGTGTGTGTGTGTACTTTATGGTTGTAATATTAAACACACTTTCTTAGGAGTAACTCTCATTGGATTCAGTGGGACTTACTTCTGTGTAAACGTACACAGGATGGAACTATAAGGATGCAATCCTAAGCACATACGTCTACTCCAAGAAAGTTTCGTTGAACACACTCAGCGCTTACTTACAAGGAAACATGTCTAGGATTGTGTTGCATATGTGATTTTGACAAGTATGCCACAATGCCCTATCTAATGGTGACAAAAGCAGCCAAATAGTCCCCACTGAGTGTCACAGTTGCATGGTGCCGTTTTGTAATTTGAGAAAACCTTCCCCACTTGAGAACAAAGAAACACACCTATCTTAATTATTATTTGAACCCAGTCTTAACTGTGCCATTTCAATGAATTTTATGAATTTTATTACGGTTCCTAAATTACTCTCAGCAGCATTACATTCTGAATGCTGGATTCTGATTAGGCCCACAAAATTCACCATTGCCAATCTGAGCATTGCTCACAGGCAAACTAATTACTTCCTACTGATCAATATCTAGTACAACCCCAGGAAGCACAACACACAGCACTTGCCCAGTGGCTGTTGTATATAAAACTGAGTCCTTGTGAAACTCTCTAAGCTGATCTCTCTCTCTCTCTCTCTCTCTCCACCCCCTCTCTCTGTGTACTGTATGTGTATTTCAACAAGGAAAATAACACTTAACCACTAACATACACCTTTAGAGCATGTTTCTGTATAAACACATTAAGGAAACCTCTCCTGGGTTGAAAAGAGAATGTTGGAGGAAGATATTCTGGCGACTCTCATTGGCATGAGTAACTGCTGGTCTGCTTCCTTTCATTGCACTCTTGAGTCTGCACAGCACTCCTCCAGCACTGCAGATACTACCGCTGTCATACTGGCAGCTATTAAAATTAAGACAAATCCTTTCTCCTATTACCCATAACAAAGTCACCATGAATCACTGCCAGTTACCACATATTCTCTCTCTCTCTCTCTCTCTCTCTCTCTCTCTCTCTCTCTCACACACACACACACACACACACACACACACACACACACGAAGGCTGAAAGTCTATCACATTTCCACACTGTCAAATTTCTTACAAACATAATCAAAACATCCCAGGCCAGAGCTTTCCAGCCCGTCCCTCCCCGTTCCTTAAAAGCTCACACTTGCTTGCGGCATGTAGAAATCACTGAATAATTGCACCTAATTCACTACATGGTTTCCCAGAAGAACAAAAAGCTGCCCTAATCCAGCTCCCTAGGTACAAAAGGAAAGCAAAGATCTCACACACATTCCCAAGAGAAATGGCATCATCAGGCAGTGTCCTCCCCGGGTTGTCATTCTTCCTACTAATCTAGGAACGCCAGGCTCCTCCTCCCTGTCCTTCTCTTCGTCCACTAGCGTTCTGCTTGGCAGAGCAAGGCAACTGTCGTGTCATCTCTACACCAACCTATAAACCAGGCAGGCAAGATAGCCGAAACAAAATGAGCTTGATGCACGTGGCAAAGTGGGGGGAAAGGCAGGGGACTTGCTGAGAGCCTTATTGCTCTCATGAAGTCAGAAAAGTAGCTAAAATGCCACCACAGGGTTTAAAGAAAAGGTTAACAAATCCAGCTAGGAAATTTTTAGTCTGAGCTAGAGAGTGTTTTGGTCAAGGCTACAGACTGTTCCAGCTGCTATCCGCCCTAATAAACTAAGTGACCACTCAACAGGATAATTCAGCCGTTTCTGGTAGTCTCCTAATGCACTATTATCTCCTGCAGCTAAATGGATTTAAGGATCCATATTGCTCTGCTGAGAGGCTGCATTTCCAGAGTCAGAACTCTGCTGACTGATTCACCATTTGTCTGACTCAGTAATAAGGCATTTCCACATATCAAAACTGCATGATAAGGCTGCCTTGGAAGTGAATTATACATGATATAAATATATGGCACCTTTAAATAGTGAATAAAACAGTTAGAGGTGTGATATAACCAGTGTAAAAAAGAAAAAGAAAGAAAAGAAAAAGTGGGCATTTCTTAGGGTCGCCATACGTCCCGAATTTCCTGGACATACCTGGAATACTGCAGTCGGAAGCAGTGTCCAGGCGAAAATGTCCAGAAACCCATGTCGGCAGTGTTGTTTTTGCTGATTTAAAGAAAGCTCAAAAGAATGGCAACCCTACATTTCTCCTTCTACATCTTAGAGGACACATAAGCTTGACAGAGCATTTTTATACCTGCATTTTGGATCTTCACAATCTATCATATATTTAGTTGTGCATCAGATGGTCACAGTCCAATCCATGAGTCTCTGGTATCAGAAGTATCGAATTAAAGGATTACAGCATAGCAACATGCCACAGCTGTTCCATGGTGGCCTATTCACCTACCGAGCTGACCTGGAACATTGGCAGTGCCTGAATGCCCACACCACAGGGGCACACCACAAATACAATGAAAGAAATAGCTGGGCAAATGTCCATTTAATACAGTGCTCACAAAAACACATCCCGTTCAAACGTAAGGTACAGATGATAACTGCTTTATCTGTGCCTCTTTCTTCCTCCTGGCTTTCTGTGCAGCTAGGTGCAAAGCCTTTTATGCAATGTCTGAGATCTGTGCCTCACCCTTAGTGCGTAAGGCAATAAGCTTTCGGAGCTTCTCACAGAACTTGGTCCTCAGATTATGCTGACTCAGCAACCCATCAGTGCACCCATCAGTAACAGTAATTGGTCCATGTCAGACAAAAACTCATTAAGCATGTTAGGGTACAGAATATAATAATAATAATAATAAATTTTATTTATATCCCGCCCTCCCCAGCCGAAGCCGGGCTCAGGGCGGCTAACAACAATAAAACAGTACAAAAGTACAACATAAACAACATTCTAAAATCATTCATTATAAAAATTAATTAATTACAGAGAGGGGACATGTATCAATCAATGTTGTGTCCCCAGGATAGTGTGTTTCCTAATAAGCTCTTAATTCCCTCCCCCCACTGACCCATATTGTTAAAGCCATCTGCCAATCATGAAAGCAATTCAGTTTCAATTCCAGAGATCTTAAAAATAAAGGCTGAGGAAAGGTATTTCGTTAACCATGCTCTCTTGCTGAATTTTAAATCAAGTTACGTAACAGCTGGTGCTGGAGGAAACTATTTTTGTCCAGATCGCATCTATCCCTCATTCAGCTGCAATGAAACTAATCTCTTTTCCTCTTTATAAAATCTAAAAAGAAGCTAAACCAGCTAACTTTGATAAAAAGAGGGAGAGAATGAGAAAATCGATCTCTTTATTAGGTAAAACAAAACATTGGTCTGGTTCCTATGTCACGCTAAGCCAAGCCATGGCTTGCCACAAACACGCATGCTGCCAGAGATGAGACCATGGTTACTGTGCTCTTCCTTGGTCAGTCCGCTGCTGTGTAATGCTGAGCTAAGCCATGGTTTACTTTAGCATGGCGTCCCCTGGGCAAACCATGAGCTCATGATTAGTATGGAGAGAGCTAAACCACAAGCCTGGATTTGGACAGCATGCAGCTAAGTCGAACTATTGCTTGGGTCAGCACAGCAGCCAGAACAACAGGAGAGGGAAGAACAGCCATGATCTCTTCTCCCAGAGTCCATGTGTTCACATTAACCCATGGTTTGGCTTAGCATGACATGCAAACCAGGTCATTATCCAACATACAGAATATAGAAATAGAGGCTTGGATGGTATTTCCCAGCTTCACAAGGCATAGTTTATGAAGGCAGATATAACCGTCAGGCTTCAGTACTCGTCTGTCACCCCTCTCCTCCTTCACTCAAATGCTGGCTTTGAAACTGCATTCCTCACTTGCACATAAATCTGAGTCACTGTTAGGCCTGAACCAGGGTACTCTGCATGGTCTTCAAATAACTTTTACTCAAAACAGACCTACTGAAACAAATAACCCTAACTTAGTCATGTTAATTAATTCCAATGGGTAAACTGAGTAAAAAAAAGTTGAAGACCTCACCCTGTTTTCATCTTTGCTCAACTAACCACGGTAATAAGTCTGAATTATTATGTTTGGTTTGGGCATGATGTGTAATTCTGGTGTAATTCAAGTGTAAAAGGAAATTGAAATTGAATTGTGTATGAGAAGAAGTGTGGGGAGGGGTGACGGAGGAGCTGGCAAACCCTATGCTTGTTCCTGGCTTCATAAACCATGGTTAATGAAGCCAGGAAATAACATCCAAACCCGGTCATACGGTTGATCCTTAGAATAATCTACCACAGGTACAGAATATTATTTACTGACATGAACATTCCACTACAAAAACCACTTCTTGAGTTGCTCTATCGGCTGCGGGATAATAGTGTTGTAGTGAGAAGGACAATAACCAGAGAGTTGTGTGAGAGACCTGGGTGAGAGGCAGCCAGCGGCCAGAGAGGAAGAATCATGCTTGATTCCTGTTTGCTTCAAAGGCTGGGACTACGGGAGAAGCAAGACCTTATGGGGTGTTTTCACCTTCATCTTAGGCTCAGGTTGTATATATGTGTAAATAAACCATATATCCTACAGACAACACAGTCTCCATTGTCCCTCATTCCAAGGAAACTGAACCCCTGCCAAGCGCATGGAACCCCAGGAATCTCACACCACTCAGAGACTGGGATTGTGTGCAACATTATCTATCTGTAATTTATAGCCAAATACAAAGGAACACCACTACCACCGCAAGATAACTGGGTAAAAAGCAAATTAAATACCATGTATTTTGATATGCAGTTTCAAGAGGAAATTCCATCACATATAGAATATTAAACATTTTAAGAGTAGTTTAAGCATATCAAGTGATGTGGAATTCATAAACACAGGAGGCAGTGGTGAGTGGGTTGTTAATTTTTATATTCAAGTGAATTCTCATTCTCATATTGAATAATAACTCTTTTTTTATGAAGCGGCTTCAGAATTAAAGAACTTAATTCAGATAATCCTCATCTTCCTGTACTCATTCCTCACAAGCATTCAAGCACAACGACTTATTTAACTGGCTTTTAAAAATCATCATCATCGTTATTATTACTATGAGTTGATTCTGGCCTTATGATGGCCTTCCTATTTTTGTTTATTGCTGTTTTTAAAGTAGGTTTTATGTATGTATATATGTATGTATGTGAAGAAGATGACTGCTAAATGCTAGTAAATGCAATTTGATCTACCTGGGCAGAAGAACATTTTCAGTTCAAGACTGGATGAGCTAGAGTTTTAGGGGACAAAAGGAATTTTTCTTACTTATTCATTTTTTAATTTATCCATTTATTAAATTTATATCCCGCCCTTCTTCCCAAAGGAGTTCAGGGCAGTAAACAACAAACAGTAAAACAACAATGATAAAAAAATCTTTAAAACATGACACCAAAAGGAAAGCAGTAGGAGAAGAGGAAGTGTGGGTGACCCCAGGGTGGATATCACAAGAGAAGTCAAGGAAGCTGTGCTGCTCTGCTGCTCCTTTCTGATCATTTACTCTCTTCACACAAATGGCATGTAATAATAATAATAGCAATAATTTATTATTTATACACCGCCCATTTGGCTGGGTTTCCCCAGCCACTCTGAGCGCCTCCCAACAGAATATTAAAAACACGATAAAACACAAAACATTAAAAACTTCCCTAAACATGGCTTCCTTCACATGTCTTCTAAAAGTCAGATAGTTGTTTATTCCCTTGACATCTGGTGGGAGGGTGTTCCACAGGGCAGGTGCCACTACCGAGCAGACCCTCTGCCTTGTTCCCTGTAACCTCACTTCTCACAGTGAGGGAACCGCCAGAAGGTCCTCACTGCTGGACCTCAGTGTCCGGGCTGAACAATGGGGGTGGAGGCGCTCCTTCAGGTAAACTGGGCCGAGGCCATTTAGGGCTCTAAAGGTCAGCACCAACCCATGTAAAGAAGACTTTCATGGTGGGTGACTTTATACACTTCCATATTTTACATATGTTATTACCCTGATATCCCGCATTTCCTCCAAGGAGTTGAAGGTGGCCTAAGGGGTTCTCCCCGCTTCCTCTTCTATCCTCACAACAACTGTGTGAGGTAATTTAGGTTAAGAGTCTGACTGGCCCAAGGTGCTTCACGGCTGAGTGGGGATTTGAACCCAGATCTCCCAGGTCATGGTCCAAAATTCTAACCACTTCGCCACACTGGCTCTCATATGATGTCCCAGAAAAACTGAGACATCCCGTTTTCCCCATGAGAGCACATCAGCCATCTTGGGTACCACAATATCTCGTGATTTCATGCTGTGATCTCATGCAGCACCTCAAAATGCACATTTTTTAATGCATGAAAGCGCAAAGTGTGTCTTGTGGGCTCCGTGATCTCTCACGTGTCATGTGACTTTCATGGGAGCACGAACAGGAAGTGGCACGACCCAGTTTGGGACTCAATGCATTGGAGGGTATGCTGTGTGTTGGATTGCCTTGTAGACAGGGCACGTGGTCAAACTATGTAGCCTTTTGGTGTCTTCCAGCTCAATTATTCCAGGAAGGATTTTGATTATTTATACCTCTCCTTGATGACCGCCTATGAGAAACCTTTGCCAATCACAAAATGCAAGAGGGCCACAAAGCACAGTTTTCGAGAGTTAGACTGAATGGACCAGGGAGCTTGTCTCCCATACCCCTCAGGCAGATGTAAAGTACAATGTGCAATAGTTGGTGCAAATCTATCATTACAAAAGACACACCGTTGGAGGAAAGTGTGTGCATTTTATAACAAGCCAATGGAACCGGAACAGCTGTAATAAAAAGTGATCTGCACAGAATGTGTACTCTGCTGGAAGGCTTTACCGTGAAAAAAGGTTTTAAGTATCAGGGCTCACTCATTTCTCAGGAGAAGAGACCTGTTGAGATGAGAGGATTTCCCATCCATTTCCCCTTGTAACACAAGCTGCTGTTACTCTCTGTGTCTTTCAAAAACAGAGCAATTGGGAAATGGCACAAAGAGAGAGAACAGCTTTAGGCAAGCAAAGACAAATTAGCAGCTTCTCGTGAAATTGACAAGAATACACCATGATTTTTAACAGCTAATTAATTATACCCTGACTTTGTCACCTTCAAGGCTGTGTTGTCCACATTGCCAGTCCAAAACCTTGAGAACAATTAAACAATTAATGCCATGGCTTGTTAATATATTATGCCAAGGGTGGGATGACACTCTTTTATTATGTATTTATTTATTTTACAAATGTGTACATCACCCTCAATCTCCAGGAAGTGTTTCAAGAGTGTGAGATTCCTTTCAGCACCAGACTCTGCTTTCTAAACCAGCTTTTTATCTTTTTAAACTTTCAGGCTACAGGAACTGGATGTTGCACACTATAACTGGCTTTTAGGATCTCTCCTGCGCACACACTCAAATTGAAAAATCCACCGGGGTCACCATCTATACATGAGTTTGTGGGTAATCTTGTCATCTGTGCATCCCAGGACCTCCATACACACATCCCAGCAAGTGATCACAGACCCTCCAAGTGTCCCTATTTTCCAGGGACAGTCCTGGATTTACAGAAGCTGTCCCGGTTTCTGATTTGATCCCAGAATATTCTGCTTTTACTTAGGATGTCCCTATTTTCATTGGAGAAAATGTTGGAGGGTATGGAGTTATGTGACCCCCAAGCAAAGGAGATAAGTAACTATACAACCTTTAAAGGACAGTCCTGTATAGGGGAGTTTTTAAATGTTTGTGTTTTTATATATGTTGCAATATATATGTTTATATATGCACAGAGTGGCTGGGGCAACACAGTCAGATGGGCGGGATATTAATTATTATTATTATTATTATTATTATTATTATTATTATTATTATTATTATTATTATTATTATTTAGGACATCCCTATTTCCATCAGAGAAATGTTGGAGAGTATGTGATCACCAAATTAAAATGAGTATTTTCTTCAAGTAGGAAATGCTTACTGATACACACGAAAATTTATTCAACCAAATCAGTGTTTTAAGGAACAGTTTTCTTGTTCCAGTACAGAAATCTGTGACTGTTTCTACACCACTCCATGAAGCTAAAACAATTTAAGTATATCATCTCAAGGAGCTGGTGGAACAAAACCATATGGCTGTAATGATACAAAGCATTAAATGTAATCAGGCCAAGTTAAATTTCCCTGTCTTCTGCATAGCTCAAGTTATTTAAACAAAAGTAACAGTGGGTGGCTTGAGTCAAATTACATTCACTGTAGGACATCAAATGATACTATAATTAACCACAAGATTTTGTACAGTTCTGGTTTTTCCTTTGAATAAATGATACTAACCAATCTATTGACTTGCACCTATTCACATTTTTCCTCCCTTGACATCTGGGTGAACTTCATCAGTGACAGGACATCAAGAAAAATTAATCAACCTTGCATAATTAATTAGTTAAACAAGATATCTCAAGTACACTTTGAATGCCCCAGTAATTTAGATTAAACAATATTTTCAGTAAACTGTTCTCACTGTGTTTACAATGGCAAGGGATTATCACACACACAAAACCCCTTTTAATGACCAAGATATTAAGGAATCCTATTTGTGTATTCATGAACTTATGGGCTATATAATAGCTTTCCTCCCTGTTTTGGCATTTTAATGTGCTAAGAAGCAGGCCTACGATGCATCACAGACAGTACCAGATTTACATATAAGCTAAACAAGCTATAGCTTAAGGCCCCACTCTCTTGGGGGCCAGAAAAAAATTCAAAGGGGGGAAAAACTGGATGTACATTTCCAAAATATAAGATAAAAAAGAAATAAAATGGCTTTAGATACCTATTAGGTCCATAAATTACCATATAGCAGGCTTCCTCAACCTCAGCCCTCCAGGTGTTTTGAGACTACAATTCCCAGCATCCCTAACCACTGGTCCTGCTAGCTAGGGATCATGGGAGTTGTAGGCCAAGAACATCTGGAGGGCTGAAGTTGAGGAAGCCTGCCATATAGCATATATTCAACACAAAAAACAGCGACAATTTGTTGTTGACAAAGGACAGCTGGACATATAAAGGGCCCCATTACCTTTAGTAGCTTAGGGCCTCATCAAACCTAATTCCAGCCCTGAGCACAGAGAGCAGGATCATAGGGAGGCATAGAGTTGGTGCCCCATGAAGTGATGGCTGGTGCCCACTGGGACCAGAAGGGCAGAATGCTGGGAGTTGAAACAGTAGGTGGAACCAGAGCCAATGGCAGGCATGACCAACTCATTTGAGTTTTGCTTCCATCTTCTCCCCTGGAGGCTGGCTGAAGGCAGAATGAGGTTGGTGGGGCAGTGCCCTATTTGCCCAAATGGGCCAGCTCCCCGGTCCCCTGTGAAATGCCCCTGATTGTTTGTTTATAAGGGTTCTCATTTGTTTATTACTTTCTTGATACGGTACTTCACCTACATGGAAAGACAGGCTCTGGTTGATTGAGCAGGTGAGGGAGCAGACCAATCATGGGTCCAAGGGTCAAGAAGGCAGTAGAGGGAAAGGAGGGGCAGATGGGACTTGTCAGCCTTGGAAGGTGGCCCATCTAGGAGAAGGAAAACTCTGATCCTAAACCTTGCTGCCTTGTGGGATATCCTCAGGAGAATAAAGGGCTAAGGAATACAAGCCCACACAAATCCATGATGGTTGGATGGCACTTTGTACACCACCTTCTGGCAACTCCTGCAACCAAGCTGGTGTGAAACTTATTGGTCTTCTTTCCTTGGACCACATAAGCAAGGCCGAGAGGTAGGTCTTGTTGCCTGGGCAACCAGGACGTCTTTACACACTGCCCAGGCTTACACCCTGGGGAGGTCACTTCAGTGCTGCTAACAAAGCAGTTTGACAATGGAGGTGCACTCCATTGTCTCTTGAAACAGACAGGTGCCAGCACGTTAGGGCCCCTAAAGGTCTTGCTCTGGCCAGTGAGCTCATTTTGGTGCTGATAGCACAGTGGTTTGACTTCTCCCTGGAGGCGCACTCGCACTTGAGACAGGAGAATGCTAGCAATTCTGATAGCTAATGTGGAGGAAATTGAGGTACTCTTGACATCACTAGAGGGTTATTTTCTATGAAACGTATGTCCTAGATTTTTTTAGTCTGCATGGCATGGGCATTTTTAGAAAAGGCTTTTCTCTAATTGAGCAAGCTCTTGTAGAGATGATACTGCTGTTAAAACATGTGAAATGTTTGATCTGCCAAAGTTGAAGAAAAATATCACGCAGAAGAGGGTCATTTTATTTTTGCTTCTTATGTTGGAGGAGAAAATAGTTCTAAAAAATTATGTATAGATTACAAAACATACTTTGTTCTAGCCAAAACTGCATAAGGGAGGAAAAGTCATTTAGCGGAACAAATGTAGCTCACTGGTTGAGCATCTGCTTTGTGTACAGGTCGTTGGTTCAGTCCTTGACATCTCTAGGTAGGTGAGGAAAAGTATCCTGTCGGAAACCCTGCAGAACTACTTCCAGTGTAGACAACACTGAGCTAAAAGAACCAATGGTCTTACTTGATGTGATGTGGCTTCCTATGCAGGCAGTAATGGATGGTTTGTTGACACTGGGTCTACTCACAGACAATAAATTTCACTTATAGCAATCAGCAAGGCTGCACTTGATGCAATGATTCAGCAACTTTCTTCTGATGAATGGATCTAGACACAGAAAGGCTTGCAATGGAAATCAAAACCACCAGAGCACAGGATTGCGCTATCACTCTAAGCCAGGGGCTGCCAACTTTTTGGGACCAGTGGGTCCATTCCAAATTTTGGGAGAGGATGCTGTGAAAGCCATTCCCAAAAAGGTTGCCGTGGGGGTGCGACATAACACAAAACTAGAGTACAGTCGTTGCTTCTCTCCACTCCCCCAATGTCCTGCTGGTCCTCATTATGGAGATGCAGCTGTTAATGGCATGAATCCTGCTTTCTCCAATGCCAAGAAGCAAGCTCAGAGCCTGGCAAGTCTGCCTGGGGGTGCCAATGCAGGCTTTCATAGGCACCAGTGACCACAGATGCTGTGTTGGCACCCCTGCTCTAAGTCACCTGTAACCTTCCTCTGCTTGTGAAAGCATATGAGCAACATGTTCTGCGACGGCACCTTATATAGCAACCACGCTGAAGCGTAGCAAAATTGGGTCTGGTCAGTAGCCTGGAATCTCCAGCTATGCCATACTGAGGTTGTCACAGAAGATCAAGATCTAAATTTAATTAACAAATAAGCAATTGGAGACGGTGCTCCCTTGGGTCTAACTTGGAGGGAAGAGAACCTCTCTGGCCCATGGACCTAACTAAGCCTGGCAGAGGTCCTAGTTTTTGACCCATGAGGCCATTTCTTCTATGTTTCTTCTCTATTCCATTTCTTAGGAGATGGGGCATTTGATCTGCTTTCTTCCAGATAGAACACTGTACAGTAGTCTTCAAACACATGCTGTTACCTATCTACAGTACCCATCTGCCCACATAGAACACATATGAAATGATTATTATTTTTTTTGCAAGGCATAGTTGAGGCAGGGATAGATGGAGCGCTCCAGAAGGAAATAATTTTTAAAATCTCAACACTGTCCAAAGCAAACAAGATGGCAGCAATGTCTGTGATGGACAAATAAAATGAAAGTGTGCTGCTATGGTCCATGAATGGCTTATTTGTGCACAGTTTAAACAGCCAATGGGAGTAGCGTAAAAAGAAAGCGTATGTCTCATACTTGACGTCTAGAGGAGCTGGCAGTTCCATAAAGGCACAAACTCATATGCACAGCAGCAAATCTGACAGGAAAGCTATTTGTAGATCCAGTTGTAACACCCTGGAAAGAATTTAGTAGTGCCAAAGAAGCTAAAGCTGCTAAAGCAGAAATGGTGTGCACGTTTAACCTGGGAGTACGGTAAGTCCCACTGAGCTGAATAGGATTTACTTCTGAGCATGCATGCATGCCTAGGATTGCACCATAAAGGTACAAGGAGTAGAGATCAAGTCCTAGGGAACCAAGGAAGATGTACTTATGAGCAAATATGCTCAAGATTGCACTGCATGTAGATGCAGTAATAAATATTGATATTGAAATAATGCTTTCCCCAAATATCCTATTTTTAATATACACATAATACAAACCTTCCATTTGACATTTTAATGATGATCATTTAATCAGTACCTATATTGATGAAGATTTCTATGTCCATTTGCTGATTATTCAGGATGTGTAGAGAACTTGCCCAGGATAATTCCAATATTGAATGCACATGGTTGATTGTACACAGCAGTTCTTTGCTATGCAATCATCTGGATCGTTTTAGAAGAACTTTTGATGGATACGTTAAAGAATGTAAATGGTACATATCTCAATTTCAGCCATCTTGAAGTTTGCTCTAGACTAGATTCTGCTTAAGCGTGCTCTCCTGTTTCCTAGAGCCTCAAACAGACAGAATGCCACCTTATGGGTGTCTGTCATAGCAAATTATTGTCTCCAATGGAGGTGCCCACAGCCAGCCAGTCAGTAAAAATAGACCCTGCTGCTTCCAAAATGCAAATTCAGAGTGGCAGGATTGGATTTGTCCTTAAGGCACATCCTTTGTAGATCTATGCAACATGACAGAAAATGAGCATAATAGAAAATATATGTAATGCTGGGGAATAAAAATATGAAAAGGGAAGGGAAGAGGGGAGAAAAGTAAATATTCCAGAATAAAGGGCCTATTATTTTAAGAAATGTCTCTTAACAACTAGAGAACTGTGGCTTTTAAGCAGGTTTGCGCTGAGAGAGCTCTTTCCCATGCTGAGAAATGAATCTATCCTTTAAAAAAGGGCTGCTAAATGTGACTGCCCAGGGAACACTGACTTCAATATTTTCAACAAAAGAGAGAACAGCATTGCACACGATTAAATTGGTGGATATTCTCATAGAACATTTTCATTGCATTTAAGGCTGCAAATGATAGAATGAAAAATGTCCATTTGACCTAGAAATAAACAGCAGATTCGGTCACTCACCAGGCTGTTTCTCGCGTCCTGCTGTTAACGTCAAAAGCAGCAGAGGCGCCTCTCTGATATATGTATGCTCTGGGATCTGGGAGCTCCAGGGCTGCCTACAGTCAACTGCAAACCTACAGCCATCTTCCATGTGATTGCTGACAAACAATGGCTGGCACAAGCCAGATGCAATTCCATTTCTGGATGAGGAAACAGCAAGCAGTGCTTCTCTACTTTGTGGATTCATTTCACAATGCCTCACAATGCAATAACTAGTTGCTGAGGATGTCGGTGGTGAAAGACTACAGTTCTGCCTCAGGCGTGAAGGAAGTTGTACAGTGGTACCTCGCAAGACGAATGCCTCGCAAGACAAAAAACGCGCAAGACGAAAGAGTTTTTCATTTTTTGAGTTGCTTCGCAAGACGAATTTCCCTATGGGCTTGCTTTGCAAGACAAAAACGTCTTGCGAGTTTGTTTCCTTTTTCTTAAAACCGTTAATACCATTTAAACCGTGCTTCGCAAGACGAAAAAAATCGCAAAGGGAAAAAACTCACAGAACGAATTAATTTCGTCTTGCGAGGCACCACTGTATTTCATATACTACATAGCATATAGTGACTACTTATCAAGAAATCATTTTACTGCAGAAAGCTCTAATCTTACACCTGGCTATCCTCTTCCTCTTCCTGCATATGCCTCTCTCCCTACCCATCCTGGTTTCTTCTCTCAAGAGTAAAAAACAAAACACAGCAGAAATGTCGTCCCTCATGCAACCCAGCTTATGTCAGAGGGGCTCCGATTCCTGGCTCAGGCTGTGTACACAACTATACCTTTACTTTCACTTTTTTTGACAGGCCATAAGTGGGTGGCGCTGTGGGTTAAACCATAGAGCCTAGGGCTTGTCGATCAGAAGGTCGGCAGTTCGAATCCCCGTGATGGGGTGAACTCCCATTGCTTGGTCCCAGCTCCTGCCAACCCAGCAGTTTGAAAGCACGTCAAAGTGCAAGTAGATAAATAGGTACCGCTACGGCGGGAAGGTAAATGGCATTTCCATGCACTGCTCTGGTTCGCTAGAAGCGGCTTAGTCATGCTGGCCACATGACCCGGAAGCTCTACGCCGGCTCCCTCGGCCAGTAAAGCGAGATGAGCGCCGCAACCCCAGAGTCGGCCATGACTAGATCTAATGGTCAGAGGTCCCTTTACCTTTAAGTGGCCTCTCTAGAGTTGATGCAACAAATAAAAGTGGAAATGAGGGAATAGAACTAGGTGCGTGGTAGAAGGGAAGGGGCATTGCATGGGGTCAGCAAACTCCTACAGATCCTGAGGTGCATCTATTAGGCAGAAGACAACGTAAGAGAGCACAATAGCCCATGCAACATGTGGGCAGGAGACTGGATCTCTGGTTGGTTTTATTAAGGGTTCATAATACCAAAGCAAACCCCCCCCCCTCTAATTTGGATTAGGGCTGCAGCTTGCAATGCTGGGTGAAGGAACTAACCTTTACTCTGTTCTGGCTTCTTGGTGCTGCTATTTGCCCTGTGGGGAAAGGTATACAGGTACCCTCAGCACAACACAACGGCTTTTCTGTGTGCTGCTCTCGTTCGCCAGAAGCGGCTTAGTCATGCTGGCTACATGACCTGGAAGCTGTCTGCGGACAAAGCCAGCTCCCTCGGCCTATAGAGCCAGATGAGCACGCAATGCCAGAGTCGTCCGCAACTGGACCTAAGAGTCAGGAGTACCTTTACCTTTATAGCACAACACAACCTGAAAATCTTAATCCACTCCTACAAGAAGATATTCCACTGTCAGGGCCAGCCTAAGCTATTTTGTTGCCTGAGGCAAAGGTCAACATGGTGCCTTTCCCCCATTTCATTTTCCAAGGCTGAATGGACCATTGGCAATGGAGCAATGGAGCATTCTCTACCGCACCTGAAGGCAGCAGGCTAGCTTGGAGAGCACTGGATAAGGTGAATGGTTTACAAAGCTCCAGCAACTGGCTACCATTGTTCATTGCCCTCCAGCACTCGCTGCCTGAGATGGCCACTTCTCTCTGTCTTCACCACTATCTCATCCAGCAGCCCCCAACCCTGGCAGCACACAGATAAATACTTTGGCAACTTGAGTGCTTCATCAACCATGTGTTCTGTCCCTTGTGCATGAAGCAAATCACCCACCTTTTCTTTAAAGTGACTCATTAACTTAATTCGACCCATAACATGTTTTAAGAATTAAAAGAAGATTTTATGTGGAGCAGAGACAAATACAGTACAGTCGTACCTTGGTTTTTGAACAGCTTAGTTCTCGAACATTTTGGCTCCCAAACGCGCAGACCCGGAAGTGACTGTTCAGGTTTGCAAACTATTTTTGGAAGCCAAATGTCCGACGGGGCTTCTGCGGCTTCCAATTAGCTGCAGGAGCTTTCCGAATGTTTTGGAAGTCAAACAGACTTCCAGAATGGCTTCCGTACAACTTACAAGGTATGACTGTAGTTGATATGTTTAAGGACCAGAGTGTAAATACACAGAAAAGTGTGTATTCCAGCCATCAGAAAATAAACATTTTCCCTAGCTTTCATAGCATTCAGTGAAACTGGGAATCAGACAGCCTGAAACACCAAGTGACACCGAAAACAGATTTCAAATGCTGTGGTCAATTTTAATTTTGTCCTCACCATGGAGACTGAAAGTATTTGTCACAATGCCTTGCTGCACGTAATGCAGCCACTATCTACAGAAACAGAGACAAAACTATATAAGTAAATTGGTATTACAGCAATAGTCTTTTAACACCCAGGCAGACCAAAAGGCCAGGAACAATTTCTGCTAGCAGTGAAGTGGAAAAAGCTAAAAAGCATTTCGATGACAGAAGCTAAAATGGTTTGATTTAATAGCAAGTAACATAAAGATGTGACAGAAACATTCGATCAGCAGTTGATATTACAGGTGCTATGAGAGCCTCGAGTGGTGGGAGAAATAATCAAGGGGGCAAAGGGAAGTGCTTAAAAAATGAGAAATCTCAGAATTCCACTTAGCAGGTAACTTGAGTGAAGTTTAGTTTGTCACGTTTTACTCCTGGTCAAAAGCAAGGCAAGATCTGTTCTAGAAGAAACATTAATGCTTCGAAACAAGACACAGGCATACAGATAAGACTTTCAGGGTTTTCACAGCACTTAGTGCAAGGACTGTGACCCTCCAGATATTTTTGGACTACAAGCTTAACATTTATATGAAGCCACAAGGAGTGGTCATTTGAGGATTTGGAGCACAGCATTATTATTATTGTTTATTATTTTTACCCCGCCCATCTGGCTGGGTTTCCCCAGTCACTCTGGGAGGCTCCCACCAGAATAATAATAATAATAATAATAATAATAATAATAATAATAATAATAATAATATAAAACATCAAACATTTAAAACTTCCCTAAATGGGGCTCCCTTCAGGTGTCTTCTAAAAGTCAGATAGTTGTTTATTTCCTTGACATCTGATGGGAGGATGTTCCCACAGGGCAGGTACCGCTACTAAGAAGGCCCTCTGCCTGGTTCCCTGTAACTTCACTTCTCACAGTGAGGGAACCTCCAGAAGGCCCTCACCGCTGGACCTCAGTGTCCGGGCTGAACAATGGGGTTGGAGACACTCCTTCAGGGCCGAGGCAGTTTAGGGCTTTAAAGGTCAGCACCAACACTTTGAATTGTGCTTGGAAATGTACCAGGAGCCAATATACCGTATTTTTCGCTCTATAGGATGCACCGGATCACAAGACGCACCTAGTTTTTAGAGGGGGAAATCAAGGGGGGGAAATATTCCCTCCCCCCAGCCCCAAAGAGCAAAGAAGCCAAGACAGTGAATGGGATCCATCCCGTTGGCTGTCTTGGCTTCTGCCATAGCCGTGCAACCTCTCCAGCCGGGAGCTAAACCTCTCCAACGCGGCTAAAGAAGCCAAAGCAGCGAGCACGATCCATCCCGCTCCCTGCCTTGGCTTCCTCTTTAGCCTTGCGCAACCTCCCCCGGCTGGAGAGGCTGCGCGTGGCCATGGCAATTCCCCCACCTCCCGCAAAAGCCCACAGGAGCCGCGCACCCTTTAAGGAGCGTGTGGCTCCTGCGGGCTTCTCTATGAGGAGGGAGAAGGGACTGACTGGCCGCGTCAATCCCTTCTCCCTCCTGGGGAAAAGCCCACAAGAGCCACACAAAGCTTGTGTGCGGCTCTTGGGGGCTTTTCCTGCCTGCCTCTCCCCCTGCATTCGCTTCATAGGACGCACAGACTTTCCCCCTTAGTTTTTAAGAGGGGAAAAGTGCGTCCTATGGAGCGAAAAATACAGTAGGTCTCGGTGGCCACTCCCAGTCACCAGTCTAGCTGCCATATTCTGGATTAGTTGCAGTTTCCAGGTCCCCTTCAAAGGTAGCCCCATGTAGGGCGTGTTGCTGTAGTCCAAGCGGGAGATAACTAGAGCATGCACCACTCTGGCGAGACAGTCCTCAGGCAGGTAGGGTCTCAGCCTGTGTACCAGATGGAGCTGGTAGACAGCTGCCCTGGACACAGAATTGACCTGCGCCTCCATGGACAGCTCTGAGTCCAGGATGCACACCTGGTCCTTCAGGGCCACAGTTACTCCATTCAGGACTATCAATATGCCAGTGACACACAGCTCTATTTCTCCACAGCATCTGAATCAGAAGTGGCTGTACAGGCCCCAGAACAGTGTTCTGGCTACCATGGTGGCCTAGATAAGGATCAGGGATAACAGGAGTTGTATCCCAGCACACATTCCTCCATCACTGATTTGGTAGGTTTAAAGGTAAGGTTCATCACAGAAGATACAGGCAAAACAGATATCCAGAAGATATCGAATGCAGACTTGTGGCTGGGCCCATAAACCTAAAAGCTGCTAAACCAACAGCATTTAATGGTGCTTAAGTAGCATTACTTACTGCTTAGTGATGTCAGACTCTTTTGGATAACTTCATGAGACCTCACTTGCTAGACACAAATTAGTAATTGTCAAAATGGAAACAAAAGCATAGAAATTCTTCCAAAATAAATTCATAACCAACTAAAAAAAAGTGTTGGGTCATTAAAAAAATTGCAAGTTAAGATAACCTGACAAGTAATTTTTAAATGCTGCCGTCTCCAAGAAACATTTCAGAAATTTATATTTAAACCGAAGGATCATGTTGCCATGTTAGCCATGAACAGTAGATGCAATGCTTCACAATGTAACAGCCTAAGCCTGATATTCTTACGTGGACGAGAAATGATTAATACGCAGTGAAATAAATTAGAATGACTATAATTTAGACTATAATAAATCTTGCCACACTTTTGTGACTTTTTGTTGGTTGTGTGATAGAAGTATTGCCTAACAGTGGATTTGGGAGGTTTCTTCTTATGAAAAAAGCATTGCTATCTTTGCCTTTTATGTAATAAGGCAGTACGCATTTTAAATATTAAAACCAATAAATAATTTAGTTTCCCACATAGAATACGTTTCTATCCTTTGCCCTGCTCTTCCTACAGTGTTTTCTGCAATGTCTACTCCATCACATTTTTGTGTGTGCAACAAACAATGCCTCAGAAGGAATGCAGAACTCAGTCAACCTACATGTGGCTTTAACTCCTGCCTTCGAAGGCAGCTTCTCTCCCCCCACCCCCCACCGCAATGTGGGAGACCCTATCTGGATTGCATGCAGTTGCAGGGGGCAAAGCACTTTAGAAACAGATTAGGAGGGGTCCACACCTACAGTTTGCATTTCAAAAAAAGAAGTCCCACTGAAATATGATTTATTTATGCAAATTCCCAAATTTTTGATACAGTCAACATGAACCTAATGCTGATTCTAGGATTCCATTCTAGCCAGGACAGAACAATCTCTAGGGAATGAGAAGTAGGACCAAAAAAAAGCTAATTGGTTCAATTCTACCTGTGCCTCCCACTACCAACAGCGCCCTTCTCAGGCACAGTACCCTGGCTGTGGAATGGCCTCCCCAGTGTCGCTAAAATTCAGTGTCCACCCACCTCTCGTGCTCCATTCTACAACACTGCTTTGGCGCCCCCTGCAGGGTGGCGCCCAGGGCGATTGCAGAGGTAACGCTACCATAAAACCGCCCCTGCTTTCTCCTTGCAACTCACTGCATCATCTGGTTCCACCAACGTACATTTCTAACTGAGCACTAAAATGCAGGCTTTCAAGTAGCTCAGTTCCACATCGTAACTAGTAGATGGTCTTTATTTGTGCTCCACTTGGTACAAATTACCAGCCGCATAATGTATCATGCATTTAACTACACATTGGTTTGACCTACCTGACACTGATTTCAAGCCTCTTGAAAACAATCATTTGGTAAGAGAATGCAAAAAAAAACCCAACCCACTTTATATTGCAAAAAAAAAAAGTAAGTTAACTATAGTATGTGAACTAAAAACAAAACAAATTAAAGCAGGAAAGTCTTCATGCTAAGAAGGAACATTTTGGTTCAGTAAAAATCAGCTGAAAAGAAACTCAGTATGGAACCACTGAACTCACCTAAGACTTATCATTATTTATTATTATTTATTGAATTTATATACTGGCCTATACCCGGGAGTCTCAGGGCGGTTCACAGAACAAAATCAAGATATAAAAGCACAAAATACATAATAAAAATGAAAACAACAACCCAATAGCCCCCCCCCCAAAAAAAAACACATTTTAAAAGGGCATAGGATGTAAATAAGATCAAACAAATGCCTGGTTAAAAAGGGATGTTTTTTCCTGGCGCCTAAAGGTGAATAATGAAGGCACCAGGCAAACCTCCCTGGGGAGAGCATTCCACAGATCGGGAGCCACTGCAGAGAAGGCCCGTTCTCATGTTGCCACCCTCTGGACCTCTCAGGCAAGAAGAACATGAAGATGACCTCAGGGTCCAGGTAGGTTCATATGGAAAGAGGCAGTCCTTGAGGTATTGCAGTCCTATTTCGGTGTGAGCTCCTGCAGTGAATTGGCAAATAATGTGAAAGCCCCAACCCAATTCAAATCAGAGCTCAGCCATGAAGTTGGTGGCTTTAGGCAAGCCGCACACTCAGTATTCTGCAGTATGGGAATAATACTACTGTTCTAATTTATGGGGGGGGGATGTTTAGGACCCTATTACGACAATGGTAAATATCATTGTGGTTAGCTGATAGATATTACAAAGGACATTTGAGAATACTTCACCTTCACAAAGAATAGTTCTGAGCTCACCACAGAACAGTATTACACAGTTTTTGAGGGTATGCTATGCCATTTAAATTTCACAAACCTCTTAGAAGCCATCTTGTCATTATGCTGTACATATAAATTGAACATCAGCAATAATGGCACTTAAAATGAGGCAGGTATATATTCAGCGCTGTTACAGTTAATGCAGACATGGCACATGCCAGTCGTAGAACTTAGCTGCAACAGAACTAGGCATTATTAAAGAACAGAACATTTAGGCTACATTCTGCTTTCTGTACCTATCTGTATTCGTACTGTGTCATCATCTGGTGAATACATTGTACATAGTGCACAGTCAGCATGAGCTGCAGACATATATTGGTGAAATACAGACAGAGACAGACAGAGAGAAAAAAAATCTAACTTTAAAGGTAGAACAAAAAGCTCTAGATGCAGCTGTCTTAAATTTGTTGGGGTTAATTCCTTCCCTAGGGGCAATCATGTCTCCAAATTACATGCAGTTATGCAAGTGGAGTACAATATTTGGTTTTCTGGATCCAGGTCCAGATCACATTGGGTCCAGATTGATCCAAACCAAATCAGAGCTGGATCCATATTGCTGAGTCGGTCCCCAAATCAGATCTGGGAAGGGCCTTTCACAGCCCAAATCTGAATTGTTCCATGCCTAAGCAAAGCCAGTTCATTTTAATCTATTGACTCTTGTCCTTTGTTTTAATAGTTACACTTGCTTGTACGTGAGACCATATTTTGCTTTTTCTACATCTTTTATTCTGGAGGACTGACAGGACACCAAAACGGCATTCGAAAAATACTTCAAAGATGCTGATGCTGCTCTGAGGAATAAGATTAGGGGAATCCCTGGCTTTGAGCCTGACTGTAATTGTTTGTAGCAAGGATTAAGCCAGACCTTTTGCCTTTTGACTGTTTCCCTGTTAGAATGAACATATGGTGTGTGAGATTTTCTTGTCTGTGACCCATCTGCCACTGACTCCTCTAATTGCAGGGCTTGCCTTTATCACCTACAGAAACTCCCCAGGGTTCTGGAACATACACAGGCAGAAATATTTGCTTTTCAAACCGAGGTTGTTGACTGGGGCTAATTTAACGCTCTTGAAATTAGTGCGATGCTGAAAATGTATTCTGCATTTTTTTTTAATCCACCAGTCTTCATCAGTTAAGATAGAAAAGAAATTGGATCTTAAAATTATTAAATGGGAGAGATAGAGAGACTGTTCTCATTGATGAGGTGCAGGGTTTCTGATGTGCTTACTTTACTTTTGAGCTGGTTGATAGTGTTTGTTGTACAATGATCTCACCAGTGGTTGGCACTCTGCAGCTTCCCTAGGTGCCCACATGTCAATCAAAGCCCAGAAGAAGACATCATGAAATAACTCCTCCCACTGGGCTTTCTTCAGATCAGGAAGTGCAGTCATCTGTGGAGGCTGCAGAGTGCTAGATAAATTTTTACTGGAAGGAAAACTACATACAGCATGCTTGGCCACCTCGGAGCAAGAAGGTAAGCTCAAATGTGTCTAACGTTCTGAAGAAAATTCTTAGGCACCCTGAGAGCAAGGCAGCAAAATGGGAGCCTCTTTTACAGAAAAAGAAACGGATACAGATTTCCACACAAAGCTACTTGAAATATCCTGTAGGCAAAATGAAATAGCTTCCAAATACAACTTTTGGACACTAAAGAATGATTATCTAAGTGTTTTCTTTCATTCTTTTTTTGAATCATCAGGTTTGTCCATGTTGATAATTTAAAGATGAACATTTTCCATTTTCTTCCTTTGTGTGCTGAAAGGTTTTCCACATTTTTTAATAAAATTAAGTAAAACCCACAAGTCTGAACCCTGTTTTACATGTTTGAATCCTGTGATTTTCTATTTTATTGGTTTGTACATACTTTAATGCATTTACACATTGCTGTTTTATTTGTTTTAGACTGTGCATTATTGTTTTTAGTGTTTTAGTAATATATATATTTGGACTATACACTGCTTAGAGATTTTTAAAACATTAAGTGGTTTATGAATGCTGTTAATTATTAGAGAAGAAAGGACAAATTTGATTTACAGTAAGTAATCAGTTGTAATTCATTTCTGTGATATCCATGAATTTATAATTCCTATAGAGTTTCATGAGGCAAACAATATGTTTTCACTTCTAAATATATGCCCTATAAACATGCAACTCATGTAAACAAGTTATGTACAGGCAATGACCGATTCACATATGTCCGATTGACACACGACTGTGCACATCACAGTGACCTGGAAGTGCTATGGGGACACAATGGGGTGAAGTGGGCTTATGTGCACTCCACCAATGCATGTGGGGGTCAAGAACGTAACCCCCATGCATATTGGGCATTGTCTGTACATCTGTGGGGGTTTTTAAATTGTTCGATGATAATTGCTTTAAATCTTTCTATGTATGTGTGTTGCTTAGGGATTCTTTGTTAAGCATTCTATCCATTCTTATTAATTACACAAACCAAAGCATCTCCTTACAAACAAAAACCTATCTATTGCCTGTTGCTATATGCAGCTTGTCCCATTATCGTCCCTCCAAAAACGTTTTAGCTTTTCAAAATGTACTGAGCATACCAGAGCAGAGGGGTGAAATTCATTTCTAAAGACAGGTGGCCAAGTAGTTGGTAAAGGTAAAGGCACCCCTGACCATTAGGATGATCACGGATGACTCTGGGGTTGTGGTGCTCATCTCGCTTTACTGGCTGAGGGAGCCGGTGTTTGTCCACAGACAGCTTCCATGTCATGTGGCCAGCATGACTAAGCCGCTTCTGGCGAACCAGAGCAGCACTGTTTACCTTCCCGCCAGAGCAGTACCTATTTATCTACTTGCACTTTGACGTGCTTTCAAACTGCTAGGTTGGCAGAAGCAGGGACCGAGCAACAGGAGCTCACAGCATCACCCACGCTCCAAAGAACTTTGTGCATGGCTTAACAGTGAACATGAATGATGTTTGCATAAGCAATGGCACTTGGTTGACTGCCCCTGCTTAATCAGTGCCATTGCTTGGGTGGGGGGTTCATTTTCTTCCACTTGTACAAATTGTAAGCCAGATAGCAAATAGTATACAGCTGAAAGCAATGAACTATATATAAAATTCATTCTTTGGCCTCTGAAGAACATGCTGTACTATTTCCTGGAGGCAGGTGAATTTTATATCACACATTAAATTGCCCTTTTTGTATACTAGCATTTCATTATCACAAAGCAGGTATACACATTGGGCATTATCTCCCAAGCACTGCTGCTTTGCTATTTCCATTCTTTTCAATGGGATTGAAAGGAGGTCATTTGGAAGCAGAACCTGATGGATTGCCTCCATTATGCTTAACCCCCCCCCAAACACAATAATAATAAAAATACTAAAATCATGAACCCTTTTACTGCTTTTTCATTCTCTCTCACTGCAGTCAAATGTCCTCACACAAGCCCTCAGGGTAAGGAAGAGAGCCATAACAATATATTTTATCTCCAACATGTGTAAGTGGCACAATGACCTGCAGTAAGCTGTGCTTGGAAAGGGACAATAATCTTATTTCATATTCTCTGAATAGGACTGGATTCCAAGGATGTATTTTGCAAATACACCAGAGGATTCAAAATGTACTATGATTATTGTGCATTGCAAGAACAAAAACTATACAGGGGTACCATTGCAAATTGCAAGCGTCCTGGCAAGGTTTAAAGGTCTGTGTTTTGGATGTATTCAAAATTATAGTGCAATATAGATAAGCATTGATTATTTCTGTGTGTGTGAGAGACACACATATAATAATATAGCCATATTACCAACCTACTTCAAAAGTCATTTCGCCCCCCTTTTAAGTAAATGGTTCTGTTCCTTTTTTATGTGTACCCAGTACATAAGCCTAGTTTATTGTTTATAACAACAGGCGCTCAATTTGCCCAGACATTTTGTACACCCCATAGATATATATTTTATATGAGTTTATGGTATAAAAAATGAATCAAATTAAAATAAAATAATGGCATTCCTAAGCACTAGTAACTTTGCTTCAAAAATATTTCGTTCAAAACCACAACTCTGGTATCATCTTACTCATTAATCATTTTACCCTTAAGCAACCAGGTTGCAATTAAATGGAAAGCTTTCAGTGCATTCTTTAATTCACTGAATGGAGTACAGAAAGGAGCATGAAAGAAAGGACCTATTCTTAGTTTACATTGTCTCTATACTAATGCACAGAGTATGGGAAACAAGCAGGATGAATTTGAGCTCTTAATACAGTGTGGCAAATATTATGTAATAGGCATTACTTAAGCTGAATGGAATGTAGAATTTCAGGGTTATAATTCCTATTCAAAAGGAATTGATGAAACAGGAAAGGAGGAGTAGCAGCATTATATGTAAAGGATATGCACACTTGTGGATAGATCCATGACTTGGAACATGGAAGGCACATTGAGTGTATATGGGTAAAAAGTGTAGGAGAGGGAAACAACAGTGACCTTACTTTAGGTGCAGACCTCCAAGCCAGACTGAACACTTGAATGATGCCTTCCTAGAGCAGATTACCAAACACTCAAAAGGAGAAATATAGTAATCATGGGAGACTTCAGCTACCCCAATGTATGTTGGAACTCCAGCTCTGACAGAAATTCCTCAATTGCCTGATTGACAATTTCATTTCCCATAAGATGAAATAAGCAATAAGGGGACTATTTATCCTGGACCTGGTCCTCACCAACAGAGAGGAACTCATTGATGAAATGGAAGTACTGGCAATCATGATAATGTCATCTCGGTTTTCATTATACAGAGGAAAAGCTGAGTGTAGTTGGACTCTGGACTTTAAGAAGGCTGATTTCAAAGAGCTTAAAGACCTACTGAGTGAGAGCCCATGGTCAGAAAAGGGATGGGAGTTTCTTAAAGTAGAAATGTTGAAGGCCCAAATGCAGACAATTTCAACAACAAAAAGCAGGAGGCATCTAAAGAAACTGGAATAGCTGCATAAGGAGATTTTATATGAGCTGAAATTTAAGAAGGGCATGTATAAGAAAGGGAAGAAAGGGGGAAATCGTGAAACAATAGTATACAGGAGTGGCCAGCAATTGCAGGGAGAAGGTCAGGCATGTCAAAGCTCAGAATGATTTCAGGCTTGCAAGATAGATTAAAAATTATTTTTAAAGAGGTTTCTTTGGTTATGTTTGAAGCAAGAAAAAGAACAAGCAAGAAGTTGGTCCACAGCATGAAGATAGAGAAATGCTAAACCAATAACTCTTCCCTCCCACAGACCCTATTCTGGCTCAGTAGGTAGAGCATGAGACTCTTAATCTCAGGGTTGAGGGTTCAAGCCCTACATGGGACAAAAAAGATTTGACTAGATGACCCTCATGGTCCCTTCCAGCTCTACGATTCAATGATAAACCTCTTGTTTTTTTGTTATTAAGGTAAAGATACCCCTGCCCGTACGGGCCAGTCGTGTCCGACTCTAGGGTCGTGCGCTCATGTCACTTAAGAGGCCGGGAGCCAGCGCTGTCCGCAGACTCTTCCGGGTCACGTGGCCAGCGTGACGAAGCTGCTCTGGCGAGCCGGCACCAGCGCAGCACACGGAAACGCCGTTTACCTTCCCGCTGTAAAGCGGTACCTATTTATCTACTTGCACTTGGGGGTGCTTTCGAACTGCTAGGTGGGCAGGAGCTGGGACCGAAAGATGGGAGCTCACCCCGCCACGGGGAATCGAACCGCCGACCATACGATCGGCAAGTCCTAGGCACTGAGGTTTTAGCCACAGCGCCACCCGCGTCCCTATTTATGTTATTAGCAGCCGCTAAAATCTCCATTGCTAGTCATTGGAAATCCAGCTTCCCCCCTCCCCTGGATTATTGGTTTGGAGGGGTATGGACTATCCCTAGGGGCACAGCTGGGCCACCAACCAAAGCTAATGGAAGGTACTCCAGGCCACTTGAGCCTCAAGTGACAGCAAAAGATCCAGAAGTACCCCCAAGTACCCCCTCTCCTTTGGAGGGAGTGTAACCATCAAAAGGTGGCAACCTCTCTTCCATCCATTCTAAGGAGTCACCCACCAACAATGGCTCAGTCTTATCTGGATTGAGCCTCAGTTTTGTGGCTCTCATCCAGTCCATTTCCGAGTCAAGACAACATCCAACACATCCACTGCCACATAAGCAGATGTAAAGGAGAAGTAGAGCTGTGTGTCATCAGCATATCCTGGACAATGTACTCAAAACTCTAATGTACCAGAGAAGGCTTACTGCAGGGCAAGGGGTGGGGGAGAAACAGATATTTTTTTATTCAATTTTGTTGCTTTCTCTATCATTTGTTGATGCTGAATCAAATAGACACCAATCCCCAGTAGTCCAAATAAACATGTGCAGAGGTTATATGTCATTCAAATCTGGTACTATATGGTAAACTACTGAACAGTGCATCTACCTTTCAAGTAGCATTCCCTTTCCCTCTTTAGTTGTGGCTGTTGTTGTTTAGTGTCAATGTAGCTTCGTAAGTGTATGATGCAAGTGCCATCCACTTATTAAGAAACAATAGTCTTCTAAAGAAAGCAAACTGCTAATTTAGCAGGTTTTTAGGACTTGCTGGGTGTGTTTGTCTATTTTACAACGCCATGATTTTAACATTTTTGCACTTTTCAAAGGGTGAAACTTGCTGTATGTATCTTTGCGTTTTATTTTTAAGTCATTTGCTTTCCTGTTCTCTCTGTCACATATTCATTAAAATGGCACTTAATAGCACTTTACATCTGTTCCTATGCTGATGTTGACACTGATGACTCTCGGACTCTCATTTTATAGCCATCTGGCACAAATGAGACACTCCGTAAAATCTTCTGACTATTGATGTAATAGCACCAGATTGAGAGCCTCTTGAGAACAAAACTAGTATAGGGTATGGACAGGCAGACTTGAGCCTTTTGGGATCTACTTTGTCTTGTTTATCCTGAGACTCACCAAAGAGAGTCTGTAGCGAAAGACATGCATTTAGAATAAAGCAAGCTGGAACCCAGGAATTTTATTATCTGCCCACATTAACACCCCCCTCCACACATACTTCATATTAGATGTATAATTAAGGAAGATGTTTTGTTGTTGTCATTGTTAAACAACTAGAGAATCAGGAATCCTTGCTGATCTACTTCAAATCAACCAGCAATCTGACAGTAGATCCTAATCTTCCTCCGGTTTAGGGTGCCAGTCAAGACATGATGCTAAACCTGAATCCAATTGTTAGGATGGCCAAGGCGTACATTTACATACTTACCACTAGAACTAGTTTAGAAGACAGGAACATGAGAGGTATTCAATAGTGTATGTGTTCATTGCATCTTTGCAAATAAGCAGCATTTAAAGCTTCAACTCCTGGACTGGAGAAATTCCCAGAATAAAACTTGGACCACCCTCTGTTTCAGCTTTCAGACAATGTATGCAATCTCATCCTATTTAAAGCTTTACAAGGTAATGGACCAGACAAAATCATAGAATAGAATCATAGAGTTGGAATAGACCACAAGGGCCATCGAGT
This sequence comes from Podarcis bocagei, assembly GCF_964188305.1. Taxonomy (NCBI): domain Eukaryota; kingdom Metazoa; phylum Chordata; class Lepidosauria; order Squamata; family Lacertidae; genus Podarcis; species Podarcis bocagei. The sequence goes on from NC_138125.1 coordinate 36,957,680, forward strand.
CCAACCCCCTGCCAAGCAGAAAAATAAGTAGGAGCAAGTAGATATTAAGGATCCAAGTGTGACCACTGAATGTTTCAGGAGTAGAGATAGTCACCCAAGGGTTTTCTAGAGAATTTTATAGCTCAGATGAGCAAAACAGAAATACAGAACAACTCAAGGAAAGGGGAGAAGATTAAGTGATGAAATTTAATGTACAATTAATGTGCTTAAATCCTTCTAGAATTAATGGGAGTACATAGGAGCCAACTCCTAGGGACCAAGGTCCCTTCAGGTCCCCCAATAAAATATTTGATGGGGCCGCATCCCAAAGCTGATGGGCATTGCCATTCAAATGGGGGGGGGGGTTTGCATGTGATCAGTTATGCAGGGCCCACCCCACTTACCTGACCCCCCCACCAATATTTTATTCAAGTTGGCACCCCTCTGGGAGTATGTTACCTGTGTGATTTCTAGACTGTGCCCAGATGCACTTACGAAATGCAGTTACAAGCAATGATCTTTGCAATGCCTTTTTGTATTGCTAATGCTGCACTCAGGGCAAATTTGTCAATTTCAGTTCTCCAAATTTGATATTTTTCAAACCTTAATCTCAGTTCTCCACATTTCTGCAACAAATTTACGATTGCTCCTTTAAATATCCTCCTGAAAAGCGTTTCCCCTTAACTTCTCCTAATAAACATTTTTGTATGCAGCTTTTACTAATGTGTATATTTTTGCAAGCAATTCTCTGGAATTTCCTACTCACAGAGGTACATCTGGCATCTTCACTATAGAGCTTTTGGCAAATGCTGAAGACACACCTCTTTCCCCTGGCCTTTGACATCTGAGATGTGCGTCTTCAGAGCCCAACCTATTCCTGTGCTTGTAATTTCTTTTAATTGTATTAAATTGTATTAAATTCTGAATTTTAAATTGTGACAGGTAATAAATTTAATACTAATAAGAATAGCAATAATAATAATAGCTCACTGAGCTTCAAGCTAATAACTGAGAAGGGGAAATTTCAAGATGTTCAGATTGTGAGATTCTTGATTTGCAGTGTAAGACAAGCTACTATGGATGGAGAATAAATGTAAGAAATTAGCATGAATCACCAGGTCAAGAACCAGGTTACAGGAAGTCTGGGCTAAAAGCTCCTTCAGGCAAATGTTAACACTGTCATTAGTTGGAACTAGATACCACAGAATCCTTCTTTTTAAAGCATGTGAACTCCCACTAAGCTCGTGGGAGGTGAGAAATCTACTCAGCAGCTGTTTCTAAAATGAGGACCATGGTTCCATGGGTGAAGAATTCCACGGTTCTCCAAGAAAAATATAGCCTTTGGTTCTTTTGAACACAGGCCAAGTAGAATGGATGGAGGCCTACTGAAGCAAGAGCTTGAAATGAAACCATTGCAACTGCAGACAGATCAAAAGAAAAATACATTAAGAAAGAAAGAGAAAAGAAAAATGCTGCAAGTCAAAGGAGGAACTTCCACACAGGCTCTGCACTAATGCTGCTGTTCCAGCTGTGCTGCATTCTTTTGAGCCCAGCCCAGCGCTTTCGGCTACCAAAGACAGAGAGTTCGAGTCATTTCTAGTGGATTGACCACATAGCTGAGACAAATGCATCTGTTTCTGCATGTTTTAAATGTCTCAACTACAGCCTAGCGTCTGCCAAAGGAGGAAACTACTAGGTGCACCAGTCATGATCGGGGCAGCAGATGTGTGAGGTTTTGCTCCACCTTTTCTTCAGCAAGCTAAGCTATATGACCCTACCTCAACTGCATATCTACCTAGTGTTTCTTCTGAAGCAAAACGTCATGGATATCTTTACGGGAAAGGACTGTAGCTCAGTGGTGGAGCACTTGCTCTGCATGCAGAAAGCCCCAGGCTTAATCCTTGGCATCTCCAGGCAAGAATGGGAAAGACACCTGTCTGAAACCCTGCCGAGCCTGTTTCAGACAGCGCAGGCAGTATTAAGCTGGATGGACCCAGAGTCTGACTTTGTATAAGGCAGCTTCCTGTGTTCCTAATTTGAGCCAAACATTGGGACAAGGGTCAAAATGAACAATATATATTCTCAATTTTCCCACAGGTGTGCAATTGTGGGTATGGAGGAATGATTATGTTTCGTCTGGGTTTTTAAATATCTCTCATCGGTGCTATTTTTCTAGAAAAAGAGGTGTTGTAACTCACCATGAACGGCTCCCTTGTTCTCTTATACAGTAGTACCTCGGGTTAAGAACTTAATTCGTTCTGGAGGTCTGTTCTTAACCTGAAACTGTTCTTAACCTGAGGCACCACTTTAGCTAATGGGACCTCCTGCTGCCGCCACGCCGCCAGAGCACAATTTCTGTTCTCATCCTGAAGCAAAGTTCTTAACCTGAAGCACTCTTTCTGGGTTAGCGGGGTCTGTAACCTGATGCGTCTGTAACCTGAAGTGTCTGTAACCCCAGGTACCACTGCAATGGCAATGGCGCCCACCTGAGAGGTGCCAGAACTCAGTTCCGGTGATTTCTGGCTGGGGGGGAAAGCCTCATTTATCCTCAAAAGTTCAGTGTGTGTAACAACATGTATGTTTCCCAATATCCTGCTGGGGGGAATTTACAAGGATGCCACACCGCACCCACTCTCATGTCAAAGAAATGCTTACACGTTTTGTGCAATAACTTTATGTCCAGGGAAATCAGGAAAACCCTCCAGAGGCATCATGGCACCCCTGGGTGCCAGGTTTGGAATCCCTGGGTCTACAAGGATTCCAAAACTTTAATTTTCAGTTTTCTGAAAGCATGAAAAAACACTGCAATACTATATGAAAAATCACTGTGATAGCCATGATGGAGAAACACAATGTGATATTAGCAAAATGTGGGGTGTGTACATTTTACTTTTATTAAACATGTTTAGTGTAATTACCATATTGCTGTTTTGTTCTCTCCCCCAGTCCTGTATTTAGAATTAAAGCAGATCACAATTGGGAAAATAGGAGAGGGAGGGAGGGAGGGAGAAAGAGGAAGAGTTTTGTCTGAAAAGAGAGAGGATAAAATATTCATTTGGAAAGCATACCATATCTATGCAAAACAGACAGTGTTTGTAACGTCTTGTCTGAGAGACAAGATCCAGACATCGTCTGCTGGGTAGCTTGTTCTAACTTACAAGCTCTTTCTTGGACCTTTGAATGATAAAGGGCTGAGTCAGCCTTGCTAAGATTGAAACTGTCCAGGAAAGAGAAGTATTTCATCATTACATGAAAGAGGAACAAGGTACTGGGATTCTCTCCCAGAAGCTGATTAGCCAGACTAAGCCACAGCTGCTGCTAATGTGTGTCTGTATGTCTGTATGTGCACATGCACATGTATGAATGAGAACAGAGGAAAAACACAGTAGGTGACAACTTTTGAAACAGAGAAAGAGCTGGAATCAGCTAGCACTGGGGCTGTAATCTTAGGAGGAATGCATAAATTCTTAGATGATCTGCTGCCTGGTGAAGGAGTACGTGTTTGCTCCCATTATGGTCTAGAGTGGTACCTCGGTTTAAGAACTTAATCCGTTACAGAAGTCCATTCTTAAACCAGGGCATACTTCCCCTAATGAGGCCTCCTGCTGCCAGTGCCCTTCCACCATTTGGATTCCATTCTTAAGCCAAGGTAAAGTTCACAAACTGGGACACTACTTCCGGTTTTGCAGAGTTCGGAAACCGAACCGTTCTTAAACCGAGGTACCACTGTGCTTGTAAATTTGTATATAGCACAAATATTACAAAGGATCACCTGCCATCCAGAGAAAACTAAACACCAGAACTACACACTGCTCAGAGGTTGTGTGGGCGTGGCCCTATAACTATGACAGACCCTCTAAGTGTCCCTATTTTCCAGGGACATCCCCAATTTAGAGAAGCCGTCACAGTTTCTGATTTGATCCCGAAATGTCCCACTTTTCCTTAAAATGTCCCTGTTTTCATTGGATCAGTTTTGGAAGGTATGGAGTTATCCAACCCCTGAGCTGTCTGAAGGCAATCCTGTATAGGGAAGTTTAAAAAAATGTTTAATGTTTTATTATGTTTTTATGTATGTTGGAAGCTGCCCAGAGTGCCTGGGGCAACCCAGTAAGATGTGTGGGGTATAAATAGTAAAATTATGGAATAGGACATCTCTGTTGTCATCATAGAAATGTTGGAGGGTATGCTATGATTTTGGAATCGCCATATTGTTTCTGTAAAGAACCAAGATGAAGAAGATACTCCCTGCTGAAATCACAGCATTTCAGAAGACCTTTGGAGGAGATCTGCAAGCAAGCTTCAAAAGTCTTTAGACTAATTATTCAGGGAAGTTTGGAGGTGAAAACAGGGAAGAGGTGAAAACATCATTTGGTTGGAAGTTACAAGGACTGGAAGCTAGAATGCAGGTTGACTTCCAGCCGCCGGAAGTGGTTTCCACATGATGGAAGCCTGCAAGCCCTGGTAGCAAAACTGATAGGGGAGTTACGAGGGCTTACAGGCATGTAGCACGAGTGGCTCCAATCTCCTTTTAATTCATTCTCACTTTTATTGCTTATTTGCTTTTGTTTTGATTTTATTGATTGTTGGGATCCTGAGTTTGCTGTTGTTGGCAAGGCCATCTTCTGAGTAGAATTCTGCTCCTGTGATGCTGCTGCTGGAGGAAGAAAATAGATCCATCCAAATCTGTTTTGGATTCATCCAAATCTGTTTTGGAGATTGACCCTCTGAAGCAGCAGGAGAGGTGCAGGGGGAGGGGTAGAATTATCTGCCTCTTCTGTCAGGAGCATCCTGTCCATAAATGGGACTGCAAAATGTTTTAAATAAGTATGTTAATATCATCTGGCAGATTATAGTCCCATATACAGTGGTACCTCAGGTTACAAACACTTCGGGTTACAGACTCTGCTAACCTGGAAGTAGTACCTCAGGTTAAGAACTTTACCTCAGGATGAGAACAGAAATCACGCGCCGGCAGCAGCGGGAGGCCCCATTAACTAAAGTGGAACCTCAGGTTAAGAACGGTTTCAGGTTAAGAACGGACCTCTGGAACGAATTAAGTTCGTAACCAGAGGTACCACTGTAATGAACTGAAGCAGGCCTTAAATTAGCAGTTTGGATCCAAACACAAGTCAGCATGGGCCATAAATCAATGCAGGAGTGGGGAAAGACGAAGAGGCTCTCCACAACTTTCAGCAGATTGAAAGTAGTTTGGGGTCATACCAAGATCATATGATGCAAGCCAGGAGATCCTATGAAAGACACACTTCACCATGAGCTGACTGCCCAGTTCAGATGCCCCCTCAATGCTTGGAAAAGTGTGCAGGATTGTATGCTGTGTTCCCACCCCTGACATCAACATGCCCATCTCGCCCTGAGCTCTGCATGCTGGCTGGGGTTGATGGCATCAAACAACATCTACAGGGTGGCAGGTTCCACCTTTAGTTTGGAGCAAACCAAACTTTGAAAACCATAAACCATAGTTTGCCACAAACTAAAAGCAGAGGTTTATAATTTCCTCCACGTACATGAAGGAAAGGGAAGTTGTAGAGCAACATGTGAACCTCACTGTTGCTAGTTCTCATAACTGTATTTATTTAAACCTGACTCAGATGATACAGAGGAATACAGCACGCATTGCTGTTATGGCTAAACTAAGATAAAGGCATCAAACATCCCTAAGGAACAATGTATCTTTAAGGGTAACAGTAAATAGATGTTACATAAAGAAGGCTAGTGGAATGAGCTAGAAAATTCCAGTTCTGCTATATATCCTTGCATCTTTTTTTTTTTTTTGTAATTATAATTTTCATTACTGAAGGCCTACAAAACTTGGCTAGCCAAATGACACCCATCAAAATATATGGCTGCTTACATAAAACACCTGCTTTTTGCCAACACTCTGGAATTGCAAAAAACTGGCAGGATAGTCATGTCCCAGGCAGGACAAAGTGCATTTGGTCTGGTGAGTCATATGCTTGCAGATTTCCATTTACTGTAATAGAAAACAGTTTCTAGCTGGACATGCCCAGTCTAGAGAAGATGACAGTTCTCTGGACCGGTAATCCAAGAAATAAATTCCTAGCAAACAAGGTTTTTTTTAAGTTAACAGAGGAAGCTGCAAGTTGGCCTCTTATTTCAGAGCATCACTGTGTTGCTTTCATGCTGATAGTTGCCAGATGAAGAGATTAAAGCATTTAGGCAATTTTCGCCTTTCCTTTTAATTAATTGGTTAAAATAATTGATTAAAATAAAACAGTGCTATATCTCAATACAGGTGATGTGATGATGATTTTTAAAGAAGATAATTCTCTTATAATTCTTTTTTTTGGGGGGGTGGAGGAGACACACAGAATCTTCTATATATTCATAGTCAACAGATGTGCATCACATAGTTCCATCAGGATAGAATAGCTTTTCCCATCTCAGAGGAAATTCCAATTAAAAACCCACACTTTTAGCTTGTGATTAATTCTACTAATTGTGATAATTAGTCCTTTTGGTTCTGCTAACATATGTTAACTTAATACCTACAAAGACAGGCTGCCATTTCTAGAAATTAGCACATCTTTTATCTTGAGCTTACCTGAATTCTTCTTATTTGGCCATAGGACTCATAACATTTATTTTAATTAAAATTACTGATAACATTCTTACCAAAGTAAAGGTTGAATAACCACAAATGCACCTCATTGTATAATATTTTTATGCTGTCCTTGTGGCCCCAACAATGACTTTTTAACAAGAACACCCCAAGCTTTACTACTGACCACCTGAGTCTTTCCATGTGTAAAAGAAATTGCCTAAGATCAAATACAGCAGTATGAAGAAGAAAAGTGCTACCTTCAGGACCAGTAAGCGATAGGAAAGGACAGGATATCAGACTTGAGATCATTGTGTAAGACTGTTTGATGGATGCCAGGCTAATGGCTCCAAATAAGAGCCAGTTATTGTTCAGACCCTGTCATTATGCCCCACCCCAGCAGCAGGCAGCATCATGTTAGTTCTAGAAACTTTCTACAGAAAGTGGCCAGCAATCACTTTAAATAAAAACAAATGTTTGTTTTAAAATAGACAGAGAAATTAAAGTACTTGGCTCAATACTGGATATGATATCTTGAAGTTATTTTATCACCAATCTATTAACAACGGGAAGCAGTGCCAAGAGAAAGATAATGCTTGAAAAATGAACGTGAATGTGTAGTGAAGACGATTGGCCATTTTATCACAGTCTTCTATAAAGTTTCTAGTGAATTGAGTCAAATACACTGTCTGTAAGTGTAGTGGCATTACGTAGCAATAAGGTCCTTCATGCAAACATGCAACTGTGCTTTCGGTCTATCAAAGTAGAGATGCAGGAAGCTGCCTTATACTGAACCAGACCATAGGTCTAACTAGTTCAGTATTCTCTACACTGACTTATGTGCTCCTTGTTTACAGAAACCTTTTCCTGCCTTGCCTAGAGATGCCAGAGATTTAATCTGGGATCTTCTGAATGCAAAGCGCATGCCCTACCACTGACCTATGACCCCTGTCCATTTGGCTACAAGGTACTTCACAATGGATGCGCTCTGTCTCTGCTATGGGGACCAAATTTATATTTCTGGAAAATGCAGCTTGCGGGGATTCTGTGGGGCTGTTCTGTTTCTGACTATCCCCATCTAGACTTACTTTGCTTAGTAGAATTCCAGTACGAAGTAGCATGCACTGGACATCCTAGTTAATCCTTCCATCTTGCCTGAAATTATTCTCAGCTTCATAAAACTGGATGTACCCAGATGATGCAGGCTTGCTTTTCTCTAGACAATGTCTGCTACTTGCACATTTCATGTTTTTCCTCTGTCCCAGAGATGCACATTCACTGCTGTCAATGCTGTGGGACCCAGACAACAAGGGCGCTGCTTCCGAGCAGGTGCATATGCTCTAGGAGCCAATTCTCAAATAATAACTTATTTGCCTGGGGTACATAATCCAGCCAGTAGCCAGACATTCCCAGTCTTGCTAACTCATGCCTTTTTTTGCATAGCTGGTGATCACCCGGTAGACCCCAGAGACTTCCTTTCTTAGGACAGTACAATGTCCCTTTTAAAACTGTCACAGTAAATAAAGCACTCCCTGATGTCGTTTTCCTGGTTTAAAAGGACAGATGTATACTTAGACCGTGCCAGAAAATGCTTGGAGGTTACAGTGCAGGCTACCCAATTAAGATCAAAAAGATCCATTACAGATAATGCCAGATGAGGCCTTTGTGCTTATTACGATTATGGAAAACAATTAGCTCTTTCCTACGTTTTCTCGCTTATGCTTTGTATTAGTGTCCTCTTGCACTTTCGGCTGTTTGATCAAACAACAAAACTACCAGCAATGTCTATTCTTTAAAAAATAAGAACTATAATAAGCAAAGCAGAAATGGAGACCACTCCCTAATTCCTAGTGGACATATTGGTCAGCTAAACCAACACGTGTCTGGTATTTTCTTTACTTTTAACAGCAATAGATAAAACAATGACTCATCTAAACATTGGGAGACAATGAATTGCTATATCTCACCCACCCAGGTCCTACTGAAAGCTAAATGAAGCCCATGTTTTGGCTCCCAGGAGAGAGAGAGAGAGAGAGGGAGGGAGGGGGATGATTACGAAGCAAAAACATTTAGATGCCATCAATAAGGACTCAAAATCATCCTGATGTTAAACACACAACTGACATTCTAAGAGAATGTTTTGTTTTACCTTTGGTTAAGAGCCAATTAATACAACCATAGTGTATACTTACTATATTTATGTAAGACTAGCAGTACCAAATGGGAACCTGGCATTGCTGGCTACTCCTTTACTGCAATTGCAGTGGAAGACTTGCTTTCTTTCCTCTAAGGAGTATACCCAAGATTCACTAAATATTCCCTAAATATATAGGTTCACAACAACACTCTTAGATGGGGGGGGGAGGACACCATTCTCCTCCACGGATGGGGAACTTTCATTCCTTATGGTTTATAAGCCATTAAAAAATAGCAGCAGAAAATCCCATTTAAAGTCAACGCAGTGCCAAGTGCTTATTCAGCACTGGTTAGCATTTTTTTTAAACCTCCTCTCCTCCTATCAAAGCCCACCGGAGGTAAATAATGATTCTGCAAAACCCCCAAAGATTTCCAAAGATTAAGAATATAGATGCTCACTTCTCATTTACAGGCAAGTGGCTGTGGACATTTTAAATATTTTTGAAACCACAACATAGGAATAAGCTATCGCTTCCTCACACGAAACCTATTGGAAAAGGTGCGCCACAAATTAAGGTGTGCAATTTACATACATTGTGGTCCGCTTCCGGAAAGCAGCAAGGTCAGTTACTAATATTTTGGGCTCCGTGAGCCTCTTGTAGGCCTTTGTCTAAGCCTTTCTGCCTGAAAAATTATATTTAGACATGCAGCATCTTTCCTCCAAACCCATCCTCAGGAGGCAAAACTCAGACACTCTAAAAATAGGAGAGCCTCGTACAGATAAGGCAAACAGCAGACACAAATAAGAATAGGCGGATGTTTAACACTCACCATCTCCTGCTCACACCATCCTCTTTTGATGTTTACAGCACAATCTGTAGGATGCAATACTAGGAGGTGCCTTGTTTGACCTGCTGCATGATGCTGTGACATCAGTTCAGATGATGCAGCTCATTATGGGAAAGGCTGCTGTTGCCATGGCAACCGAGATGTGATAGGAATCCTTACTGCATTTCCAGGGGAGCCCAAGACAATACAGAAGGTTTTTTAAAGAGACAGTAAAAAGGAAAGGGAAATGCAAGGGAGTATTGGGAAAGTGCAGTGTCACTGTATTATTTTTTTTAACCTAAGTATCGCAACAATATATTTATTATTCAGGGAAAATATTGCCTGAACATTTCTCTCTGTGTGCAGTTGCAAGCTATGTACATGCATACATATTCAACACTTTTTTTAAAAAAAAAAAGGTTTTAAATTGTATTTTTGATCTATACCAACTGTAATCCACCACATTTTTTTTTAATGGAGGAAAACATAAAATCCACACATTAATTCAGCATGGCTTATGAAAATCATCTTCTAAACATCACACCGTGCATAAGTTGTGCAAGCCAATTTGTGGAACACTGTTTACAGTGTTGAGGGCCCTTAACATGAACCAAGGTCTTTTAAATCCTGCCCTACCCAAATTTGTTCCTAAACTCTGATGCTTCTTCGAAATTCTATTTGCCAGTGTCTGCTTGGTGGGGTGTGTTTGTGTGGAAACTGCAACGTACATTTGCCAGCTATTCTGTGCCAGCTATTTTGCGAAGCTCTTTTAAAAATGGGGGCGGAGGGGGGAGGAGAAGAAAGCTGTTTTCCCCTCTACAAGATGAGAACTTTCTAGCCAGTCAAGGGATGAAAACAAAAAAAACGCCCCATCATTTCTCAGCTGTAAGCTAACCTGCAATATCATCTGCATGCTGAGTAGCCTGCCTTTCATCTGTCTATCAGACAGACACACAAATGAAGATTCAAGGGAGGCTGCAAGCAATCTGTGTGCCTTCTGGGCCACAGTGGCACAGGCCAAGCAGGAGTACAGTAAACAGACCTTCCTTTTAAATTGTTGTGGTTCGTGATTGGTGGGGGGTTGAGGGGGGGAGGAGAGAGAGGCCCATTACTTTCAGCACCTGGAGTCTATCTTCCATCTGAACATAGAGGGGAATGCAACTCATACTGGCTGTGTTGTGCACAATTAAAATAGAGCAGTGTGACAATTCACACTTAAACAAAGATGACACATTTCTGGCTCTTTGCCAGCGCTACTTAGATTAGAGAGGTTTTGGCAAAACTGCTTTCCCCATGCATGAAAACCCCCTTTCAACACAACAGAAAAGCTCTGGATTTTGTAGGCTTCATAGGCATATGCCCAAGAGAAAAACAAAAGGTCTAGAGAGCCTCTGAGCCTGAAGGATGCCACATAAGTTCATGCACCAATGTCTACAACCCTTGAGCACTTGTACTCCTGCATACTAAATTTGTGTGTGTCTGTGTGTCCTCAGTTTGCAACTAAAATGCAAAGTTTCCAGCATAAGCTTAAAAGAGTAACTTCTCTAGGATTTTCATTACTTGTGAAGTAATGGGGTGGTGCTGTGGTCTAAACCACAGAGCCTAGGGCTTGCCAATTGGAAGGTTGGCAGTTTGAATCCCTGCGACGGGGTGAGCTCCCGTTTCTCAGTCCCTGCTCCTGCCGACCTAGCAGTTCGAAAGCATGTCAAAGTACAAGTAGATAAATAGGTACCGCTCCGGCGGGAAGGTAAATGGTGTTTCCGTGCGCTGCTCTGGTTTCGCCAGAAGCGGCTTAGTTATGCTGGCCACATGACCTGGAAGCTGTCTGTGGACAAACGCCGGCTCACTCTGCCAGTAAAGCGAGATGAGCACCGCGACCCCAGATTCGTTTGTGACTGGACTTAACTGTTAGGGGTCCTTTACCTTTTAAGATGTAAGATTAGGATACATTTAGTAGTCCAGACACATTTAAGAGCACTATCAAGGTATAAGAGAAACTGTTGGGAGCAGATATGATCTTGACAGAATCTGGTGCTGTTTTATGGCCAAAAGCCATGTTGCAGCCAAACTCCTTACAGATTGTGTGTGTGTGTGTGTGTGTGTGGTTGGTTTGTGGCTATATCTTCCTTTAAAGGTTATAGCCAAAGAACTCAAACCACGTAAGAGCAATTTTCAATTACACAGAAGGATTCTTCTCTACTTTAAATGAACTATGGGCATTGTGGCAGGTATAAAATATTGCGTAAAAGTCAGGGACAAAAGAAAATTATGTATTTTCATTTATATCCCACCTTTCCTCCGCAGAGCTCAAGGTAGTGTACATCATTCTCATTTAATGCTCAAAACAACCCCATGAGGTAGGTTCAGCCGAGAGTGTCCTGAATCCCTGGCCTACCTGGCAGCAGATCGGTATGTCAAGCCCCCAGTCCAGGATCAATCCATGTATCCAATTCAAAAGTTCAAAATCCAAAGTTCAGGGTCCAAAATTCAAAGTGAAGCACAGTCCCACAGATATCTTGGAACATCCAAATAGAGATCTTTCAACATGGGCAGTTGACCATACCAGTACCTCAGCCCTGCTGCCCTTTTCTACTTTGCCTGCTGATTGCAGCAGCCGGCCTTAATGAGGCAAGTGACCCTCACCTGATGCAAGCCTACTCCAGCTGAGGAATCACATACCCCCTCCCAGAGCTAGCGAGCCCCACCTGGCCAACTAGTGAACTGGGCTGTGAGCCTTTGCCTGACGCAGCCTCCTGGAGTGCCCTGCCCACTGCTCCCTATGCCTCAGAGCCTGCCATGTTTGTGCTGACAGGGCCCCTGTGGCTCTGCTGATAGATCCTGCTGCTCCGGTTCCTGTGCACTGACCCCCCCCCATCCCCTTGTCATCCTCCATCACCCTGTGAGTACTTCCAACACCAACCTCTCCTTCCTTGTCCCAGTATGTCCCAGTCCTGGCTACACCCCTCGTGGGGATCCCTTCTTCCTCTTTCCCCTCCCGACAGTCCTGCCAGTTCATGAGAGTTAACAATAGTAGTAAGAACCATCAACAAGTTCAGTTTCATTGTACTCTGCCATGAACTAATATCAAAGTGTAGAACCACCTGTTGCTAATGTAGCAGACTTGCCCTCAGGAGATACCAGGGTGATGCATTCTGAAACAGGTTAAGTATTGTTTATTTGTTCATTCAATTTCTAAACCACTCTTCATCAGTTATGATGCCAGGGTGGGCTACAATACAAACATAAAAGCATTCAAATATTAAAATTCAACTAATAATTTTAAACCAACTTTTTTTAAAAAAAATGATTGGAATAGGATGCAGTGCCCATTAAATTATTGTGAATCTTGTCAAATCCACTTCCAAAGACCATGTTGAAATTGCACGTTTAATGAGTGCCTTAATCCCAACAAGAACATTGTGATATGTACCATATGCAGGGTGTCACTACAGTGAAGGCATTACCCCACATCACCACCCCATGGGCTTTCCTGAACAGTGGGACATTGACAAGGGCCTTCTTTGAATGCAACACTAAACTATGGTTTAGCACACACACTATGAATGCTACTATGGTTTAGCACATGCCTTGGGTTTGCATCATTTCCTTCCCCACTTCTCCAGAGAGTTACTATTTATGTCCAAACCTAGATAAATTCTGGTTAGTTTAAACTATAGTTTGAGTTCAAACCAGCATTATAAGCCACCAACCAATTCTTGCCTGCACCAGCTAGAGCTTAGCCAAAGTTCATTGAGTTTGGACATAATGAGGAACTTTAGTCAGTTTAAAAGTGAAAATAAATTCTTTTCATCGCATCTTGGTTACACTGGATGAGGATCAGGTAAGCCCAGGTTTCACTACTGCTTGTGCATGCAATGCTAGTGGCACTTCAAGAACTCTGTGATAAAGCACATGGAAAAGCAAATGTAATAAATAATTGGTTCTAATGTAGTGAATGATCTGATCCAGCAGGTGGTTGTGAAAACCAATCAAATCATCTGAGTTACATTTTGATTTAGAAGAAAAGGCTTTAGAGATTAGTCATTGTGATGAGGAACAAGAGGTGCTAATCATCATTCCTGGGATTTCTTGAGGAGTCATCTGGTTCAATATAAAAAGACAGTGGGTGTTGAATTTCTGGGAAACATCCCTGAACTAAAAACAAGATGGTTCAGGCTAGTCTTTCATAACTTTTGCTTGAGGCAAAATGAGAAGAAAATGGAAATATACAGCCATGCTGAAGGCAGTCTGGGAAATGCTTATTGCATATCAAGCATAGTTTTGTATCTAAAGGCGTATGTCATGATCTATGTCAAATGCTTTGGCAGAGTTTAGGTTCTTCTTTCAAGGATCCTCACTTAGCACTTAGCATGATCAGACCAGAGATCATGGCTGCAAACTATGGTTAGTTTCACAACAAGCCAATTTCAAACCATGGGTTATGAACTGGCTTGTTAAACTAGCCATTGATTGTTGCAAACTAGGCTCAACACCTTGCTCAGACTCATTCTGGCTCATCTGTGTAGCACTAAATCACAACTTAGTGTTACATGGGAGTTACAGATAGGCAGCCGTGTTGGTCTGCCATAGTCAAAATAAAAAAATTCCTTCCAGTAGCACCTTAAAGACCAACTAAGTTAGTTCTTGGTATCTGAAGAAGTGTGCATGCACACAAAAGCTCATACCAAGAACTAACTTAGTTGGTCTTTAAGGTGCTACTGGAAGGAATTTTTTTATTTTTACATGGGAGTGTTACCATTGTTTGGTCATGTTCAAATTCAACAAGTTGATGGAAGATAATTTCTAAATAGCTAAATGCTGCCACTGGGGGTATTAACTCAGATTGGGGCCCTAGTGCTGGAGTAAGGTCCAATTCCTTTCCCCAATACCACACTCCCAATATGTGGGCACATTTGGAATTTAGATAAAATGCTATGGGTGCCAGTCACAAAATGGCTGCCATGGGGCTATGGTATAACACAGCATGGCTGCTTTGGGGGGTGGGTCTTGCATAACACACCACAGATGGCACTCTTTCCATCAGTAGGGAAAATAACAGCTACATTATCCCCTGTTGCAGGGGATGTATCTGCTTATCCTTATAACGTTCCTTGCATAAATGAGGGTGTGTGTTTTGCAAAAATAAAAAGAAGAAGAAGGGCATTCTGCTCCTCACTCCTGCTTACATTATGCCCAGACACAGGTTGGATGTAAAATGAAGAGAGGGGGAAGCAAGGGAAGTTGGAGCAGGCAGAGAATGCTAGCTCAATAACTTGCTGAAAGCTCCTCAAGGGAAAGGAACTTGGAGCCTTCCAGATGTGGGATTCCCGCTCCCATCAGCCCCAGCCAACAGGGCCAGTGGGTGGAGAGGATGGAAGTTTTAATCCATCAACATCTGGAGGGTGTCAAGTTCCCCATCCCTGCTCTATATGCACAGCATTGCAATAAGCAGCAGCACATGCACACAGAGAGAGTATCAAATGTCCAGTAGCTTATCCATTATACTAAGCAGGAGTCGGCTGACAATGTCTTCCTTGAGGCCCAGTTACTGAGAGAGAACTGAGGATGCATTCCAACCCAGAGTGTGTGCTTTTAGCAGCTCCACTGTGCTGTCCATTTCTGTCCAAAGTGCCTGCACCTCCAGACACAACGATGCACAGTTGCTGGTGCTCTTTTCTCTCTAGACCTTAGGAAAGGCAGCATGTGGAATTCATTCAAGATGCTCTATAAGCAGCTGAATCAGCAGCAGCATCCACAGCAGCAGACAACGGCAAGAAGGGTGAGAGGAATAAGTCACAACCCAAGAATCCTTCAGGGATTGCCGTTGAGCAAACAGTGTTGATCCTTCTTAGAGATCAGCCACTTGTCTCAAAGATTAATTGACTCAGCAGACCATGCAAACTGTTTATTAAACTATTCAAATGAGGCCCTTCTAATAACAATGGCAACTGTGCCATATGCTTAAACACAAAAGAGAAAAAGACACAAACATTTAATTACTACGCAGCACCTAACAGTTGGTGTGCAGTTTATATTTTGGAAAGCTGTTTGCCTGTTTGCTATGCATTTGAACACCTATTAAGATATGATAACCAAATTTTTCATGATGCTTCCTGAGATCAAGGGGGAGGTTTTCATCTATGTTTGGATACAATTGAGTGGCATCTTGAATTAAGATGGTAGACTGAGCCTTTGAAATTGGTGCTGATTTTAACCCTTGATCTCAAAACTGCAGTGATTTTTGGGGATTGTAGCGTCCCCAAGCAATGCTGGATACAAGGCTGTGGTTAATAGTAAGTATTAAAACTACCGGTACTTCTTAGTTAAAATGTAGAGATCACCTTTCCAAAAAAAAAAAATAAAAATCTGCAAAGTGATTTATCATACAACAAAGTGTACACAATGTGATGTACAATTAAAAAAACCCATTAAAAACCAACAAGTTAACAATATTTCAGATTTCAAAACAAAATCATAAACAATATTCACTAACGGGGAGGAACACAGAGAAATTGCAAAAGACACAGCCAGGCTGAACAGATAGCAAAAATTTCAAAAGCTTCATGGGACATAAATATTTTGATAGGACACCTAGAACTATACAGTGAAGCAGCTGCATGTGACTCCTGGAGGGAATTCCCAAAATCAGGGGCCACTACTGAGAAGGACAAGTTTTGGGAGCTCAGAAACTGGACCTCCTGGAAGAAAGTAACCCTCAACAGAGCCTCTATCTTAGCAGCTGGGCAGCTTCTAAAGGGAGAAGGTGTTGCAAAAAGTATGCAAGCAATACCCAGTCCTTATGGGGCCTTTAATGCATGATTCACATTGGCTTTTAAAGTATTCAAGCATTTTATCAGAAAGCTTTCGAAAGCATATTCAATGCCCCTTGCTAGACTGCCATAAAAAATTACTAGGCAAGATGATATATTTGGTTACATACATACACCATTATAACAACGATAATGATTAGAAGTAGAGGCACTTTACATACCTGTCAGATAAAATTATTTATACGCTTGGACTTTTTTTTCTCTTTCTCTCTACAGATGTCAGCTGGCCAATAGCATCTTTGGTTCTTGCAAGCAGCAACAGCCAACTGCACACTCAGCCCTTTCTATTTGCTGACATTTGCATGTACGATCAATGAGTTCCTTCTTGATGACAGTCCAGTTCCATGGCTTTAACAGCTGCCACCACCATGGGGCAGCTGAGTATTTGGAAGTCACCCTCAACTGGACCCCCAATTCACCAAACTAAATAATGGTTAGAATGAGGAGGTGGGATTTTACATATATGGCAAATTAAATCTTCAAGAATGTGACAAAAGGAGAACGGGGTGAAAGATGTCTCACATGCAACAGCAGCCAAATGAGACACACCTCGATAAATCCATTATCCATATAAATCTAATGCCATCAGAGAAAACCAGGAGTGTAATGGTGATAAAACGTTATCCGATGATAACAGGCGGCATCCTAGACCAGAAGGATGTGATTCAACCTGTTCTGAAAAGAGTCACACTCCCCATAAATGGAAAGGTGCCTGTCTTGGGGCTACTTCTGAATCTGTTGCTGTTGTTCAAACCACAAGTGGCCTTGGTAGCACAGAGGGCCTTCCACCAGCTTTGGTTGGCAGCATAGTAGCAATTCTATCTGGACAGAGATCACCTAACTCCTGTTGCCTGTGCTCTGGTTACCTCTAAGTCAGTTTACTGCAATGTGTCATCCATGTGTCATCCTTTGAAGATGGTTCAGATTCTTCACCTAGTACAGATAGTGAAGAATCTAGTGCCCAGATAAGGTAATCTGAGCATATAACACCAATTCTGGCACCTATATCCTGCCTACGAATTAGTTTTTGGACTCAATTCATAGTGCTTATGCTAGGGTTGTCATATTTCAAAAAGTGAAAATCCGGACACAAAAGTGGTTGCCGCTTGCTGTTTTTGAGCTATTTTGAGCTATTTTTAAAGGAAAATTGGCAAAAATGACAACATGGCTTGCCATATGTCCGCATTTCCCCAGACATTTTCCCAATTTCTGCCTGGACACTGCTTCCAGCTACAGTATTCTGGGTATGTCCAGGAAATTCTGGACATATGGCAACCCCACTGAGGGAAGTGTAGGGGATAGGAACATGAAAACAGGCCTTCTCGGTGCTGGCTCCCCATTTACACAATCCTCTCTCTAGTGAAACATGCCTACTGCCATGATCATCTGCTTTTAGGTACCAGTCTAATTCAGGCCTTTAGCTATTAATCTAGAGGGTAGTGAGTTAAGGGTAAGGGGTGTTGAGCCTGTTTTAGTGCACATCTTTTAGTGGGGTTAGCAGGATTGCCATTTAATAAATATTTTTGCATGAACATGTTTAGGTCCCATGCTTTATGATGGTTTTATACAGGGTTTTTAAATGTATTTTATGGTTTATGTTGCTTGGGGATGTTCTTCCCTGAGTGAAAAGTGACACATAAATATTCTAAATAAGTCTGATCAAGCCAAAAACCATAAATATATCCAACAGTTTTGGAAAAGATGGTGCAAAAAACATGCCACTTGGTTCCTAGAAAATAAGGACCATGATGCAACTGAGAAAGGAGGCCTTGTATCACGCCACTCAATTCTCCTCCTGATTGCAAATGAGCAGAAAATGGCATCCTCTCGTTGGTTACTGCTGATGGGAGCTGAGACTGACTGATGACACCCCAGAATAGTATAAAGGGATTTTACGCATTATAGGAGGAGAGGGAGAACTTGACACAATAATACTAGTTTCAGTAGCAATTACGTTCCCAATCCTAAGATGCTCCTTAGCTTTTATCTCTTTTACCTATGCCTGTACACTACTCTCGTCTTTACTACTAGACGGAGAAAGCAGCAAAAGGCACTCCGTTCCCTGAAGATACGATGTGCATCCATCTAGAAGAGCGCAGAGATGTTAACAACAGGCCACTTAAATACCCTTTCCCTCTAGTTCTCCTTTAGATCTTATTCTCTAGCACTACTCCCTTATAAGGAAAACAAGTAGATGAAACATGAAAAGAGAAACACTTAATGATTCAGTGTTTTGGAGCCATTCGATTTGTTGCAACAACTTTCAAGATTTGTCTGGTTATATTACAAGTTTTATTTAAAAAAAACAACCAGACCTCACATCCCCAGGTCATTTCCTGCACTCCTTTTACAATAAACATTATTTACGCAGTGACACTGAACTCAATTTTGCTCATCAGGTAGCTTTATGATAACTATTGAATGAAATCCAGGGATTTTTACCTGGAAGACGGATCCCTTTTACTTATTCCCACACAACTCCCTGGACCTATGTGTCTGCAATTTGGCCAGTTGCTTACCCATGGACACTTCTCATTTCTGAAATTTCCATCCAATTGCCCCCCAAACTCCAGGGAAGATTAAATAATTCCTTTATAACTCTAAAATGGTAATGACTACCTTTTCAGGAAAACCAGTGCATCCAAACTTGTGAATTTTGGCAGGATTGGAAGCATGCTCTTACCTGCAAAATTCATCCAGTTCTGCCAAAATTATTTCTTTAAATAAACAAATGAATATTTTAAAGATGACCGGCACAAAAGCCCCTGTGCTTGCTTGCCTATAATTTTGCTGAATGTATTTTCTAGGCCACAAGACCTACAACTTTCACTTCTGCCAAAGGGAAAAAAAATTAAGCTATTTTTTTAATTTTCCAGTGGGGGGGGCGCAATGGAATAAAGTACATTTTGACCTCCAAGTCAAATTGGGTTACCGCCAGATTGGCTGAGTAAACTCAGATTGAAGGGCTGAAATGGAATCAGGACCAAATTTTATGGCAGACACACATAAATATTTGTATCATCCAAAACATAGTGACAGCAAAGAACGAAGTGCTGGGTTCAGCAATAAGTCTGATAGTAAGTAGGAACTAAGGCTGCTATCAAAGACTGCTTTCCATCAGTACAGCCTTCCCCAATCTGGTGCCCTCCAAATGTTTGAGACAACAGCTCCAGTCAGCTCCAGTCAGCATGGAAAGCACTCATTTGCAATAGGGAGAAACAAGACTCAACACCAGCAGAACTAGATTCACCTCTTTTCAGCACTTCTCAGGGGCTGTTTTGTCCACATGTCTTCTTCAGAGCCCTGGTTGCCTAAAAATGCCTGAGGAGAGGAACTGCAAGAGATAAGCAGGGGGAGAGTCTGCAATCCTTACCTGTGAATCCCTTTTGCTCCTTAAGACAAACACTCCCCGCTTTCTATGCCTACTTTGGTTCAGACAGGCACATACAATTACATTAGATTTTCATTACAGTTGACATTGACAAAGCACAGATGACTTTGCAGGCTCCATTGAAAAGACACTGTGAGGAGGGCATAAACATAGGTGACTCAACCCACAGAGAATCTCACTTGCGTTATATACATCGTAGTTGTTCTCTTCCACTGAAAGGAGGGAAAACAGCTATGCTAGAGGGGGAAAGTTACTTATCTTTTGATCAAAAGCATCTTGTGCTTTGCAAGAATTCCAGTGTGCATATGGAACAAGCTGTGAGAAAGGAATGTCACCTGATCTATATATTTGCAGCGAGGGAGGGAGGTCCACTGGATCAACAGGAATAGCAGCAGATCTTTACTTTTCCTGCTAATTTTTAGGAGTTAAGTGACACTTCTCCACAAGGTGGCAGAAAGACCACATGGTCAGCAAATGATAGTTGTTGCAGCCAGCCAGTCTCTTTTGAGGTGTCCCAGAAAGAGTCTGTAAAGAAATTATCTGTGCTGTGAAACTTTTGAAGCCATTTTCCATTGCACAATTAATGCAATGTAAGGATGAAATGGGGGGGGGGGGATTCCAATAAAATAAAATAAAACAAGAGTTTAAAGGAGCTGCAAGGTCTTGAATGTCCTCTTCATCTGCATAGACTTTGCTCTCTCATGAGTAGTGCACACACTTTATATTACAGAACTGTTCCTCAAACAAATGATAAAGAAAATTCAAAATTAAATTTGCTTTAATCCCCCCCCACAAAAAAATCAGTTTTGCATACATTAAGTATTATTATTATTTATGTATTTATCACACCTTTTCCCCAAGGAGCTCAACTGTACATGGTTCTTTCCCTACTCCCAATTTATTCTTTCAACAACCTTCTGAGGTAGGTTAGGCTGACAGTTGATAAATTGCCAAAGATACCATGAACTTCGTGGATGAGTTCAGATTTGAACCTTGGCACCTCCAGTTCTTGCCCAGTACCACCGCCAGATGACATTTACACACAATTTTTTGCAGGTGGTTTTGAAGTCCTACATGAAATTAAGTATTCATTACATAGTTAGACAACAGACCCATCTGGCCCGGCATTGCCAGCTGGTGCCCTCTATGTACTTTTGTGGAATGCCCACTTTGGTAAGGTGTCTGTCTCTTATTATTAATGGAAACTAAACACATCCCTTTTTACTGGGGCATTTGGTAGCTGAAAGATACCTGGCTCCCTTGAAATAATGAATCATGAGGTCATACAGGTTTTTTAGATGTTTAAAATATTTTTTTAAATTTAATTTGTATTGCTTTAACTTCATGGTGTTTGCTGCCCTGAGTTCCTTTGATAGGAAAGGCAGGATACAAATATAATAGAAAATAAAGAATAAAATATTTATTTCATAGAAATACTTATATAATGCAATGTCATTAAAAAAACCAAAGCATGGACATGCGCACACACACACACACACACACACACACACACACAGGTCATCTAGTCTAAACCCATTGAAGGAATCTTTTGTCCAACATGAGGCTCGAACCCACAACCCTGAGATAAGAGTGTCATGATCTACCCACTAACATACACACACACACACACACACAGAGAGAGAGAGAGAGAGAGAGAGAGAGAGAGAGAGAGAGAGAGATCACCAGTTAGCTATTAGAGGAAATAAATAATAATAATAATAATAAATATAATAATAATAATAATAATAATAATAATAATAATAATAATAATAATAATAATATATTATTATTTATACCCCACCCATCTGGTTTCCCCAGCCACTCTGGGTGGCTTCCAACAAAATATTAAAATACAATAGTCTGTTAAACATTAAAGGCTTCCCTAAACAGGGCAGCCTTTGGATGCCTTCTAAAAGTCTGGTAGTTGTTTTTCTCTTTGACCTCTGGTGGGAGGTCATTCCACAGGGCAGGCACCACTACCAAGAAGGCCCTCTGCCTGGTTCCCTGTAACTTGGCTTCTCGCAGCGAGGGAACCGCCACAAGGCCCTCGGAGCTGGACCTCAGCGTCCGGGCAGAACGATAGGGGTGGAGACGCTCCTTCAGGTATACTGGACCGAGGCCGTTTAGGGCTTTAAAGGTCAGCACCAATGGTTTTTTAAAATACAGTGGTACCTTGGTTTACAACTATAATCCGTTCCGGAGGTCCGTTCATAAACCAAAACAGGTTGTAACCCAAGGTGCGCTTTCGCCAATGGGGCCTCCAAAAAAAATGGGTTGTAATCCAAAAAAAGTTCACAAACCAGAACATGCACTTCCGGGTTTGACATGTTTGTAATCTAAAATGTATGCAAAGCAGACTATTCGCAAACCAAGGTACCACTGTAATTTGCATAAGCATAGAGACAAAGAAAAGTTTTCAGCAAAGGTCAATATAGAAGATGCTTGCGGAAACTCTGTCCGAAGAGCATTCCACAAGGCAGGGCCAATGACACTAAAGGCTTGGTTTTGTCTCATTGTCAAATAACCTGCACCAGCTCAAGGGACAACCAGGAAAGGGTCCAGCAGATTATCTCAGTGATCAAGGTGGATTATAAGGGTTCAGGTGGTCCCTGAGATAGACCTAATTACTTCTGAGCTTTGTAAATTAATTCAGGGAACTTGAACCTGGCTTGGTAGGTTGGACCACAATTCCCATCAGCCCCAACCAACATGACCAATGGTGAGGGATGATGGGAGTTGGACTCCAGGAATGTCTAGATGGCACCCATGTTGGATATCCCTGATCTAGCCTATTATCATCATTACTTTTTTGTTACCTTGATTGGCAGCAGCTCTCCAATGATGTCCTTCCAATGTCTGATACCTGGCACTTTTATATTTCCCCCCTGAAGACGCCTGGGACTGAACCCAGCCCCTTTTGCATGCAGAAGGCTTTTCACTCAAGCTTTAAAGAATCCTCTATAATCCACGGAAGTCTCTCTGCGAGCACATTATCTTCAACTGAATGCATTTTAAAATGCATAATGGGAAATATTCTGGAAGGGGTATTTTAGCTAATTGGCATAAGTGCATCAGAAAGAATGACTCCAGCAAAGATAAAAATGTGCTCACTCTGCTGAAGTGCGAAAGAACCCTCAAGGCTTGTTTCGTCATTTTCCATATCAATGTTAGTTTAAATAATTCACCCACTCTCGGCAAAGGAAATTAATATTTGTGCTGTCTCCGCCTCTCATGCCAAGGCAAGCTGTCATTTAGAATCATACCTACTCAGGATAACACTTTCGTTCATCATTGTCAAGAGTCTCAGAGACTTGATCTTTTCTGAGCTGTTTGATCATCAAGGCTATGTCCCAGAGTAACCCTTCCACTCTGCTTGGAACTCAGTGGAAGAAGAGAAGCTAATTCTCTCTCTCAGGTATATTATTGTTGCCCAATAACTTCCTAACAAATGGAGTGTGTGTGTGTGTGTGTGTGTGTGTGTGTGTGTTGTTAAAGGCAATACCTAAAGGGAAATCCTTGAAATACTGGCATTTATTCTCGTGTTCCAGATGAAGAAAATCAACCGTAAGCTTTTGCAAGGAAACATACAGGCTTTTGAAAGCAAGCCCTTCTCATATGAAGATGCTTTTTCAAGGCTGAACCTGTACTATGCGTGAAATGAAGAGGGCTGCTGCACTTAAAGTCTGTTTGCAGTCTTCCAGTATTCACAGCAAGTGCTGAACTAGATGAGCATTTGGCAGAGCTCTTCTTATGTTTAAGATTTAGTGGTATTCTGGACTGTGGGGAGCAATGGTCTACATCAAGGTGGTCCAACACACACACACCCCTCAAGGCTTTGTTGTTGTTGTAGCCCTCACCAACATTTGATGCCCCTTCCCGCAGCCCTCACGCTGCCTTCCCAAAGTCAGGTAAGTGATGCACTGGGCTCTGGGAAGGTGGTGTGAGGGCTCTGACAGGGTCCTAGAGTCCTCCCACCTCTTTCCCAAAGCCTAGTTAGTACTTTTCCAGCTTTGTTGTTGTTTAGTCGTTTAGTCGTGTCCGACTCTTCGTGACCCCATGGACCAGAGCACGCCAGGCACTTCTGTCTTCCATTGCCTCCCGCAGTTTGCTCAAACTCTTGCTGGTAGCTTCGAGAACACTGTCCAACCATCTCGTCCTCTGCCGTCCCCTTCACCTTGTGCCCTCCATCTTTCCCAACATCAGGGTCTTTTCCAGGGAGTCTTCTCTTCTCATGAGGTAGCCAAAGTATTGGAGCCTCAGCTTCACGATCTGTCCTTCCAGTGAGCACTCAGGGCTGATTTCCTTAAGAATGGATAGGTTTGATCTTCTTGCAGTCCATGGGACTCTCAAGAGTCTCCTCCAGCACCATAATTCAAAAGCATCAATTCTTCGGCGATCAGCCTTCTTTATGGTCCAGCTCTCACTTCCATACATCACTACTGGGAAAACCATAGCTTTAACTATACGGACCTTTGTTGGCAAGGTGATGTCTCTCTCCAGCTTTAGGAAGAAGATAGGAGGGCTCTCAGACCTTGGGGCTGCAAGGAGGAGGTGGAATCAGTTGAACAACACCTTTGTTCCTGGGAAAGTCCACTAAACATCTGATCTAGATCCCACTTTTTGTCAGTAACTTCTACTTTCAATTCGCAGTTCATTTTTGCCCAGAACCTCTGCGGGAAATGGATTCCAGGCACTCTCGAGCCAAATAGGTGAACCATATAATATCCTGGGGAGACATTACTTAACACAAAATACACAGAGGTATTTTTTAGGCTTCAGTCACTTACTCTGTCATACACATGTGAAAAACACACTACAGTATTTCCTTATTTAGCTGCATTTGAACAGCTAAGCACACAGGAATCATTGCAACAGAGGCTGGTTTCTAATCTGTGATGTCATTAAATCTCAGTAAATCCTGCTGGGTGCTGAGCACACATAATGAATCTGCAGCAAGGGAGGAAGATTAGGAAAAGGAGGAAAGGAGTGGTTATTTTTAGCTAAGGAAACCCTTTGTCTTCCAGCATTAAAAGGTGCCAGATTAGTACCTGACAGCAGCAAGCCTGTGCAGGGCTGGTTGTGTTTTTTATTCCTGGTATACATCTGTTAAAAGAGAGAGAGAGAGATGGAGAAGTACAATGATACCTCGGGTTAAGTACTTAATTCATCCCAGAGGTCTGTTCTAAACCTTAAGCTGTTCTTAACCTGAAGCACCACTTCAGCTAATGGGGCCTCCTGCCGCTGCCGCAGCGCCAGAGCCCAATTTCTGTTCTTATCCTGAAGCACTATTTCTGGGTTAGCAGAGTGTGTAACCTGAAGCATATGTAACCTGAAGCGCATATAACCCGAGGTACCACTGTATTGAAGACTTCCAGTTTCATTGTCAAACAACCAATGCCTAATTCAATAAATACATTCCTTTTAATCAAAACTTTCCCCTTCTTCTTTTTCTTTTACAGATTTCCATCCCTACCCAGAAATGTGCAGCTGGTGTAGCAGTTTAAGGCTGTAAAATTATGGAGTCTCTGGTTGAAATATCACCTCTGCTGCTACCTCCCATCCCCAAAAGGCCCACCTTAGACTACTCTCCACAACTGCAGAGTGGGGATAGTACTGGCCTCTCTTACAGGAGTGTTATAAAATTATTGAGACAGTGTATATCAAAGTTTCAAACACATAAAATGCCTATGTCAACGTATCAACATTTTCTTTATTTGCAGCACAGCTCAGCAGTCCTCTTAAGTAGTGGAATAGTTGTAACAAGGCAAGTATATCTTGAATAAATATCACAACAAGGGGGATCTAACTCATTTCGATAGACAAAGAAAACTGATTCTCTCACTGTTCATACGCACAGTGTCAACCCTCAGGAATATAGTCATGTTAAGCCATGGAGTAAAATGAGTATCTTTTAAAGCAAATTCAAATTCATTCATTTCAAAATAATTTTATCGTTTTTAGGCCAGGGCGCAGGGGATGTGGGGGAGTACACAGATATACACACACTGTAAGCATGGGAAACTATTTTTAAAGTAGCATGTGAAAAGCTTAATCCTGGGTGTTGCTTGGATTTAATTCCCTCTCCAAGATTTTTGTCAGCTTTATTTATCAGCGCAACACCCCCACCAACATTCTCCCTGCCATGTATATTTTTTCTTGATGCTCTGTTCTAAATTCATATCTGTCAGGGGTTTAGGTGCAGAGGCACGGGCAAGGGAGGAAACAGAGAGCGAAGGGGAGGAGACAGAGGAAAGGATGAGTGATGACGACGACCCGAGATCTCCCAGTCTTTCCAGTGAATCAGAGGATTCACAGAAAGGAGCACCAGTGGCCAGGGCAAGGGGGGAGTCTAGGGAGGCACCCCAGGAAGATAGAGCCAGAGGAGACTCAGGGGGGAGCAGCTGGAAGTCGGGACCAGCGTCACCGCCAGGAAGCAGGGAAGAGGAAAGGAGCCAGGGGGGAAGCGCTGGCAGCTCACCACAGGAGGGAGGGCAGGAGTCAGGAGTGGCCACACCTCCATCGGGGAGCGAAGAAACGGTTAAGAGGAAAGTGGAAGGTTGGGCGCGCGCGCCAAGTTCAAATGCAGAGGAAGGCGGCGCAGTGAGCAGCCCCGAAAGGGAACCAGGTCCTAAAGCCCGGCGCAAGGAGGCAGAAGGGTCCGGGTCAGCGTCAGAAGAATCCCGGAAGGAAGAAGCCCCGGGGGGTAGAGGGACCCAGAGGAGGACAGTCAGGAGGAAAAGGTGGAGCAAGGCTAGGATATTAAGTTGGTGCGCACGGGGCGGAGACTCAGACGGAGCCTCGCCGATCTAGCTAGTAGACGTAGAGTTGCAGACAGCAGCGTGAGAATGGAAACTGTAATTCAATAAAGACTTTTACTTAATGACCGCTGGCTAGCGTGATCCTCTGTGAGCTAGGATCTTGAAGCAGCTCTGACAGTAGGCTCCGTCTCTACATTGTGGGCATCTGCAGCCTCGAGGAGGGGAGAGAAACAGGCGCCCACTAGCGAGCTCACGAACGGCAGGAGACATGACGGCTGAGCAGCAGATAGAGGACCTCAGAAAAGCAGTGGCACAACTGAACGCCGAGGTTCTCGCATCCAGGAAGAGAGAGGACGAGGCAGCTGCCGCCTGCAGGGATCTTCAGGTCAGGTTAGACGTACTGGCAAAGCAAACACCCCGGCAGGAGGGAATTGGGTTGGCGAGACGGACAGGCGGGCTACTCTCTCACTTCGATGGGAACCTGCAACAGTATCCCAACTTTAGAGCCGACGTACTGTGCGCACTGAAACTGTTGCATAAAGACTTTAGAGATGAACAGGAGAGAGTGGGGTTCATCATGTCCCATCTGCATGGGGAGGCGAAAGCATGGTTGCGCAATTTATGGAGAGATAACGATCCGGCGCTCCAGAATGCGGATGCCTTTATTAAAGCGATGGATGGGTGTTTCTTATCAAGTATTGACATTGATCTTGCACGGAAGGAGGTGCATGGGCTGAGACAAGGGAGGGCCAGCGTCAGACAGTATCATGCCCGCTTTTTCGCCTTGGTCAGCGCCCTGGAATGGGACAGAGATTCGGCTCCTGTAAGAGACCTCTTTTGGGAGGGACTGCACAACTCGATTAAAGATGAGATAGCGAGGGGGGAGAGACCCCGAACCACCCAGGAGGTCGTTCAGAGGGCACTGGCCGTGGGGGTGAGGCTGGAAGGACGTCCGTGGAGCAAGGACGAAGGACGTGGAGGGCGCGAACCAGCCGGGGGCCCCTCCTTCTTTCCCAGAGAAGCAGCACGGGCGCAATCCACGCCTCCGCCAGGAGGAGGAGCCGAACCTATGGAGGTTGGAGGTGCAAGGGCTCAGTCAGCAACCAGAGCCCTAGCACCGGCAGCAGTGAAGGCGAAGCCTCCTAGAGGGACCAGGAAGTGTTACGTCTGTGAGCAGCCAGGGCATATGGCGAAAGAGTGTCCCCAGAGGCCCCACAAGCTTACTGCAGCCTCAGCAATGGTGACTGCAGCAACGCAGCAGGGAGGACCACAGCAGGGAAACGACGATGTCTGGCTGGAGGAAGAGGCACTGGGGCCCAGCCAGACGTGTTAGTGACGCAGTCCCCAGAAATTTTACAGCCAGTGAACCCCCTCCCGCCCAAACCAGTAGTGAGGCTCACAGCATCTCTCCAGCTGCCCAATGGAATCACCATGGACGTGCCAATCACCATCGACTCCGGCAGCAACGCGGACTTTATAGGGCAGGAATTTGTCGACAGGCACGCTGTGCAGTTGCTGCCGGCCACACTGCCCCTGCAGGTTGTCACGGTGGATGGCAGGGAGCTGCTAGGGGGGCAAGTGGTGAAGCAGACGCCACCAATGGTGATGCGACTTGGGAATCACAGGGAAGTCATCAGCTTCAACGTCACTCAACTGTCTGACACGCCCATTGTATTGGGCATGAGTTGGCTGGACAAGCACAGCCCAACGATGGCTTGGTTCCAGAGGCAGCTGGTCTTCGGCTCTTCCTTTTGTGCTGAACACTGCATCGTACCCAGGCAGGAAGGAGAGGAAGAGGAGTCACAGCTGCTGCTAGGCACGCTGCAAGCGATTCCCCACAAGTACGCAGAATTTCTGGAAGTTTTCTGCGAGAAGGAGGCGGACAGGCTACCCCCTCACAGACCATATGACTGCAAAATTGACCTGCTGCCGGGGGCGGCGCTGCCTAAAGGGAAGCTGTATTCCATGTCTGAGGACGAACTGCAGGAACTCAAAGACTTCATCGATCATAATTTGGAGCGCGGTTTCATCCGGGAGTCTAAGGCAGCGGGGGGCAGTCCTGTATTCTTTGTTAAGAAGCGAGACACGCCCCAAAAAAGACTCGTAGTGGATTACAGGATTTTGAACAGTGTGACCAAGCCGTCGGACTTCCCCATGCCCCGCATCGACGACCTCCTGGCGAAGGTACGGAAGGGAAAGGTGTTCACCAAGTTGGACCTGCGGGGGGCGTACAACCTCATTCGCATGCGGGAGGGTGATGAGTGGAAGACAGCCATGTTCACGCCACTGGGTACCTACGAATACAGAGTTATGCCTTTTGGACTGCAAAATGGCGCTCACGTTTTTCAAGCATTTATGCATCACGTGTTGGCGGGACTTCTCTACAAGACGTGCGTCTGTTTCTTGGATGACATCCTGATCTTTTCGGAGTCGCAGCAAGAACATGACAAGCACGTCAAGGAAGTGCTGGGCAGGCTAAAGCAACACAGGCTCTACGCCAAGCTGGAGAAGTGCCAATTTGACGTGCCGGAGGTGGATTTTCTGGGCTACAAGCTGTCTGACAAAGGGCTCGCCATGGACAGCACCAAGGTTCGAGCAGTGTTGGATTGGAAGAGCCCACGCAACCGGAAGGAGGTCCAACGGTTTGTCGGCTTTGCGAACTTCTATCGCAAGTTTATCAAGGGCTTCGCGATGCAGACGGCGGCCATCACTGACACCCTTAGCTCCAAGAAGAAGAAGTTCATCTGGACAGAGCAGGCGGAGCAGTCCTTTCAGGCCCTCAAGCGTCTCTTCGCGTCGGAAGAGCAGTTGCTTCATGTCAACCCCAGCATGCCGATGAGGGTGGAGACAGACGCTTCGGACAGAGCAGTGGGGGCGGTCCTGCTGCAGAAGGACCCGCAGGGCGTGTGGCGGCCGGGAGCGTTTTACTCCAGGAAGCTCAGCAAGTCCGAGCAGAACTACACCATATGGGACAGGGAGTTGCTGGCCATTCATGCAGCGTTCAAGGCGTGGAGGCACTTTCTGATCGGCGCCAAGCACACGGTGCAGGTTTGCACGGACCACAAGAATCTGGAACACTGGCGCACGGCACAGTTCCTGAACCAGAGGCAGATACGTTGGGCTGAGTTCTTTGCGGACTTCGACTTCCGAATAGAGTATGTCCCGGGGGACACCAACATCATGGCAGACGCTCTCTCCCGCAAGCCACAGTATCTGGAGGACGCAACACCAGCGGCCGCCATGCACATCTTTGCACCGACAGTGTGGGCGTGCGCCGCGGCGACCGTGGACCTAGAGGCGGTGCGGCGAGCGTTGCAGGGGGACTCCTTCGCACAAACGAAGATGGCAGAGGTGCGAGGGGGCAAGGCGGCGGCCGACGGTTTCCAGCTACGAGATGGATTACTCATCCGTAAAGGGGCCATCTACGTGCCGGGTGACGAACTTCGAGCCAAGGTGCTACAGCAGCTGCACGACGCACCCACGGCCGGGCACTTTGGCAAGGAGAAGACGGTAGAATTAGTAGCCAGGGATTTCTGGTGGCCTGGAATGAGAGGGGAGGTCGCAGACTACGTGGCGAGGTGTGACACCTGCCAGAGGGCAAAGCCGGTGCACAAACCGCCGGCTGGACTGTTGGAGCCGCTGCAAACTCCGGTCGAACCTTGGGAAAGGGTGGCTCTGGACTTTGTCACGGATCTGCCCAGCTCAAGGGGCAAGACGGCAGTGTTGGTGGTTGTGGACCTGTTCTCCAAGATGGCGCATTTCATTCCGTGTGCTAAGGTGGCCACGGCAGAGCAAACCGCCAAACTGTTCATAGACCACGTGTTCAAGGTTCACGGTCTGCCACGGTCTATTCTGTCCGACCGCGGGCGGCAGTTCATCTCGAACTTCTGGCAGAAGCTGATGGGCTTCCTAAACGTCAAGATCAATCTGGCGTCGGCGAGACACCCGCAGACCAACGGGCAAGCGGAGCGAGCCAATGCCATCATGCAGCAGTACCTGAGATGTTATGCAAACCAACAGCCTGCGACGTGGGTGGATTACCTGCCGCTTGCAGAGTTTGCCTACAACAACACGAAGCACGTATCCACGGGCGTCACGCCGTTCTTCGCCAACAACGGGCGGCACCCTAGAACCTTCCCGGGACTGGAATGCAGGGGAGAAGGGGAGCCGCAGTCAGCAGATGCGTTCGCGTCGGAGCTGCAGGAAGTCCACGATCAGCTGCGGCGCCACCTGGAGCTGGCTAAACACGCATACAAGGTACAAGCGGACAAACACAGAAGGGTTGGCGAAGAGCTCCACGTGGGAGACTGGGTCTGGTTAGCAGCCCACGCAGTGCCGGCCAGGTCGTTGGCCAAGAAGAAACTAGGGCATAAACAACTGGGGCCATACCAAGTCGAAGAGCAGGTCAACCCGGTGGCTTTCAGGCTGGCGCTTCCGGAGGGTTCCAGAATGCATCCGGTGTTCCACAGATCGGTGCTCACTCCCTACAAGGCACCGCACAGGTTCCAGGAACCCGGAACGGCGCCGAGTCCGCTCAGAGAAGGAACGGGGCACGCGGGAGTGGCACAGAAGGAGCGCATCAACGAAGTCACGGAGATTTTGGACTCCAGATGGGGGGAAGAGGGAGTAGAATACTTTCTCGCCAGGGAAGGCACCCCGGCCAGTGCGAACAGCTGGGTGCCGGGCTACGCTTTAGACGAACCTCTGCTCAAAGACGAGTTTCATGCCCTCTTCCCACA
Organism: Podarcis bocagei; assembly: GCF_964188305.1. Lineage (NCBI taxonomy): Eukaryota > Metazoa > Chordata > Lepidosauria > Squamata > Lacertidae > Podarcis > Podarcis bocagei. The sequence goes on from NC_138125.1 coordinate 36,988,921, forward strand.
TAGACCTATGCCAGCAGACTTTTTCGACGACTGGCTTTTCACGCCCACGCTTTCGGACAGCACGTTCAGGGGGTTCGACTCGGACGAGGAACCAACACGAGACGTCCGTTCCCCGGAGGGGTCACCCTCGGGATCTGTCTCAGAACCCTCGTATTGGTGGGACGATAGGCCGGAGGAGCAGTTCCGCAGGAAGTGGCTGGAATGTTCCGGCCGAGCAACGCCGCCTGGAGGAAGTGCGGGAGAGACGGACATGGACATTTTCGGGGACGACCCTGGTTTCGAGCACGGCGGCACAGAGATGGAAGAGGAGGTGACTGTCGTCAACGAGAGCAGAGAGGAAGACCCGGAAGAGTTCCGATGGAGGCCTGCCACGGGAAGCGACCGATATCCGACGTTCGTCCCTTTGCAACAGCAGCCCCCAGCTCCAGCACCGGAAGGAGGGGAGGGGGGACTGGGGGGCTTCGAGGGGGGGATGGATGTCAGGGGTTTAGGTGCAGAGGCACGGGCAAGGGAGGAAACAGAGAGCGAAGGGGAGGAGACAGAGGAAAGGATGAGTGATGACGACGACCCGAGATCTCCCAGTCTTTCCAGTGAATCAGAGGATTCACAGAAAGGAGCACCAGTGGCCAGGGCAAGGGGGGAGTCTAGGGAGGCACCCCAGGAAGATAGAGCCAGAGGAGACTCAGGGGGGAGCAGCTGGAAGTCGGGACCAGCGTCACCGCCAGGAAGCAGGGAAGAGGAAAGGAGCCAGGGGGGAAGCGCTGGCAGCTCACCACAGGAGGGAGGGCAGGAGTCAGGAGTGGCCACACCTCCATCGGGGAGCGAAGAAACGGTTAAGAGGAAAGTGGAAGGTTGGGCGCGCGCGCCAAGTTCAAATGCAGAGGAAGGCGGCGCAGTGAGCAGCCCCGAAAGGGAACCAGGTCCTAAAGCCCGGCGCAAGGAGGCAGAAGGGTCCGGGTCAGCGTCAGAAGAATCCCGGAAGGAAGAAGCCCCGGGGGGTAGAGGGACCCAGAGGAGGACAGTCAGGAGGAAAAGGTGGAGCAAGGCTAGGATATTAAGTTGGTGCGCACGGGGCGGAGACTCAGACGGAGCCTCGCCGATCTAGCTAGTAGACGTAGAGTTGCAGACAGCAGCGTGAGAATGGAAACTGTAATTCAATAAAGACTTTTACTTAATGACCGCTGGCTAGCGTGATCCTCTGTGAGCTAGGATCTTGAAGCAGCTCTGACAATATCATATATGAGTTTTGAAGAAATTTGTAAAATAAATCTATTAATCCTACATAGAGAGAGCACTTGTACCTTTAAAAACAATGACAAAATGTCATTCTGAAATAAAAGAAACAAAAACAAGAAACTAGGAATGATTTGATTTGAATACTTGCACAATTTTATCACATTGATACAGACCCAGAAGACATTTATTCTATTGAAGTTTTAGTATCACTGCAGACCCGTGGATTAGAAATCTTCGGGTAGTGATGTTTGATGAATTTGATATTTGTAACTTCAGACATCAGCTGAATCTCACAGGCTTATGTGCAGATTGAAATACAGCTTTCCCGACTGATTTTGCAGTTTGTAACATTGTTTTCAGTTAAAAACAACAACAACCAACATCTATTTTTTAAAATACATTTGGAAACACCTACGTTGAGAGAAAAACAATTAAAATAAATATTTAAAATGTGAATTTTCATGCCAATTTAACAAAGGATTTGCAGATTAATATGGAATGAATAATAGTGTGAAAGTGACATGAAGTGAAAATAGATGGTTGTGTGAATCCCTGTGTTCAGATACTGTTAGAGAGAGACCCCAGTGCCAAACTAAAACCATTTTAGGTGGTGGGGGGAAGTAATCAGCCATTAAAAGAAAATGCCAGGGTGCATACATCTGCACCAGAACAGCCACACTTCACCCCACCCCCCTCTGCCAGGTATCCATGTTAAATCCCCAAGGAAGGAGAAATGCAATGTAACAACAACAACAACAATTTATTTATACCCCACCCATCAGATGTTTTCTAAATGCCACATAGTTGTTTATTTCTCTGACATCTGGTGGGAGGACGTTCCACAGGGTGGGTGCCACAACCGAGAAGGCCCTGGTTCCCTGTAACCTCACTTCTCGCAGTGAGGGAACCTCCAGAAGGCCCTTGGCACTGGATCTCAGTGTCCGGGCTGAACAATGGGGGAGGAGATGCTCCTTCAGATATACTGGACCGAGGCCATTTAGGGCTTTAAAGGTCAGTACCAACACTTTGAATTGTGCTCAGAAATGGACTGGGAGCCAATGTACGTATTTCAAGACTGGTGTTGAGGGACTCCATGTGCTTTAATTGTATGGTGTTAAAGTGGTCTAGCCAAGCATTCTGTACCCACTGTGATATGCCATCCCAATCTTCAAGTGGACAGAGACTTCAGGGGTTCTAAGCAGTTTACCCAGGCCTCTTTTTCCTTAAAATGAAGGTCAGCAAAGACTGGGGTGTCCTTAAGCTATTTGGTTTTATTTGCACATATATACAACCCGAGCATAGTATGCTCACAGCATTAGCAGGTTCATAGATTTCGTTTCCCCTTTAAGTTTCCAGAGAATCTTCCCAAGTCCACCATAAGCTCAGAACAGAGCAAAACATGTCTCTGTGTATCTGATTTTCAGCATCCCGCTTTTCCTTTCATACCAACATAACATCTCTGCCTATTGTTCTTCTGCCTAATATCACAAAGCCACCAGCTAGGTGAGAAAACGAAATGCATACCTCCTTTCCTGGCGATAACAATCACTTAGCTCATTAATTGAGATGCTGAGATACCCTTAAGTAGCCAGCTAAGGCCATTGTCTTATAATGAAACTTGTCTGATCGCTTCAGCTACCTCCCTTACTAGTTTCTAAGCCTTCGCAGATACAGGATCACAGGCCTGGAAGGGATCCAACAGTCCCATCCAAACTGACGCCCCAAACTCATGATGCTGCAATGACCAACCAGATGCCTATGAGAAGCCCACTACCTCTGATCCTGTAGGTTGTATATAGTCATCATAACCAGCAGAAGCCACTGATAGCCTTATATTTGATTAGAAATAGTTTCTGAACTGCAGGATTGCCATCTGGGGGTGAGGAAGAGGCCAACTAAATTATTTTGGTAGTACACATGAAATCTGTGTAGAGATGCCTGACCTCATCTATTATCTCATTAGCTGATGTGGTCTGAAATGCTAAATAGAATAGATAAATAAGACTATTCAACAGAATTGCAATAAAAAGAGAAAGAAAAAAGTTAATTGCTTGTTAACTAACCTTATGGGACATTATGTATTTGCTGACCTTTAGAAGAGTAGCTAAATATACCATACAAAAGAGGCTTGGACAACATCCTGTCAAGGAGAAGGATCTCTGAAATCCACTAATACCTTGAACTTTAGCCATCTGTTAATGAGATACAGACCTGATCTGTTTAGTTAAGGAAGACAGCAAATTCAAACGCTTCTAAAAATACAAACCAAGTATTGCAAATCGCTTTGATCAAATGCTTTCTAAGCATTACAGCCTCACTGCTACTGAGGCATGGTTTTCTTTGGCCAAGGAGGACACTGACATAAGAACTTAATTAGCAGGCACAGACTAAACAGCAGACATACTAGTCTACCTAAACTGAGATACACCCAAGAATCATAGAACTGGCTAGAGCACCAAGAACTTTTGTTTGATGGGGGGAGGTCCAGCCACTTGATGCTTCAGGCAAGCCAGGTCTTTGATGTGAAATCCTGAAATATATTGGAGAATACATTGCTGCAGTGGTTTTCAACCGGTGTGCTGTGGCACCCTGGGGTGCCTTGAATGATGGTCAGGGGTGCCGTGGGCAACACTGTCCATCTTTCATTTCCTCCCTCCTCTGATGCCCTCACACATCTCTCCCTCCTGAAGCCTTGCACAGCTGTTTATTGTAGCAGCCCTGGCTATAAGCTCCACAGGCAAATGGTGCCTCTGGGAGGAACCTCTCTTTGGGGCAGCGGGGGGGGGGGGAGCAGCAGCTGCTGCTGCACAGAGAACTCTCAAGGAGTGGGAAGAGGAGAGGAGGCTGAGGGAACACTCCACAAGGCAGGGTGTTTGAAAATGAGTGAGAGGTTGCCAGCTCTTCAGTCAAGAGGCAACATAACTGGGCTCCTGAACCCCACAAGGCTGCCACAGAAAGAATGTAGTTGGTCAAGCGAGCCATAGACTAAAGAATATTGAAAACCTCTGCACTGGGGACTTGAGAAATCCTGTAGGGTTGAGCACCAGACTTGGGGCAAGTTGGCAGAGAGCTTAGCTTCTCCTCTGAAGCTTTGTGCAAACCAAAATTCAGTCCTCACTTCAAGAACCATCTCAAAAATCTCGGACAATATCCTTGTTGCTTCACCACTGGCACATAATGCCACAAAAATGTAATTATATTAATTCATCTTATTTCTCCCTCTCCTTCTGGGCTGACTGCCTAGAGGATGAAGCAGCCTAGCTGAGGTATATTTCCTATATAGAATGTATGTTAATGGATATGCTCTCACAGACGTTTTTGGGCTCTTTCCGGTAAGGCATTGCTGAATAAAACTCTGACTAATTGGGAATTTGGTGTGAGTGGGAATTTGGTCCATACTGAACTGTAAAGGGGAATTTTCTCTCACATGTGAAAGGCCCTCTCATTTGTTCTACTACAGCACAGAGAAACTTATTTGGTTATGCTAAGTCACGGTAGTTAACTAATAAACCAAATCCATTAACTTGACAAAGGAACTGGTGTGATACAAGATCCCAAGAATTGGAAGGGACCCGGGTTACCATCCAGAATGACCTCCCAAAAAACTCACAAATAAACGAATGAACAGGTGCAGGAAATGGGCAGCCAAAGCACTGAAAAAGCCTCCAGGTATTTCCTCCACTTTGGCATATAGAAAAACCAAAGTTATTTCCACAATGAGATCGCCCATTACAAAAATGTGCTAAAACATATACATTTTGTACTGTAACAGCATGATGTCACATTGGCCAGAAACACCAGCCAAATGCTGGTTCGAAGTACATTATTTCCTCATTATGAGTGTTCTATGCATATTGCAGGGAGGGGAACACGAAACTGGATTAAATCAACACACTTTTCCAGGCTTCCAGCTCCTTTTGGAAATTGGGGACGTTTGGATTCCTACAAAAGAAATTGTAATTTCCTTTCTCAGGCAGATTGAAAAGGGAAATCCATTACATATTCTCAGTTTGCTATTTGGTTTCTCGCCAGCAAGCCTGTGAAAAAGCCCTGTCTATCGGCACACAAATTAAACCTCCCATAGCTTTCAAGCCCTTTAAAAATGAAAGGCAAAAAGAGACAAGCCCTTAGCAGAGGGAGGATTAAGCAAACAGAAAATCAGTGTCTGAAAGAGCAGCCCAGTCATGATTTGGGCGGGATAGTTTGTGGAGTAAAGTCTTTGATAGTGACATTTGTTGTTGTTGTTTAAAAACTACTGGCACATGTTTAGCAGCAGGGTTTCCAAAGAAAACACACCCACACAAATATCTTCTTGCTGCAGGAAAACAGAATGAAAGGAATCCATGCAAACATAAGGGAGGAAGATGACATACAAAAGTTGAAGTAATGGTGCCTATTCAGCTTGGACCGTAACTGTTCTCTGTTAACTGGAGCAAAAGATACTTTTAAGTCTATGAACAGCGGGGTTTTCCTAATACAGTGGTACCTCGGGTTAAGTACTTAATTTGTTCCGGAGGTCCGTTCTTAACCTGAAACTGTTCTTAACCTGAAGCACCACTTCAGCTAATGGGGCCTCCCGCTGCCACCACACAATTTCTGTTCTCATCCTGAAGCAAAGTTCTTAACCCAAGGTACTATTTCTGGGTTAGCGGAGTCTGTAACCTGAAGCGTCTGTAACCTGAAGCGTATGTAACCCGAGGTACCACTGTACTGTTTAACACAGAAACCAGGAGATGGATGTAGAGAAGGACTCTCTTTGTGTAACATGGCTAAATTGGTTTTCTCCCCTCTCCGCCAAGCTATAGTCCCTGCACACCCCCCAAAACCACCTCCTGATAAAATGAAACTTACTCTGGTTTCAGAGCATGAGTGTAGCCAGGGGGGTGCAGCTGTTCCCCCAATCAAGGAAATACCATATTTTACCATGTATAAGACGCCCCCATATATAAGACGCCCCCTATTTTGGGGAACTCAAATTTAAGAAAATGGGGGGGGGGAGTTGTTTAACTTTTGGGGGGAAGATTGCCCAAAGTTGTTGAGTTTTTTGGGGGGTGGATTGCCTAAGGTGGTTGAGCTTTAGGGAGGAATGCCGAAAATCAGATTGACAACCGCTGACAACCACTTGCTTATCCAAAGCACATGTTGTTGTTGTTGTTTAGTCGTGTCCGACTCTTCGTGACCCCATGGACCAGAGCACGCCAGGCACTTCTGTCTTCCACTGCCTCCAGCAGTTTGGTCGAACTCATGCTGGTAGCTTCGAGAACACTATCCAACCCCCTCGTCCTCTGCCGTCCCCTTCTCTTTGTGCCCTCCAGCACATAGCAGCCGGCAATCACACAGCCAACTGACACAGCAGCAGCAAATCTACAGCGGCCCTTGCCGCAGCAACCAATCACCCACCCAATTACCACAGCAGCAGCCAATCCAAAGCAGCCCTTGCAGAAGCCACCAATCACCCACCAAATCACCGCTGACAGGTTCCTGAAACCAATCACCAGTTCCTCCTATGCACTATCCATGTATAAAACGACCCCCATTAGAGTAAAAAGAACCCTCGTCTTATACACGGAAAAGTAGGGTAAATAAAAATACTTAACTAACAGACCAACAGCATTGCAGATAACTTGGTTCTGCCCCCCAACATAGAGCCTGCCCTCCTAAAATAAACCTGACTACGCCTATGTTTTGGAGCATGCTTACTTAAAGTTACAACACAACATTTTCCTGGGAGTAAGTCCTGTTGGACAGTAAGACAAACCTCTGATAGGATTGCACTGCACCTCGTGCTTTTGCATATGCTATTTATGAACAGAGGACACGTTCTCAGTTATCTCAAAGATCATTTTAAGTTGTTCTTAGTGCTCCAAACGTACACTTTAAAAAACTGTGAAAAAATGTTTCCAGGGTGATTTAATAGTCAATCTCTCTGACCAGGGAACTCTGGGAATTGTAGTTTGCAAGTGGAACAGGTGACTCCCAACAACTATAGTTCCCGTAATTCTTCAGGAGAAGTTATGACTGTTTAAAAGGGACGCGCGTGGCGCTGTGGGTTAAACCAAAGAGCCTAGGAATTGCCGATCAGAAGGTCGCCGGTTCGAATCCCCGCGACGGGGTGAGCTCCCGTTGCTCAGTCCCTGCCCCTGCCAACCTAGCAGTTCGAAAACACATCAAAGTGCAAGTAGATAAATACCTCCAGCGGGAAGGTAAACGGTGTTTCCGTGTGCTGCTCTGGTTCACCAGAAGTGGCTTAGTCATGCTGGCCACATGACCCGGAAGCTGTACGCCAGCTCCCTTGGCCAATAAAGCGAGATGAGCACCGCAACCCCAGAGTCAGACACGACTGGACCTAATGGTCAGGGTCCCTTTACCCTTTACCTTTTATGACTGTTTAAAGTGGTGTGATATTGCTTTAAATGCATAGTGCAGATGGGACCTAAGACACCTCTGACTTTAAACAGTAATTTGGTTTGCACGAATGTGACTCTCCGTCTTCACTGGACTTGATTTGCCATTGAGATGTTCTGGTATCTGCAGGATAAGGACTAATACTTCCAAATCTCCTAGAAATGCTAAGTAGCATAATTTATTGAACAACCTGAAAGTCAATGAGAAAATATATGAAAAAGCCCAGCAGGCCTTTCATGTATAGACACACTGTCTGTGTTAGTTATGATATAAATGGAAAAGAAAGCCAGAATAGATTTAAGTCACTGTTTTTCATCAGCAATCGAATCCTCTTAAACACCTGATTTTCGTTACTTTTCCGATAAAAGTTACACTCTCGTTAGTTGATAAAACTGGCCAGCCCTAATATTATTGCTGACTAGCTTTTTGGCTTTCACAAATTTATTTAAAAATGATTCTCTGTTGTTATGAAGGATTCCATCATGTTATGAGATTTTGCTACTTTAAGTAAGATTACTATGGGTACAACAAAGCAGGCAGAATCTGAATAGATTTAAACAAAAATTGGGTTGGGTTTAAGCATTTTTGGCACATCTTTTTCTCCTCTGGAGCACTCCACAACCCCCCAAATTTGCTCCAGAAGGTCCCCCAACATTTCAGGGCTTTGGGACTCTCCAGGGAGAAACGCAGTGACTTGGGTGTGCACAGCCTCCACGCTAGTCAAACGGTCCGCTCGCTGCCTCCCCCCATAACTGTAGGGTGACTGAGTGGGAGGAGGCAGGAAGACGCTGGAAGCCCCGCAGTGCGCCCCATCCCTATGGGTGGGTTGGCGCACCTTCACCCCGCCCCTATAGGCAGCTCGCCCTGCTCCTGGGTGCACTGCCCCAGACGCCCGAGCAGCTTCCTCCACCACTGCTGCTGTGGGTGCTGGAAGGAAGACCTGCTCCCTGTTGAAAGGCCCAATTCCATCTGGGCTAGGGGGCAGGGCCCACACTCACCCTGAACAGCTAAAAGGCTCCTGGGAGGCCACAGGGACATTGCTGGAACTCCTTTTGGGTTGGGGCAACTGGCTAAAATGTTTTACAATGCTTTAAATGGTTATGATTTTGGTTCCTCTGTTTTGTTTTTGTTGGGTTGGGGTTCGTTAAATGTTTAGTTGGGGTTGGCAGTTATTTTAAGTTGGGCATAGTTATCTTAAGTTGCTATGTTAAGTTGTTGGTGCTGGTTTCTATTGATTTATTGGTTGGTTGGTTTGTTACACACACACACACACGCAAGACCAGCTGTCCATTGCACAAGGGGCCTGCCACAACTGGATATCACCCAATCTCTTGGTTTTCATCTACTCAACAAATGCATTGCTACGCACTTGTGGATTGCCTTAGAATGCTCAAATCTCGACACATCCATATTGGTATCACCCCCCCCCCCACACACACACCATTAAGATAAAACGAACTTCAGCAGGGTTGGCATATTTCAAAAAGTGAAAATCTGGACACAAAAGCTTTCGGGGGGAGGGGAGTTGTTTTGCAAAATCTTGGAATAAATCAAAGTTTTTGAAGCTATTTTTAAGGGAAATCGCCAAAAACAACACCGGACATATGACAACCCTAATTTCAGTTAGTTCTATCTGCTCAATTTAGAACTTAAACTTCATGTGGCTTGGTTGCAAAACACAGTCCCATTTTCTACCCAAAGAACCATGAGAACTCTTCACACATTTGCTCGAAGGCAACTATTAAAGACCATCTGTTCAAGGCAACCTCAAAGCCGCAGTTTCTGGAACAGTGGTTGCCCATAACAGTAAAAAGTGCTAACAGGGTAGAAAGTTCAAATCGCATTGCAAATGCTTTTAATTTTATTTAATTTGCATTTGATTGGTTGGTACGTCCTAGAACCACTGAATCCTAGTCATTTTCAAAGCAGTACAGGTTACCTGTGGTCTAGTTGTCAGCTTAAGTTTTCACATCAGAATAATAATATTTAAAACTTGGCATCACGGGCTGATATAGCTAGGCACTTGTCAATGCTCCACATCCCAATGGTGGGGGGTGGGTCACGGACAAGAGCCTCCTGGACCTGATCCTCTTCTTCACCATTGCAACCTGCTTGCTTGCCTGTTGCTTGCATTGATCCAGAGTGAATGAACAAAAGAACACCAATGGTGGTAAGGTGGGGAGCTACTACCTGTTTGTTCATGGGGTGTATCTGGAAAACAAGCAGGAAGTACAATCATGAGATAGTGGAGCAGGAGCAGCTACCAACAATGGCATGGAAGGGAGAGAATCTGTGGTATAGCCAGCCTCATATAACAAACATTGCTTAAGTCTAAATGCATGAAAGGGTTAAGACCACAGAGTAAGCTCCCTGTCAGTCTTAGCTAGGTCACTCCTCCTTACCATGTGAACTCCTACGAGTAAAAAATTTTGAGTTGGTTTTTCCAAGCTCAGACTGTGTGGCTTACAAACCATGTTTGTGTTTCTATACAAATAATTTAAAACCTTTCCCCACTTTGGAACCTAAGTTTTATTGCCTGTGTTTTCTGACTGCTGTATGGGAAAGCACATGAATCTGACCTTTGAAGAGCTTGTAAGTAAAGTGCTTTTAACTTACCAAACATGTGGTCTCTTTCTGTGCTAAGGGAAGAGGAGAACTTTGGAAGCAACTTAGAAAGGGATATTTTAAAGCTCTAGCTGCCTATATTTCCATGCCTTACTTAGCTGCACATCGAGCGATTCTAAATCTCTGCCAGGGTTCTCTCACCAAGGAGTACTTGCCCCAATCTTGGCATCCAGGATTTTCATTTTTCTACCTAGTTTTCCTTTAACCAAAAGGGAAAAAACCCAACAGAATCCCTGAAGCTATTGAGTATGGCATGCTAAAGACTCCTTCAAATCCTGGGGCTGGGGCTGCCCACAAGTAAACTTCTAAGGCAGGAGCCCCCAGATGTTGTTGGGACTCCAGCCCCCCTCAGCTCCAGCCAACATGGCCAATGGGGAACATGCACCCACAGGGCACTTCCATGGTGTCTGTGGGATCTTGTTCCCCCATTCCGCCCCCCCCCCAATTTATAGGCTTGAAAGAAACCTTTTGTTGTAGACAATAGGTAAAAATAACTCAGAGAGTCCTGGACTGCTGTAAAAACATGGGTAAGTCAATCAGAAACACCGACAAACAAAACAATATGTTTCTGCAATGATTTTTATTTGTTTCATTTTCAGTCTCTGTAAAGCAGACGTCCAGTAATCTCCCCTTTGACATTGCCATCATGATCCTACTTATCCCCTCATTAGACTCAGTTACTCACCATCTGCTTGTGCTCGAAAAATCACGAGGCAGGCATAAACTCCATTCTAATGTGCAAAGCAAGGTGGCATCCGTAGCTATGCGCACGGGCCAAGAAGCTATCTGGCTGCAACCCTGATATCAATTGTGGTAGAGAAACACACAGCTGGTGCCTCAAACTTGTTAAAAGAAGACAAATAACCTCTCCGTGTTTTTACTGGAGCTTATCATAAAGGCAAGACACACAGAGCAAATTTGCTCCAAAATGCAAAAAGAAGTCAGTAAAAGTGCCTGTTACAAACCCAATGGGCTAAGAATATGAGCGAAATATATCGGGCATGGTTATTGAATGGCACTCTCTATTGTGTACTCTTTATGTGCATATTAAGAAAAATTAATTAAAAGTATGCTCAGAAGAATTGTGCTGAAATTTCTCAGAAGCTGCTTCGCTCAGAAAATTTGAGGGATTTTTTCCTCCTGGCCTCCCTAGGAAAAATAATATTTTCTGACTTTATTATTTCTGTGCCACTGACCATTCCCAGAACGACACTGGCAGAGCAATCCAAACTCTCCTTACTGGGAGGGGCAAGTGGAAGTATCCCTTTGACCAGCTCTCCCATTTCAGCTGCCCTCCACCAACTGCAACCATTTGAGTGGCAATGCCCATCAACTGGGGGAGGGAGCACAGGCCCCTCAAATATTTTATGGGGGGGTGAAGAACCCCCCAGTCCTTAGAAGTTGTCTCCTATAGTTAGAACAGCCTTTATCAACCTGGTGCTCCCAGCTGTTATCCAACTCCCCTCAACCCCTGCTGACATGGCCAAGTGTCAGCGATGAGGGTAGATGTAGTCTGGAGGTCATCAGGTTTGCTGGTGCTGATGTAGAAGCATGGCTGAGAAATGGGCAGGCCTTTGCTCTCAAGTGTTTTAACAGACAAGTGTCCAATATCACACTTGAGAAACCAGTGTATTTTGACCGAGCTGTTCAATCTGAGAACAAGCAAGAATTGGTTTACAGTAACATTTTTGAAATACCACAGCCTCTGCCAAGGATCTAGGGCTAGCTGACTTGGAGGCAGCCACAGCCAGTCTAGGATGGAGGAATCAGTGGTAATAATTCCCATGTGACATTTTAGGCAGGGGTGTGACTTGCTGAAACATTCTCAATTCTTGGGCTATTTAAACAGTAAAAGGAAAGTGGCGTAAATGCATTTTTTGCATTCCTGACCTGAGCTATTTAAGAGCTAACACTCTCCCTTTCTGTCAGAGAAAAGTGGGGTTATAGACTAAACAAATACACCTTAATTGATGGATTGGACGGCTAAAGAGTAATGGTGCTTGCCTCGAAAGCTTCCATTAAGAGTTTGCTGAAATTTAAAATCTTATCGCAGTTTATAAATTTAACAGCATCACTAAGATACTCCTTGGGTCCAAAATGCTGCAGAATATATATCACAATTCCCGATCCTTCAGCCAGAAGCGGGGGGGGGGGGGGAACCCTATCATAAGCACACTATTAAAAACTAAGCTGTGATCTCACCATTCCATACATTAAAAGACCCCATATGTAGGAGGTAACTCAGTGTGTGCTCTAGGAAATTTTTGCTGCCCAAAATTCCTTTGGCATCACTTCTCTGGACTGCCTGCATTTCAGAGGGTTAGACGGGAACAGGGCGGAAAACCTCAGGCTTGGTGGCTGAATCCAGTCCTCCAGCTCTATCTGGCCCAGGCCACATTTCTCTCCCTGGCTATGCTTCATATCCTATGCGCTTTTGCCTGGCTGGAATGTGAACTTCAATTCAGATAAGGCAGGGCTGCCATATGTACAGGGATTGACGCCCAGGGGAAATTTCCAAAAGGTGGTGTTTTAAGGTAGCGCAAGTGTTGCGGCTGCATGGGGTGCCATGCTGCAGGGAACACCACAATGCTGTAAAATGGAGTGCAAGAGGCAAGGGTGCCAAATTTTAGCACTGCACAGGGCGCCACTAAAATTTGAGAGCCAAAAGTCTACCACTGGACCCACCAACCACTGGCATGTGGTACTTGAAAGTAGCCCAGAACCCCCAGTGGGCCAGACAATGTTTCCACTCCTCTGGTAATTGTCTTCACCCACTCCAACACTAATTCTATGAATTTATTTTTCAGCAACGCAGTTCCACAACCTACTGTGTGATGAAGTCCAGACCTGGAACAATTTCACCTCCTCTGTTTGACTGCATTAATTAGTCCTTAACTGTGCAGTTAGTGGAGGTTCACTGATTTATCCATTTTACCGCAGTGAGCTTCTCAACCCTAACTGCAAGTGAGGTCTTGGGGAGGTGGAGGAAATCATAGTTTTGAAATACTGGAACACAAAGCAAATGTGCTGAAGCTAGAACTGTAACCCTAACCATAGCCATAACATTTATTTTGATGGTCTGCTATACATTGCCCATATGCAATACTGAAAGCTTTTGCTTAAAAATGGGAACATTTTCAAGAATTCAGCACCACCACCAGCGGTTTTTGGCCGTGTTGCATTACATTAATATCAGTCTTAGCTCTACATATGTAGAATCACATAAGGAATATATGAACTCCAAAAAATGCCCAACAAATGAAGTTCTGATTCAAGCATCTCCAGCATCTGGAGTCATTAATGTGTTACTGCAGTGTGTCTTGACATATTAAGCCTATATGTCATTTCTCATGCATTTTTGACGGGACGAAATGTGGAAGAATGCAAATGTTTGCCTTGAACCCACCATTTAATACCGGGGTATAATTGTCGCAATCCTGCACCAGCTGTTCTTTAAAGGCCGTTTTGTGACGAGGACATGTTGGCTCATGTTCCCATTTCAGAGAAATCCAATGTAATATAAAATGCCAGCAATATTTTTGGTCCACCTAACCTTTATGCTCCTTACCACACTAAAACGGAAGCTAGAAATATTGCAAACCAAGCACTTCCCTTGAAATTCTATTGATGTTACAGAAATGAAACTTTCCTGAACAGGATATATAGTCACTGTAAAGAACATATGCAAGAACTGAACATTTGGGAAGAAATGACATGAGTTTGCATCCATTGAATATATGCCTGTCATGGACAAGACAAATTCATAGTGGAAATAAAACTAGACTGGTAGGTAGTCTGCTCATTATTTCTTTGTGGTAGGAGGCAGGGAGAAAAGTATTGGAGTGGCATGATGCCATTTCCAATACCCACACCCACACACTGCAGGTGAATGGAAGCACCATACAGAAACAGGTCTACTATCGCTTGGGCCATTTCTAGACAGCTTCTATTTTGGTGTGGGATTCAGTCATAGTGTCCAATTCCATTTGCACAATTGAAGCTGATTTGGAGCTCTCACGCAACAAGCCTGTTTCCCCCAAAAGACCGGGATTTTTGCAAGAAGGAAAGTGATGGGAAAATGCAATGTGAGATATCACTGGCTTTGACACAACATAGCCCTGCAAAGAAATTAAGAGTGGATGCTGATTAAATAGGCAACATCACCTAATCACCCTGCTGACAAATTGGGCTGAATGCTCAGTAAGCAGGTCATCTGGAATGTGGGATGTACTCAGAAGACCATCGTATTTGAAGTCACAGATGTTCTCACAGGACCAAACTGGCTAGTAAATTTGGGCTAATGTGAGAGGATTTTCCACATGGTTCATCTTTCTCACTTGAGCAATGTGAAAAAAAATTTTTTTTGGGGGGGGGAGTACCAAAAAACCTAAAATATTAAAAACTTGTCACAACTGTTTTAAGACACTCTGGTTAAACGAATCTGAAAGATAAGCAGGGTCCAGTTAAAAATAACAGAGCACTGTTAAGTCTCACACTGTATTGTACCTAAGTATTAAGCCCCCTATGGCACAGGGCTGGGTGAAAGAACAAAGCTTGCAAAAAAACCAAAACATCTCAGACTTGTCAGTAGTGAGATTTTAGCTCTATTAGCTGCTATACTATACTACACTACACCATCTGCCACTATTTAGAAAACAATATATATTCTGTGGTGATTTCCTCATCTGGATGACTCATCACACTCAGAACGTTTACTTTCTCTTACAATCTGTTCCACCAGACTTAATACCTTGGTTAGTTTTAGACCTCACTTAAACAGGCTAGTGCTTACCTGTGTTAGTGTTTTGTGATATAGCCATCTCAATTTAAACCTGTTTCCTGCAAGCCCATGTGCTGTAAATATGGAGTCTATCAGCAGTGTGCCGTTCGCTCCTTTAAACAAACGCTCTCCACATATCACCAATTTCAAATTGGTCCTTGTGAAAATCTGAAGCCATATCCCTTTTTCTGAAACGGACTAAATCCTGCTCCATTTCCACACACACTCAGTCTCAGACCTACAATAATATTTTAATTTGAGGAACCCTTCTCCCGCCAAGTTGTCTTATTTTGGCCTGTAAAACAACGTTAATCCTGAAGGCAGCATTGCTCCACTGCGCTTGCTGATATACTGTATCAGGGTGAGGTGCTGGCAGATCAATGATTGCAAAGAGCACAAGCATTCATCCTCTTCCCAAGCGAAATTTAATTGTGTGTTTGTTGTTTTGCATTGACCTACCAAAGCCAGACAGTTCATAATACTTGCTAGTCAAGTGAAGACTTTCATAACTGCTTGTTTACAGTAGCCAATTTGTTATGCTATATATATTATTAGAATGTTTTGGCATGGCATCTCAATAGATTGGGAAGCCATAATGCTTTCTATAGTAACCACTATTCACACCTTTTGAAGGAAAAGGCAAAAATCAGCAGTCAGGGGACAGTTACTGTCAAAGTTGCCACATTTTATAAAAATCTTACAATCATCTAGCACCTTGAAGTCTTGTGCAAAAACTCAAGAGGACACAATCTGCAAATATGACCAGAACCTGGCCAATTAGTTATATCAATATTAGTAGAATTACACAACATATTCCTGGAACAGACTGTGCCTTTTACATGCCAATTCCTTAATATGGTAGCCATCAGCAGCAATATGCAATTGCATGGTTATTCATTATTTTCACCAGCCAATTTCAACATTACATCTGTCACCACAGAATGTATCCTACGAAACTATAGATCAGAGAGCCTCATCCACATAATACCTTCAGGTGTCCTGACCAGCTGTACTTCGGAGCAGCTGAGTTGCAATTTCTTGTCCAGGAATGACCAAACAGTTCCAAATAATAAATTGCTCAAACCAATTCAGTGCATATTTATAACTGCAATTGGAGTCGAAACATCTTATGCCCACTTTTCCAAGGCCACTGTGGTGCAGTAGGGCTGAAAAGCTGGACATAGGTGCCCAATCAACCACGAGGCTCTTCTGTTTGTTTGTTTGTTATTTATCACCCACCACTTTACTCTAAGGTCCCAGGGTGGGTATTTACACAATACAGTGGTACCACGGTTTTCAAACAGCTTAGTTCACGAACAACTTGGAATTCCAACAACGCAAACCCAGAACTAGGTGTCCCGGTTTGCAAACTTTTTTCGGAATCCAGACGTATCCGGTTTGAGTGTTACACTTCCTTTTCCAGGGGCACACTTCCGTTTTGAGTGCCCCTGCTCCTGCTTGCACTTTTCCACTGCGGGGTGCATAGCTGCGTTCACCTCAACAGAGAAGTTTAAAGGAGCATAGCATGGCAATTTTGAGACAGCTCGACAGCTGCCTCAGCAGCAGTTTAGGGGCTCTCAAATGCAGCTGCCAGCCTGTCTCCACCTTCACCACCCCAGCAACTATGCCACCTGGCTGCCTTCAGGTGGTGCAGGGGCTCTGGTGCTGAGGTAGAGGTTCCTTTAAACTTCTCCCTTGAGAGGAGTGCAGCCCCAGACCCCTCAATGGAAAGTGTGAGGGAGCCTGCACCTCTCCCAGATGAGCTGCCCCATCCAGCTCCTACTCCCATGCAAGCAGGAGCTGGCTGGGATCTCTCAGCTGGGAAGCGGAGGCTTAGCGCTCCCCAGCTGAGTATTCAAAATTAAAATTGAAACTATCCAGAAAACCACAAAGGCAACGAACTTGCAACTCATGAAAAGAAGCAACCCAACAAATTGAAAAAAGCAAACCAAGCGCAAATGAATCAAAATCACAAAGCATAAAACAACTCTGACCCTAACCCTAATTCTAATCCTTACCCTAACACTAACACTAACCCAATCCTAAAATTAACCCTAACCCTAACCCAGAAATGGTCTTGTTAGATAGTACAAATCATGCTAAAATTGCTGTTTTAGGGGTTGTTTTTAAAAGTCTGTAACGGATTAATCCATTTTGTATTACTTTCTATGGGAAAGCGCACCTTGGTTTTGGAACGCTTTAGCCTTAGAACGGACTTCTGGAACAGATTTTGAGAACCAAGGTACCACAGTATTGAGATTTATACCACACTTTTCAATCAATTCCCAGGGCATCTTACAAGGAAGCAAAAATTACAATTAAATTTCACACACACAAAAAAACCTAGAACAGCAGCATGAAAGCAAACTAAGGTAGAAGCATGGAAGAATCAAGATTTCTCTTGGTAAGGCTAAAATGGCATTCCAAGCACCTTAAGGGGACATGAGGGAGTGAACATATGGGGTGGGATTTCCCCTGAAGACACTCAAAGCAGCATAGATCGTGTTCCCTATCTTATTCTCACAATAAACCTGTACGGTAGTTGAGGCAGAGTGCAACTAGTGATCCCCATGGAGGATTTGAACCTTGGTCTCCATTGTCTGTCCAAGACTCTAAACCACAATAGCTGTCTTGTATAAAGCATTACGTGTAAGTTCAATGTATGTGAAGATGCAGATCAACAAAATTCTGAGTGCACTGACATTCTAGCCACTATCGACACGTTTTCATTAAGAAAAAGGGTTTGAGAATTATATCACATCTTAGTAGTTCAGCCAATATCTATGAGTTTTTTAGATTGGAAAGTAGCAGCCAATCTTTTTTTCAGTAATGGCTGCTCACACATTTTTGTGAACATCTGTACAGTGGTACCTCAGGTTACAAACGCTTCAGGTTACAGACTCTGCTAACCCAGAAATAGTACCTTGGTTAAGAACTTTGCTTCAGGATGAGAACAAAAATTGTGTGGTGGCGGCGCGGCAGGCCCCATTAGCTAAAGTGGTACCTCAGGTTAAGAACAGTTTCAGGTTAAGAATGGACCTCCAGAACGAATTAAGTTCTTAACCAGAGGTACCACTGTACACAATTTGCAGTTTCCTAAGTCCAGAGAAGGGAAAGCTGCCCAAGACAAGTGCATTTCTGCCATGAAAATTTGGGGGAAATAGCATGAGTTAGGCTAACACAGAATGCCAGAGAAAAATAAATAAATAGTGGCCAAACATGCAAAAGCTTATAAGCCCATGAGCTCCGACAACAAATTTAAAAAATGACACTTTTGGTTTACGTATCTATCAATGGAGCCACTACTTGCTTTGTGTATAAAAAATTCAATTATAAAAGTCAAATTATCTTCAAAAGTCTGCTGATTTTTGTAACATGGTTATTTCACAAATTAAAATTAAAAGAGTGGAAATAATTTCTTTTTGGTGGGCACCTCACATATTGCAGCCTTAACAGAAAACAAATCTTCAGCAATGTGAAGTTTCAGTAGAAGTGTAAGAAACACATGCATAGAAGTCCTATCTTAGTTAACAAGAATGGCAAATTTAAAGGATTTATGTCTGTCATGTTTTTTCAACAAGTTATCAGGGAGGCATATAACCAAAAATAAATCATATTTAGCCTGTAACCTATTGGGTTGGATCCAGACTTGCATAGAGCGAAACAGGTGTTTCTGTGGGTCAAATGCTATTTTCTGGCTGTTCTGCAGGGGCCTTCTATCTGCCAAAAGCCTGCTATGGAGGGTTGGGGAACATTCAAGAAAGTATGTGAGATGGTGCTGATAGCTGCTATAGGGAAGTGATTTCACAAAAAGCAGCCCCTTTCCTCCAGCGGCAGGAAGATCCACTAGATCTCAAATGCTTTTATTTGTGGAAGGGCAAGTCTGGATCCACTCCACTGTGTTCTCCTCTTCATCAATGTACATATAAATCTTGCTCATCTATATTAAAAAGTAAATGTTCCTTTCTCCCAAATTGTCATACTACATTTAAATAAGGTAGCCTAAAACTGTATTGGAAATGCTTTACAATTTGTTAAAAGTAAATTTCAAAAACACCCATTGCAGAATTTCACCATTGTTTGCCCTTCAGAAGTTGAATATGCAACTAAACATTATACACAGTAGGCATCTTAATGTTTTATTCATTGCATTCTGCATACAGATAAGCTTCACCGATATTTAATTCACTGTAGCATTCTGTAGGTGGTGTGACAAGATTACATGAATTATAAAGAACTTTAAAAGTATATATATATTCAGCTGATATAGCATCACAGTTACTGTAAAAAAAAAAAAAGATCACAATGGAAGCTAAGGCCTAATTTTTAAAGTTCTCCAATTAGTTCATTTCTTTATCATTTTAAAGAGATTAGAAACTAAACTCCAGTACCTCAAAAATAAACAAGTCAATGGTAGTTTCTAGCGACCAGTATTCAAGTAATGCAGAAAACATACAATGAGAAAAATTGTTGCTCTTCATTAAAGTTGTATACCTATTTACACTATGTTAAAATCCTTAAAGTTGAGTGTAATGTAAAAATAATCTGTAAAACATCATTTAATATAAAATACCACTTATAATGTATTATGTGTGAGACTAAACATACTCATAAAATGTTCAAATACGCATTAGACACACAACAGCATGATGCTAAGCACAGCTATTTAGAAATAAGTCCCACCAACTTCAATGGGCCTGACTCCCTAGTAACTAAGCTCAGGATCATAGACTAAGGCTATAATCCATGTCACTGATTCTCAATGGAATTTGCTCAAGGACTGCAGCCTAAACTGTTTATTTCAGAAACACACAGAAAATAACAAAGGTCAGTATGAAGCATGAGGAAATCAAACTGACAACTGTTGAGCACTGTTCACATTACCGTAACTGACCAAATTCACAATATCAACAAATTGTCTAGGACCTGAAACATGGGGGCAGGGAGTAAGCGATAAAGGATTGTTTCACTAGCCAAAATGAGCAAGCCAAACTGCGGGATGAGTAATCATTCTGTGTAGGACAGCTGTTTGTAACATCTATGACATGCATAGGATTCTCACAGATTATGAGGGGCACTTGGCCTCCAAAGACCACGTGTGTCTGATTTGCCTCCTGTTTTCACTTAACAACCAAATGTTTTAAGCGGGTATGTGTGTCTGAAAAGCTGCTAAAGCAAAAAAAACGACAGGCAAAAGAAAAGTGGGTTGCTGAAAGCCTTCTGAGTAGCATCTGTAGTGCTTTAATTTCAACGTAAAGATCACAGAAGGAGCAAGTAGGTGACACATGCAAGTACCATTGAGTTTTACGTAGCAGCAGGGAGTGCTAAAGTTGCCTTCAGATTATGGGATATGCAGATACAGACATACTTGTGCATTGTTGTATGCCCTGTGCATTGCTGTAAGGCTGCCTTCTCCACCCCAATGCCCTGCAGGTATTTTGGACTACAGCGAGCACCCACCATCCCTCATCGTGCTGGATGGAGCTGATGGAAACTGGAACCCAAAACATCCTGGCAGGCACAAGGTTGTGAAAGGCTGCTTTGATGTGACAGCCATAACGGTGGATCATATTCTAGGCCAACTAAAGAACAGCAATCTAACTGGTTATAGGATAAGCAGAAGTTCCTAACAAAAATAGGTTGTTTCAAATAGTTGTCTATAACGACTTGAAAACAAGTTCTGCAAACCTATCTGATAGGTAATAAAATAGTTTATCAACACGGTGAACTAAAATACACTAGCTTACAAAAAAATGGAATTCTAAGTGGAAAAACGAATCTCAACTCTCATTCTGTTAGACAAATTCTTTAAATGGATATGAATGAAAAATGTAAGCCTACTTGAAATAGAAATAAGCTTTTTCTGTACAGTTTGATGCTTTTGTTTAAACCATCTATAGTAGAAAAATAAATTCTTTAGCAACCTAGAAACAGTTTATAAAACTCTTGAAGTTTAATTTTTTTCTTAACATGCCTATGTTAAACTGATAGCTATAAATAAAAGCTATTTAGACAACAGATGTAATGTAAAACAAGTTAATGCTACTACGTTTATAGGACGAAATTTTATTCTTGTATTTATATCCTGTGTGCTTTGAGTTTGAATAGGGGGTTTTTGTGGTTGTTATTTAAAAAAGATAGTTGCAAGAATATAACACAAATATCAAGATAATTTATAATATACAAATACTTAACAGCAGCCTGTTTAAGGAATCTTAGCTAGAATGATAAGCCAAGTCATAATTGGAAGTACAATACCTAGGACATAACAATTGAAAAAGGCAATTTTTATTTTTGAGAAATGGAGCAAAACTCTTAAGAAACTTAATTCTTAAAATGAAAATGCAGAACAATTCTTAAGAAGGTTGAAATTCAAAATTGTTCTACTTGCTATATTAGATAGCAAACTGAATGAAAATTACAATAGTGTCTACAAGGTTTTCCCATCTACTCAAGATATCTCAGCAGCTGAAGAAATCAGGGGTTGTTGATTTTTTGAGCAAGAAAGAAACTCAAAAAATAATTTTAGGATCTGCAATAATTTGTTGCATGATAATTAGCCTTCTATCACATTTACTGAACACCAAAGATTAACCAAGGATGTTTAAATTAAGCAGCATTCTTTTACAGCAAAACTTGTACCAATGTAAAAGAAAAATAATTTTAAAATGGTGCAAAAACAGTAATTTTGAATTTTAGTACAACAGATCACAGAAAGAAAACCACATGAATACAAGTATCATTTTATGTACATATTAAGATGCTTCAGTACCCAAAGTATTTATTGCTATATATTAGCAATGCTTTTTTATACCTTTAAAGGGCCACAGAAAAATATATATAGCGTATATGTTAAATTTAAGTCCTAAATCGTTTGGTTTAGCAAGTTTACACTACAACAAAATTTTCATTTATGTATGAAAAGTTATATAGCCTTATATGAAAATGTCAAACTATTTTCTATATACTAGATGAATTCCCAATGGGAAAAATTAAAATTTCTAAAATATATTAGATTAGGTTTACAAGACCATCAGTGATCTTTCAAACATGCAGCTGTTTACAGAATTAACAGTATTACAAAATAAGGGAAAAATAGGTAATAGCAACATTTTTGCACAATGGTTAAACTCACTTTTACAATAAGCATGTCCTTGGTATTGTGCTGTAAGAAAAAATAATTTTATCAACCCCTCAAACAAAAATGTCCACAGGTTTCTTGAAGAGAAATGGAAGGTACAAGAGTGTGGTATTTATAACAGTACAGCTTATGTTCTTTCTGAAACAAATTGTACTGTAGCATAAGTAGTTTGAAATTTACAAATAAGATACAACTCTATTTTAGCTGTCCACAGCAAAGGGTTAAATGGGAATGAAACTGCCAGGAAAAAAGGACATTAAATAACAAAAACAGCCCTAAAGCAGGCTGTAAGCATTGAATGTTCCATAAATGATTTATTTAATCATTACATTTCTATAGAAAAGTTTTATTCACAATATATTGTGACAAACCGTCACAGGAATGATAGTGATTGCAATAAATGTTCATGCAACAGCAGCTTTGCACTTTAGTTATTTCTGGTTCTGTTTTTTTAAATTAAACCGCTCCAGTCATGCTAATCAGATAATTTTGACCTGCAGTGTTTAAGAAACAAGGAGTATAGTATGACTATAACAGAAAGGTCTGAGCTTGAATCCAGATGTTGTCATAAGTACTATCGTTGCTTTTGTATCTTGAAACATGCATGTCTAGTTTTCCTTTTCTATCCAATGCCAAGCTGCCTACAATCATCTTCTTTTTGCTATCAGTTGTTATATTTAAATAATCCCAAGAGGATCTGCTTGCAACTGGGGTTGTATCAACTGAGGTTGTAGAGGTGGCGGTAACTGTAGTGGTATGATGGGATCCACCATCTGCACTGGGTTGGAAGGTGGAGGCTGGTGTGCCACACTGTCAGAGGTTTCTAAAATTTCTCCATTATAGAAGAAAAACTGGCACTGTTGAATGAATGTCTCTATTACGGATTGAAGGATCTTGGTGGTTGATAGAAACTCTCTGTTTTCAAAATCAGGTCTCATTAATGTTGGCCAGAAACAGATAGATAAGTTATCTGCAGTCATAAGATTGGTTCTGCTTTGTTGACTAACCCTACAACAAGAATAAAAATGTTGAAAGCATTAATCGTTCATAAATCAAAATTAAGAAGATAAAAGTAAGTGCATTTGAAAATACTCCACACAATTTCTTTAAAACATCCAGCAACAGCAACTTTTAGATACAGGATCTGGTTAAACATTACATCCAGAATGCAGGATGAAAGAGAATTAGTCTTGGACTTGTGTCTACCCACACCCATTCTCCCCAAGTGAACATTACTACCACATACAGTTTTATACAAGAACTCCATGGATCTGCTTTGTATCTGCATGGATTGCTAGATCGCAGAGATCTATTAACATCTACCCAGAAAGAATGGGTTGGTGTTAATAAAACATGGGAATGTTTTTATCATGCATGTTAAATTTACCCATCAAAACCCATAGTTCAAAAATAGAAGTAACATTTACTTACTACAATATGCATCCACATACATCCATACAGAACACTAGACACTAACAATGTGTTAAAGGAATACTGCAGACAAAGCTTTCTAGTGGCGTTATCAGTTTTCAAACCAATGTTGCATGT
This sequence comes from Podarcis bocagei, assembly GCF_964188305.1. Taxonomy (NCBI): domain Eukaryota; kingdom Metazoa; phylum Chordata; class Lepidosauria; order Squamata; family Lacertidae; genus Podarcis; species Podarcis bocagei. The sequence continues at coordinate 37,012,656 of NC_138125.1, forward strand.
GGTCATGGGTGTCATTGGCATAAATACCATTGTACATATCACAGAACAGCAGTTTAAACAGGGCAAAATGGTATAACTAACTATTCCTTATAAATATTAACAAACAGTGAAATCCTCTGCATGTATATTCAAAAGTAAGGTATGCTAAGGCCAATGGGATTCACAACAAGGTATACGTGTATAGGATTGCAGCCTTAATTCTATTACCAATCATTTAAATGGATAATTTGAAAAACAAATACCTGTTCAGATGAGTTATTACATATCTGAAGACATCGTAGTTCACTGGATGGAATTTCTTCACAATTTCTTTTAATTCATAGAGCCTCTCTGTTTTATCAAGGATTTCTGCAGAAGAAAGGATTTTTTTGCCAAATATTGAAAAAGGCTTTGAATGTGAACAGTATTAACAAAACTGTGAAGTTAAACAATGGCCCTCTGTTGATCAAGTATTCTGTGCTGTCAGCTTCTCACCCTCCTTCCTCATACAGTGGTACCTCGGTTTAAGAACAGCCCTATTTACGAACTATTCGGTATATGAGCTCTGCAAAACCAGAAATAGTGGTCCGGTTAGTGAACTTTACCTTGGTCTATGAACGGAAGCCAAATGGTGGAAGGGCACCAGCAGCGGGAGGCCTCATTAGGGGAAGTGCGCCTCGGTTTAGGAACGGTTTCAGTTTAAGAACCGACTTCCGGAACGGATTAAGTTTGTAAACTGAGGTACCATTGTATAGGCTAATTTTGAGAAAGTTGAGAGAGAAAGAGAGGCAGCAAGAAATGCTAGGGACTGTTTCAATTTGAAAATGCTCAAAAGTAGAGTCCCTCTCTCAGAGACTTCTAAAAACACAGCAAAGCAGTGTACACCATACAGAGGATACAATGAAATAAAAATATCAATAAAACATTTTAAAAATCCTTAAGTACTGGTTGCTGTAAAATAAATTCACTTTTCAAAGGCATATCTACTAAACAACACTGTTTTTAGGTGATTTCTTAAATAAAGGCAGGAATGATTCCTGTTGAATCTGTACTAGCAGGGAGTTTGACAGTACAGGGCCTGCCACATTATAGGTCCTTAAAAGTATTTTGGGCCCAAGTTGTTTGGGGTTTTGTGCATTAACACAAGAACTCTGAACCTGGCCCAGTAGGAAACTGGCAACCAGTGCAGCTCTCTCAGCAACTGGGTAACATGTTGCCAATTGCCTCCTCCTGTGTGCAGTCTGGCTGCTACATTCTGCACTAGCTGCAGCTTCTGTAAAAGATACAAGGATAGTCCCACATAAAGAGCATTACAGTAGTCAATCTGGAGATTACAAATGCATGAATGAACATGTATTAAATGCTTTTATTGATTTATAGGAAGGCAGTACTGAAGCCACAAAATATTCTTACAGCATATTTTTTAGAGAACAAGCATATAGACAAGCGAGTGGATTCTCAAATGCAGGTAGCAACCTGGGTTCTTGCCTAGGGATTGGTGGGGCTGAGAAAGAAGATGCTCAACTGGTACTCCAAATAATGTTGATAGGTTTTTGTGGGTATATCCAGGCAAGGGGGCAGGCAAGTTTCATAAAGTTTGAAACTATGTGTACAGAATTTTAGAACACTTATTCACAGTGGAAAGTTCCACAAATGTGATTCTTATTCATAGATGAATGTATTAATTTGTTCAGATGATAAACCCTACAAAGCCTATTAGAAATCTCTCTAATTACCACACTCACTATTATAAAATGGCGGTATAAGTTATCTTTACAGATAAATTACAGGGAACTGTAAAATTCAGCTTTGTGGAAGAGCTGCTAGCAATATTTTTAAATGCTTTAGTAGGATGAGTTTTACTAACTTGTTTTCAGTAAAATCCCTGGGAAGTGAAGTCAGCAGTAAGTTATAAAGGATGTTGCTTCCTCATGTAATTCTACATTTAGCTATAAAATGGCAAAGATCTGTGCTTTTAAACAGCATGCATGGTTTTTTGCATGGGTGGCAGAAGTTTTCACATATATTCACAAGCACCAATCTTTGCTTTTCAGAGAAGACAGCTGGGAATGTTACATGCTTATGGTTTTCTGAAGTGCAGCAACTATGTGGTATATAGCCATAATAGACAGACAACTATCACCAATGAATTTTACTTCAATATTTATCACTATAAGCAGATTTTCCTATTTATTGGAATTTTCCAAAGATATTCAGAAACAAAATATATTCCAGAAGACTGGGAGTGGGTTCCACTCACTGAACACTCCTGCTAATGGAAAGACCATTTTAACCAATTTTTGTTTCCCTCATGAGCTACTTGCACCCACAGAAGTAAAAAATCTGCTCTGCAGTGGGGTGGGGGCCTTTGGAACAACATGGAAGATGGCTTGGAAGGCTGCCAAGCGAATAGAAATCAGCAAAAATAAATCTCCTGACTTCTATGTGCCACAAAAGAAAAAAAAAGAATTGCTTACTTGATGCTTCAACTAATTCTGGATGTAGTGAATAAGGAATTAAAGGATCTGGTAGATCTGCAAAGAAAGCTTTCAGAGCTCCTGCCACAGCATTTACTGTCACATCCATAGATTCCAGACTGATATTATGATCTGTAAAACAACACAAAACAGTATTTTATTAATGAGAGCCATAACTACACCTTTCTGAAAATGACGTACTGAACTATAAATACAAATCAGCCATTGACCACTCAATTTAAATTACCCTGGAATAATGGGCTATTGTAGACTTGTCTGCCATAAGCACTGATCATAATTATCAATATTATAAATCATCTATTCAGATGTTATGAAAATGACAGACTGCCCTGGGGTTTTATACACTCACACACCAACCATAATCAGCATTATCAGAATTTATCCACTTTCACAGTTAGGAATGGGGACTATATATTCTTATACCATGCTATCAGCAGCCAAGATTATTCCTTGCAAGAGAACTGTACAGACTAAGGCTGAAATCCAACGTTGTGCAAACAGACATCTGCTTAAGCAATGGTACTTTGCATATAGATTGCTGTTCCACAACCCTACTGGATCTAATTTTGTGGGGAGGGGGCATGGGAGGGAGGCAGAGAGGAACACAAACTCCCATCACATGAGCAGAAGTTCATTTGCTGAGGCATGGACACCACTGGGTGTTAGCCTAATTTATTTCCAAAGTTACACAATTTATTTATTGTGCAAGTAAACTCTAACCTGGTACTTGAGAAGAAAAACCTTGTGTTAAGGTAGCAATGGATTATTTATCACATCATCCACCTTCACACTTAAAACTGGTTAAGGAGGAGGAACCCACATATTCCAAAGTTATAGGATAACTTTTAAATAAATAATAAAGTATACAAGACTAAAGCACTGCCTTCTCTCCAATTCAAACCTTCTCCTTTGCAAGCATTACAAAAAGTATATTTGTGCTAAATTACAAAAAAAATCACTTTTTTAAAATGTGACACTAAGTTACAATTTTTTTTATACCAGAACTGTTGCATCAGCAAAGTAAAATATTTAGGATACACATATTTGCAGGAGAGTTAAACCACAAACCTGTGCATCATTAGCAGAAGTGCAAGGTTTTGAGACAACATGAAAGAATTATAATTTTTTGGTAAAATGGAAAATCTGGAATAAATTACTGATTTTCTCATCAAATCAGGAGTCCACAAATTAAATGTCCCCGACGGCCAACTATGATTTGTATTAACTAAAAACTCTGCCCCACTCCATATTCAAGGGTGGAAGTTTTGACTGAAACACTTAAATAAAGTTCAAAACAAATCTAATGTCATGTTAAGTTTTGTAGGCACTCGGAAGCAGAAAGTCTTCCTAATCTTCTGAGCTCAGTAACAGAGAACAATGGTTTGAATGCAGAAGGTTCCATGCCCAATTTCTGGCATTTTGAGAGGCCTGGGGAAAACTCCTGTCTGAAAGTTTGGAAATCTCATTTCCAAAGAATGAATCCGCTTCACTGTTAGAACCAAATTGACAGTTGTTACAGTAAAATTATGCTTTACTACCTATACAGCTCAGTTACAGATCAACCACTCAGAATTTTGGGGGAACAAGTAGGAAACGGAAGGGGCGGGGTTTTATTTAGATGTTGTTGTTTTTGATAAATTATTGTGACTTTCAAATTGAATTGGCTAATTTTACTGTAATCAACTTTACTGTAATCAACTTGTAGAAAAGCAGGCTACTGATCTAAACAGTAAATGAACAAATTATACAATTACCACACTGCTTACCACTGCATGTTCTCAAGACATTAACACGCAAATCGTAATTTGTACTTCATATAACTATACAAATGCACACTCTCCAGCTTCTATGATTATCTGTTTGGAATGGAAAAATTAGACTGCAGGGTTTGATACACCAAAAATTATTTGTGATATGCATCATATCTCCCATTACCTTGATCAAATTGCTTCTGAATGTTGTCTTGATCAGTTTTATTCCCACTAACACGATAGAGACCTTCAGTACATAGACCTTTGGGGGTGGAAAGCAAATATCACATGGTTATATTTTGCAAACAAAAAGTTATTATTTAAGCATAAGCAAAATTCGTATTAAAATATCTATCACACTCTTGAACACAAGTTCAACAAGTAGCCTGCCGAATGCTTTACTAGACGGCCTCTGCTATAGAGCAGCCTTCCTATTCTGATACAGAGGAGGGGTCCATTTGGTTATTATGCCAGATGTAGATGAGAGATAGAACACTCCATCCCTCTTAGAGCACTCTATGCCTGTATGAAACTCCATCTTCATATTTGCATGTAATTCCTTGTTGCCTGCAGCTAACAGGCTAGGGCTTAAAAAAGATTTGCACTATTGATTTCTTCAATTAATATGGTTTGATTTCTTGTTTATTTGCAATCCTAAGAATGCTTTAAGGAAAGCAACCCTCAGCTTCAATTCAGTGGGCATTACTTCAGAGTAAACAATGGTTGTAAAAATAGTAAGCTAATTCTAATTCATAGTGCGATTAATCATCACTCTTTTAAAAACAAAACATGCACTACTACTTGCTCTCACAAAGTTTTATATTTTAATCACCATTAAAAAAGGAAATGCATACATAATTACATAATCTTACATAATCTTAACAACTGTTATGAATAAGCCCTCATGCCAATGTATGTGATCTGAATTCCCATAATCCCTCTTCACTTCTTCAATCCCACCCACACCCTCACTCATATAAACCTAGTCAAAGGTTTGATACAAGAAAAAATAATTGTCAGCATTTACTAGAATCTACAAAGTCTTTTTAGCAAAAACTTAATTAGCACTGACAGGTGCTGGCATTGCAATGCCCCACAAGCAACACTCTTGTCACATGATTTGGTCTTCTCCTAAAGCCACAGTCTTTTGGTCAGAGGTCAGCAGCCACATAAATATGGTTTTTGATGCCTCCTTGCAAATTACAGATGTTAATGTTCTACTGAATCATGTGTACCGGTCCTTTGGATACTGACAAACAGACAATATGGTGGCTAAATGTCTAATGTTTCAATACTGGAAGAAGTCACAGATAGTGTCTATGAGAAAGTGGCCTTCTATAAACATAAGATGGGAAATTCTCTGATATCTGAAATGTCTGAGCACCGTGTTGGTCTGGACCACCAACTTTTCTGCCCCACACTTCACATTCTCTCCCTTGTACACAAATAATATGTTGTATTGGTTTATAATGATTTTGTTTGTCTTGTTTAACTGTATTTGGCTATGCTTCATTTTGAAAAATTCTATTAATTAAAAGAACTACTCAAAGAATAAGCCACCTCACTTTACAAATGCTCCTAACTCAACACATATCATATGCACTGAATCACAAAAGGAAATACAAGCTTCATGGGGAAGAAAAGCTGTCAAAAACTGAACACAGGATAGATAAAAAGATGCTTTTTAAAAAAGACTTTTCTTAAATAATTACTAGGTGAAATATTCCAGATATAAAAATGTTTGCCAGATAGTTAACCTCTAATTTGAGTCACAGTATTATAGAACTGTAGAGTTGGGAAGGATCCCAATGATCATCTAGTCTAACCCCTGAGAGTGGAGGGAACTCCTAGCATTGGAAGGAGATGGGGGGCATTCCACTGAACAAGACTAAATTCTTCCACAAATGGAATGCATTACTTGGTATATCATCCTTAGAAAACTTCAGAATTGGTAGTTATTTAAATGTTAGCTATTATTGCAAGTGTAATAATATAAATGCTAGTTTTCATGCATTCTGAATGTTATTAAAATTACTGACTCTACTTAAAAATAAAACAATGGAGATAAAGGTTGCTGTTAAAACACTGCTACATAAGTTAGTAAAAAGGTAAAGGTAAAGGGACCCCTGACCATTAGGTCCAGTTGTGACTGACTCTGGGGTTGCGGCACTCATCTCGCTTTATTGGCCGAGGGAGCCAGCGTACAGCTTCCGGGTCATATGGCCAGCATGACTAAGCCACTTCTGGAGAACCAGAGCAGCGCATGGAAACGCCGCTTACTTTCCTGCCGGAGCGGTACCTATTTATCTACTTGCACTTTGACATGCTTTTGAACTGCTAGGTTGGCAGGAGCAGGGACCGAGCAACGGGAGCTCACCCCGTCAAGGGGATTCGAACTGCCAACCTTCTGATCAGCAAGTCCTAGGCTCTGTGGTTTAACCCACAGCGCCACCCGCGTCCCCCACATAAGTTAGTATATGCTATCAAATTGAAAAACTTTGCAAGGAAATCTTGTCCAAAACCAACAAAGTGCGATCAGCACCTAAGCAGCTTAAATTCTCAAAATCTAAATTAGCACCTGGGTCAATTGATGACTACAGCTTAATCCCAAATGAAAACTGATCCTACAGAACACTATTAGAATCACTGGGTTACTTTTTGCTCAGGCCTAGAAGCCAACAAACTGAGTCCTGGGCTGTATAAATCATGCTACCTATGAGTAGTGTAATATATTACATACAACAAGTGTACAATCTTTGCTCCTGTACACAGAAATAGTTGAGCTGCCCACTCATTCAGTTATTCAAACGTAACATTTAACGAGTGCACAATGCAGCGTACTCAGGTTTACTGCCAGCTAAAGGAAACTATTTCAGCAACACTTATTAAACGAGTCATTGAAGCAATTCCCTTTTACTGGCAACAAGGCAAGACATGCTGGGTCTGCTTTACTTCCTAAAACAGTTTCCTACCAAGGTTTACAATCAATGGAATGAGCTGTGACTGAAAGAGGGATGTTAAGTTTGTTCATTTTGGCCTCTGTTATTCTTAGAGAAGGTATTGTTTAATTTGATGTAGACATTCACATCACAATTCCATACATGTTTACTCTGAAGTAAGTCCTATTGAGTTCAATGAGACTTACTTCTAGGTAGGTCTGTATACTGGTATCTATAAATGTATTGAATGTTTATATATGAAATAAATGGGGGTTGGGAGGGAACAAAATCTAAGCCACTTAAAAGATTATTTCAGCTGAATTTTTTCAAACCTGCAGCACCTGCTTCAGTCTTGAAGGCATTGTACAGTACTGATATAATTTATTAAGCAGGGTTGCACAAAGGGGGAATGCTGTTTGTGCATTGGGGCTTGCCACCCCTTGTCCAACTTTAGCATACTGTCCTGCCCCCCCCCCCAGCCTTTCTTAGGTTTTGGGGAATACTCGGGAAAGATCTGGGCTGCAGCACAAAGGGTGGGGGAAGCTGCTGCTTCATGAAGTGGGGCTGAATTGCATTATTTTTGTTGTTTTTCAATGGAAATGCATGCAGAGCAGGATCAAAAAGTTAATCAGTAACATCTCTTCATTTCACATTATTTAGCTTTTATATAGCACTTTAGAACAAAGGTAGGCAGAAGATAGAAATCATACTAACCCTATAGATCCCAATTCAAGTTTCGTTGGAATCTTGCATGCTTACATTTGCATTAACAACATGTTTTAAAAGTGATTTTTCTGTATGTTAGATTTCAGTTTTTTCAGCAAACCTAAGTCTGTGGTTGAGGCCAACTGAGTAAAGTCAGGGAAATGTAGTCAGGTAGGGAGAGGAGACCACAAGACAACAGAGAAAAGACCATCAGCAGCATGTACAGGAGTAGAAGAAATCTGCTCTCCTCCCAGTTCCATATTCCAGGCGTCATAAGAACATTAGACAATCCTGCTGGATGAGGCCCATGGCCCGTCCCGTTTAACATCCTGCTCTCACAGTGGCCAACCAGATGCCTAAGGGAAGCATACAAGTGGGACAGAAGCACACTGCCACCAATAGTGGAGGCAAAAAGTATCAGATTTAGTTCAGGTTATTTTTCATGAATTTGCCTTATCCTCTTTTAAAGTCATCCACGCTGGTGACCATCACTGCCCCCAGTAGAGCTAATGTCCATAATGTACTGCATAAGAAATGTACTGCATTTAATATTCTCTATCCACTTTCCCTATGCCATGCATAATTTTACCCACTGCTGCTCCAATCAAATCCTTGATCATTTTGGTTGGCCTTTTCTGAACCTTTTCCAAATGTGCAATATCCAGTTTGTGATGAGGCAACTAGAACTGTACACAGTATTCTAAACAGTCGCATAGTAGGTTTGCACAACAGCATTGTTATATTGGCAGTTTTATTTTCAATTCCTTTCCTATGATCCCTAGCATCAAATTTGTCATTTTTTACATCTGTTGCACACTGGGTGAACATCTTCATAAAGCTATCTACTCTAACCCCAAAGTCCTGTCCAGAGTCAATATGATTTCAGACCCCATGAGCGTATATGTGAAATTAAGGGGTTGTTGTTTTTTAAGTCCAGATATGTATCACTTTACACTTGTTTACAATAAATTGCATTTCCCATTTTACCACCCATTCCCTGAGTTTGGAGCACTCCACGATCTTTATTTTTGTTTTAGTGACCCTAAAATTGTTTTAGTGACAATTCAGTAGCATTAGCAAACTTGGCTACCACATTCCTTACCTCAACTCTACAATATTTATGAACAAATTAAAAAGCACTGATCCTTCAAGGGTTTGCTTTGGTAAATATGTGAAAGTATACAGTCCTCAGCGCACACTTGTTATTTCTGTTACCACATAGTATAAAATGATGAGAAGCTAACAAGATTTTTATAGTTAGCTACCAAGAAATAGTAAAATGTTTTTGATGCTCCAACTTGTGTCCTACCTGTGTCTTCAATGAAATCCACACACTTCTCAACAAAGAGTGGTATAGGTTTTTCAGGTGTAACCAGATCCTGCAGGGGCATTCCAAAGTAATTACTTTCCCAATTTCTACGAGTTGGTGGATTAAATGTCTTGGTCTTCTTTTTTTGCTACAAGAAAACAACAGCATTCTTAGCCAAGTATGTCACTAATGAAAGTAAAAAATTAATGATATCTACATAAAATCATACCTGTAACAAAAGAATCTTAGTAACAGAACTAATTTTGAATATATTAATTTATATTTATTCAATAAAGAGAGCAAACAAGCTTTTCAACATTGTTAAAATCTTTCTGCACTCAAATTCATATAACATGATAAAAAGTTAAGCAACATATGGGAGGCTATCTTTGATTGTGTTGTTTTCTGAAATTCCTTTTTTTAAAAGCTCCTTTGTAATATATGGAATATTACATATATATATATATATATATATATATATATATATATATATATATATATATGGGAAGACTGGTAAATTTCTATATTATGGTTCAATGTAAGTATTTTCTTCTTTTAATAAGAAAACAATAAAACAATAAAGGGTAAATTAAATGTCCAAGAGTAGGCAGAAATGCCCCCACCCTCTAGCTGCAGGCATCTCATGACTGTCTTATCTAAGTTGCTGGGCAACCTAGCAGGTAACACTAGGTAGAAAAGGGCTCAATCTCAGATTACAGCATTCATTGTTGAACAGTACAGGAGAATCTGTGCGAACCATGGAAAAGACTATAGGAACAATCCTGTGAAAATGTGGAACACTTTGTGAAGAGCTCGCTTGAGGGAAGCTGGATAACTTCCAAGACTTCTGGGCTTGGAGAACTCTGGCACTTGCAGGATTCTGTTAGAAACTGGACTTTGCACTTGCTACGTGGACTTTGTTTCACTAAGGACTTTGTAAACTGGAACCATCTCTGGGCTCAGAGAGTGAAAACATCTTATAGCAACTGCAAATAGTGTGTGTATATCATGTGCATGTGTGTGTTTGCCCAGTAAAAGCAATCTCAATTACACAGTTTCTTCCTGTGCTGAGCCTAACTGCTCAACTGAACATCCACAACACATAGCACTATATGGTTTGGAATACCATATTAAACTTAAGGGTTTATACAACTGTGGCTTAAATATCAAGTCGCAATCCATTTTTTGCCAGTTTCCATTTCCAACTGAAGCCCAACAGGCCACTTCTTAAGATGTTTATGACATATCTTTCCTTCTGTGGCATGCTCTGGCATGGCCTTTCAGGACACAAACAAGCAACAGTGGGGAATCTCCCCTTGTGCAAGCAGAACTTCACTTGTGTGCCTTTGGATCCAAGCTCCTATTTCTCAAGACCTACAATGCAAAACACTAAATAGTATGTTTCTATGAGGTGTGATAGCTCCATTCAGACAGGAAATACTTTAAACTGGTGAAGATTAACTATGGTTCCACATTTTTTCTTTCCCACACTGTACAAAATTAAGTGTCCTCAAACAAATTAACAAAATGACAAGGCAATATTAAGCTGTTTATAGTTAACCACAATGATAGCTATTTTAGAGCAAAAAACTATTTACAAAATTTCCTGCGTTCTCTATAATAATACTATAAAGCAAGCCAACACTATATCCATTGCACAGATCTGAGGTTAATAAATGATGCCTTGCATTTAGGCCAACATGCTATTCACCAGCTCACATTGGCTTTTTAAAATGTGAAAGTTTACAAGGAAGTAGTAATACACCAGGTTGACTCCATTTCTTAGGCAGCCAATAACCAGTGGCTGCTTTTTCCACTGCTTGAGCTGAAGCAATTTCTGCAAGTAGTGTAACAGCTGTAAAGGTTAATTTCTTGCTTACTCAGTATTTTATACAGATGTCCTTCTAGTATCTCCTACTCTATCAATGCTGCCCAGAAAACTTTGCCCAAATAACTTCTTTTATATAAAGACATAATCAGTACCAAGACATAGCAATTCTATAAAGCAATTCTAAAATCTGACAGTTTGCCTGCACTATATATACTTTTAGAATTATTACCCTAAACAATATTTAATCTTTTTTAAACTGCTTCTCCGTGCACAGGAAATATTAGAAAAACCAGAACTAATCCCCACGAAAGTCCTTCAGGGCCAATATCTTTTCAAAACTAACCATACAAGCTACTAAAACATGTAGAAAGCTGGCAAAACGCTTTATCTGCAATGCACACTTTTATTCAGTAAAGTTCTTCAACTGCCTGTGTCAAATAATTATCTGAAGAGAAAGCTAAATAGTGTCATAGGCAGGTTTTGATGCAGGGGTTCCTCCCTGCACAGTACTCTTTTGCATACAACACTCTTTCCAAAAGTGCAATCACAGAAGAGTTTCACAAGTTGATTGCCCAAAGATTGCACAACAACCTACTATGCCCAATGACAATATACATCTATATAACAACACTGTATCCTGGTTATGTAGAAGACTCACAGCTGGCCACTGCCAGGACAACGCAACACTGGACTAGATCTGATCTAACACAGCACAAGACCATAAAGCAATAGCTGATAATTCACAAATAACTGTATTACAATTTGAAGGGAACAATTTCTCCTCCCACCCTTTCCACATTCAACACACAAAGTTCACAAAACAGTTATTTCAAATGTTGACCTCACTGACATCTGAAACGCTACATATTTATTATCTTTACAATGGCCAGTAATAAAGCACTGACTATGCTAAACCTGCTGTGCACTGAATACATGCCGCTTTCTAATTAAAAAACAAATCAAAAACCTGAGCCCAACAACAGCAGTGCATTCACCAATAGGAGTAACATTATCCTAGTCACTAAAATATGCCAGTCTGAATCGCCTTCTATATAAATTTGTCAAATCTAACCAGAAATATAGCTGACATTTCATTCTGCGATATGAAACAAAGGCATTGGGTTGTAACCAAAACTGCATGAGCTGAAACAATCTATCCCTCCTCCCCACTCCCCTTTATACCTCTGAAAAGCTTCTTCAGGCATCAAGGGGACCTACCAAACAAAGAACTCTGAATCATCCAAGGAAGAGAAGGGAAATCACCCCCAATCAGACTGAGGAATCTTGTGTCCCTTTGATGCAATATCCCTCCATCCAATTTTCCTTGGGGCCTTTTCCCAGCCAGACAATGCAATCAACATTTGATAAGGCCAACTTGCACAACTCCAAAAAGAACTTAATGCATACTTAAAATAAAAAAGTTAGTTTAAAAAATGTCTTACTTTTTTGTCTTCTTTTACTTTCTGAGTTTTCTTCTTCATCTTTTTGTCATCTAACTCTTGATCTGATGTAATAGCAGGGTTATCAATGCCACCTTTCCATGTTTCCACTGGGGACAGAAGGGGATCTTCTTCACTGCCACGATGTCTTCCTTTTCTTTTAGTTTTAGATGTTGTAAAAGCTTCATCATCACTTGCATCTGAATGTGCTCTCCTATAATAAGATTTGGCTTTGATGAACAGTGTTTTAGATTTGTATTTGTATTTTGAAGGTCTTCTTTCGCCGTGGGTCTTTGACATTCTGTCAGGAAATCCATTTTCTTCATCTCCTTGGGTATTATTTATAGTAAATGAGTTTCGAATTTTAATCATGCGATTCTGACTATCATCTGGAATTGCGTAGATATCATCAGTAACACCTCTGTGCTTGAAAATGGTGTCTATAGGTTCTGCATAATTATCAGATTGATCTAGATCATCAGATGGTGCCAGAGTTGTTCTAGTTTTTCTTGGTTTGCCAATACCTGCCTCAATAGTTTTTAACAGGTTTGGATCTAGTTTTTTCACATTGGGCTTGAGTGCAACTGGTTTTGGCTTTATTGGAGGAGGCACTTTATGGTTGCGTTCATGATCGTGACAGTTAAGTGGTGTGCTATGAACAGGGTATTCATTACCTTCCAAATCGAATCGATCTTTTGGGATAAGCTGTACATCATCCCCCATAGGGCTGTAAGGAGGTGGGGCTTCAGTATCATCTTCTGAATCTGGATAGTAATTGTACGTAAGAGCACCTCCTCTGGGAGAATGCAGGAAAACATCCTCACTTGTATGTGTTGCCTCTCTTGTACTATCAGACATATAAGAATTTTCAATCATGTTTTTCTTCTCTAAAACATCACTAAAGAACAATGTGAAAACCTCAGTCTGACGATGATATTGAGACAAAGAATACAGAGCTGTAAATTTAGCTGTAATCTCAGTAGCTATATGTTCACCTTCCGTCATTAATTCTTTGATAGCCTCAATCTCAAAAAAGTCTGCCTGACTATCAGTAACAGCCACCAATTGGACAGGAATCGTATCTTGTACTTCTGAAAGAAATGCTCGAAGCATTCCCATAGATGCCTTCCGTTTAGCAGAGTAAACTAGTATATACCCATGAACAAGTTCATCTTTTCTTACACCGATTGAAGAATGATATGATAATATTGTTATCTGTATTCGCCTCCGTTTTTCACCTATAATTTTATCCAGCATGAGGGAATTATTCTGGCCAGCCTGAGCAGCACTACAGGAATGAGAGTCAAGAAAGGGTGAAAGAATAAGATCTACACTGAATGGATCTCCACACATGGCACACATGACAATTCTCAAATCAGCTTCCGAAAGGTCTTTAATTGTAGGAACGGGACTTACAACATCAAAATTGTGTTTAACTGCTTCCAAAACTCCCCGCAAAGCTTGTTTTATTTGAGCCTCATTAAATTTGCGTGGGTAAGTACCAGCAGGCACATCTATAAAAGGACACTGCAACTTGTTTGCCAATTGCTGTCCTTGGTGTCTCAGAATCGGCAAGTGCTTGCTAGCACTGTCTCTTTGATTAGCCAGTATTAATGTAAATGGAAGACTGGCCATATATTTGTCTCTTCTTATCTGAGATGCTTCGGTCCTGATTTTAGTGATCGACTCTCCAATAAAAGCGAGTGATTCAATTGAATTAAACACACAGAAACATCCATGTGGTTTGAAGGCAGAAGTCCATAAGTGACTTAGAAGATAAGGTGACTTTGCATCAACTGGCCTCAGATCAAGTTCATATATCTTTCCATCTAAGGCATACTCGTCATCCGTGGATTGAGTCCGAATCTCATTTGCCAGCTCTTGCGCCAGACCATCTTTACCCAAAATGAAAATATTAACTTTATCAATATTGGCACTATCGTGATACAAATTTAAGCGGCCGTGGTCCAATTGCAAGAGACTTCTGGCAAGCAACTGTTCTACTTTAATGTCCATACAGTTTTGGCCACTGAGACAGGTTTCTTTAGTGGGATGATACACAAACCCTATGTGTTTTAATAGAAGAGATTCTCTATCAGGTGCAAGTTTCTGTAAAGCTTTGTATCTAGGCTCTTCACTCAGAACTGCATGAATTTCACTCATTTTATCAGAACTAGGTGTTGCATTCAAATCCAGGTCATAAAACAGTTCTGAATGCTCAAAAAGCATTTCCTGAAATTCCTCTTTGGCTTTTTCAACAATTTCCCGTTGATGTCTACTATATACTTCTCTACTATCTGCCTCCGTAATATATTTAAAAGCTTCATCCTCCATTACAAAACACATAACTTCTTCCCAGGGTTGCCCAGGAGAAATGAACTGTATTTTTTCAAGTGTTTTTTTGAACTTCTCCTTCATTTCAACTCTCCTTTTTTCTGATATTAGATGCTGCACGTGGTTTTGATAGACTTTTTCCGCTTCTAGCGTGCTCAAAAGGTCAAATGGAATTCTCCTGTCATTCACTTTATCTATGTGATCAGTTTCATCCCAGGGTGTTTTCTCCAGCACCACAAAACATAGTTGGAAATCTGGCCTTTTTTCCATTAATTTCAAAGCTTCAGACCAGCTCAAATGCTCAATCTCTTCAAGATTTGACAGAAGTGTGTTAAAAGCTCTTGGTAATGTATTGATGTATTCATCTCTTCTTTTTCTTATATGCTCTTGCTTAAGCTGCTCTATGTGTTTTGAAAATGTATTTTTGGCCTTTTTTGTTCCCTCTAAATTAATGTATTCTTCATAATCTGGGTGATTTTTCAGTTTATTACTAACCGTTTTCCAAGTGGCATGATAGTCTCTCACAGTCTGAACAAGTTTCTCAAATTTATCTGTTGAAGTCACAACAAGTTGCCTCTGTGTTTTATAGGCATCCAGATAGGGAATTATTTTAGGCTTACCCCGGGTTTTATCCATCATTTGTACCAGTGCAGTAAAACACGTCTCAACATTGACATTGAATCTTGCTGATGTTTCTACTACCATAAGGTTCTTCTTATTTGAAGCAAATGCCTGAACCTCTCGTAAATAGTGTTCCACACATTCATCACATTTAGTTGCTGCTATTATTATAGGCTTTTTAGATTTTGATAGCTGAACATAGAGGTTATTCACAAATTTAAGTTGGTCATCAAACTTCCTATTGCATCCTTGACTTACATCAATGCATAATAAAAATCCATCAATGTTTAGCTTCCCTTCAGGCATTTGCTTTTGCTCAAAGTCTTGCTCCAATCCAAGCTGATCTGTGCAAATATACATAAGTTTTTCTGCTGACTGCAATTTGGTTGCAGCTGCACGCTTTATATATGGTTGTAAGTTCGTACTCCGATGAGGCAGAAAAGTCTGATCATCAATGAACTCAGTCTGTTCAATAACATGAATCTTGCAATCTATTCCATCCTCTCCACATTGTATTACGTCACCCCAGTACAAAAAGTGATCATTATTAACAACTCGTCCACCAAAGTCAATTGTGCTAAGCACAGAGGTATGTTCGGGGTAATATTCATCTGCTTTTGAACGCACAAATCTATTGCACAAACACGATTTCCCAACTCCACAGTTCCCCTTATCCTTTTCAGTCCCCGAAAGTCCAATCACACTAATAGCATAGGAAGGGGGACGAGGCTCTTTGTTCTTTGCCATCATAGTGTTCTTCTCATCCTTCTGTAGTTACCAACACAACCAGCTGTAGTGTTCATTCTTAAAAGTGCTTCTACACACTAAAAATTTATCTCCAATTTTTTAAAGGTATTTTCAGCTCTTCTTGGATTCTCATGCTTGCAATAAACTTATATGTTCAGATCAAGTGGTGCATATTTCTGAAAGGGAAAGAAGAAACACTCTGTTAATTACAGTTACCTATAAGTCTACTTTCAATGTTTCAATAAATTCAAACACACACACCTGATGCTTTTAACCAAGTTAGATATATAAAAATGGGTATGTAGCTCACATGTCCACACTTAAATGCACCTTACATGCATTTAGTGCTCTTATTTTAAGCACATTTACATGAAGAACATGTTCCATCAACATCAATGGCACTTGCTTCCAGTTAAGATCCCTGATCAAACAAAGGCAATCCAAGGAAACATACATGCAATTATATGTGGTCCAGTGTACTGGGGTCCAAGTAGGATTCTGCTGCTCAGAAAGAGCAGTCAATACTCATCAGTGCACTTATAATGCTTATACAATAATAACATGAACCCTATCCTCCAATAATTAGATAACCAATGTAAAGCTAACCATCCACTATGAACTTGTCTGGGAAGATAGTCACATAAAGCAGAATGAATGCAGACAGTTTCAACACACAAAGCTCTTTCTACTGCAATATTGCACTGATTTCAACTGAACTTATTTCTAATTAACGGCATTTAGAAACGGAACCTAAAATATGTTTAAAACGCATATGTTTCAGCATGGGTGATTTTTCTCTCCTTTCCAAACAATGAGGTTTCAAAAGGCAGAAAGTTAGCAAAATAAAATTATTATTTTTTAAAAAAACACTTCAAACAGAAACCTGGGGAATATATGAATAACTACAAACATTTAATAAATCTAACTTCCAAGTGTTACCAAATAAACAGTATGATGACCAATGACATCATTTGATCAAAGTATAAACCTCCACAGGAAGTGTGTGAGGGGAATGGAGTTGCACTGATAACCTCCTAGCAGTGGTGCTACATTAACAGGGCAGGAAAACGCGGACAGGGCAGGAAAACGCGGACACAAGGTTGGGGGAACTCTGGGTGGAGATGGTGATACCATAAACCTTGTTAACACCTCAGCCCACCTACTGCCATTCTACTCCCATCCCCATGTGCCTCTGCAAGACCTCACATAACTGACTCCATAAATAACAGATTATTAAAAGATTCTGATGTTTATGGAATGAAGATGCTAATATTGATAATGATATCCAATACCTCAGTGTGTATATTCATCTAAGTGGTAACTGTTTCCACATACTGGCACAATCCACATCGTGTGTTTACACAGGGGCCCCTTGTCAACAATGACATTTGAGAAGCTCTACTGTTCATTGAATTGCTTCTCCAAACTATATTTAAGGTAATAATCAGATTGTCAGTCCTTTCCCCCATAAATTCAGAAGATATTACAATTTTCTGTAAATAGTTCTCAAGAAATGTTTTCTCTTTCCTGCTCCTCTACCCTTAAAAAGAAAAGTTAACTAATATGCAATGTAGAGAATAATTAATATATAGGATGCTTATATGAATTAGCAATAAATATTTTCCATATCACAGGGACGCGGGTGGCGCTGTGGGTTAAACCACAGAGCCTAGGATTTGCTGATCAGAAGGTTGGAGGTTCGAATCCCCGCAACGGGGTGAGCTCCCGTTGCTCGGTCCCTGCTCCTGCCAACCTAGCAGTTCGAAAGCATGTCAAAGTGCAAGTAGATAAATAGGTAGGAAGGTAGGAAGTGGGAAAGTAAACGGTGTTTCCATGTGCTGCTCTGGTTCACCAGAAGCGGCTTAGTCATGCTAGCCACATGACCTGGAAGCTGTCTGAGGACAAACGCTGGCTCCCTCGGCCTATAGAGTGAGATGAGCGCGCAACCCCAGAGTCGGTCACGACTGGACCTAATGGTCAGGGATCCCTTTACCTTTACCTTTCCATATCACTGAAAACAATTACAAGGAAGTATTTATAATAGCACAGAGCAGCAAATTTTAAAACTATTGTACTGTAGACCACTATCCTAGTTTGCTTGCTCTTACTAATCACAGAACCTATGTAATGGCACTTGACAACTATTCCAAGCTTCTTCCTAATTAAAATTCAGGCTCCTCTGCATTCTGATGCAGCTGTACTGCACTCTAAATGCAAAAGAATGAACACAAAGGGGACAAGAAAAGGGGTGAAATTATTCTAAGCAGAGGATAGGTACTGTTAGTGACAGAGAAAGGGACAAATCTGAGAAGTTTTAGCATTCAAAACATTACTCAATGTAGATTCCTATAATACAGCCATAGCATTGAAGGTTGAATGAGAGACTGAAGGACAGTGACTGCTCCCCAAGGCAGCTGCAAAGAGAGCCACTATTCAACTTTTACTAACCCTGCTGAGGGCCAACTAGCTCATTCTTTTATTAAAACTGATCATTCATGACTCAATTATGGAAACCCATACCCAAATAATCTGTTCTATCTGCTGATTTTATTATAATGCACCAGAGATAAGAGAATGAATAAACAACCAAGCACTGCTTAATATATCAGTGGGTCCAATGGACCCCAGTTCCCATGAGCAAGATTCCATTCACACGGCACTCCAACTGGTACACCTTGCATATTCCTCTTTCCCCCTAGAGTCCTCTGTATCTCCTGAAAATCTTCTCCGGAAGGTTCGGAGACACTCCAGAAAAGTGTGAGGAGTGGTGCCAGTATGTTGGGGGGAGGGGGCTACTGGTCCCTTCCATTTGCAAAGGGCAACCCTAAATCCAACCCTCTATGCTTAGCAGCTTTGAGCGACCTTAGAAGAATCTTCATGTGTGACTTTTAAATTAAAATTAAAAAAAAAATGCTGAGCATCCACATACGATAGGATCCAGAAAAGTACACGCAGAGCTCTTCCAATCCTTTCCCTGTTGTAGACTCCCATGTTTCACAGCTATCTGAATTTAAGAATCAGTGGACCTTCTGGACAGAACATGGGATGCTGCAGTGGAAGGAAGGGAATCAGCAGAATTCAAGAGTCCCCCTGCACAAGTAGAAATACTTTTCTGATCACACATGGTACCTCAGCATCCAACCCAAGGAGTTGTTGTTTTTTAAGTTTAATTTAGTACATGTGTTAATTACTTATAGTGGACATAAGCAAAGATAAGTCGTAAGATTGAAACACCAAATTGGGGTTTTAATTTGGTAACCTGACTCCAATAATATACGGTACCTATGCATATATGCCATAAACAAAAACTTAGAGCAAGTCTCTAATTGACTGAGAGCATACACCCATCAAAACCAATGTCCTAAACTGTAAATATTTTGCCTGCAATACAATAAAGCTAGAGTCAAGAATTCAATATGTATCTCAAGTTTTCTTTAATTTCACCACAGCAATTCCCACTGCCAAGGCAGGAAAATATTGCTCAGTTTAAAAACCATCTTGCCTCAGTGGCTGCATAAACCACTGCACAGAAAACATACACTAATGAGTACTCAGCGCTCATCTGCACAAACATGTAACTTCTTTTGATTGGGGCCTTTATGTGACCCACATTTTGGTTCATTCTCTCCTCTCCTAAAATATACTGAGTCACTGGCATAATAATAGTTTGCAATCAAGCCTATCCTTTGTATTAATGATATACATGGTTAATTTTAATCTAGTGCCTCAGCAGTTGTCTACTGGGGTACTCAAAGGCTTTTTTTTCTTCTGAAACAAATATTTGGAGAACAGTTACTGTTCTGCTTGAATCTACATTTGAAATCATTTTTTTTCCTAGAGAAACTTGCTTGATATTGTGTTTTCATGGTTCAGAGACTAATTGCCATATTTGTAGTGAGGAAGGACAGATGTAGTTTCCTGCGTGACAGACGGCCTGGTGACCACGGAGGACTGTTTTGTCTTCCTCTGTAGAATGGAGTGTTTTTACTGAAACATATTCCTCAGCCTCCAGCAAGGCATAATTTACTCATTCCTGCTCTCCTGTTGTAGCACACAATCTGGATTATGTTGGTTAATCTGCTCAGAATATCTGAAAGCATTCCAGTCTGGCACAGTTGTGATATGCAGTTTTCTTCTTAACCCTCTGACCTTGAAAGCTTAAGGGATGCTCCATATATACCACCCCAAACTTGGTAACATAAAAAATGCAAATATCCTTTAACTATGACCCATGATTTGCTCCTTTAGCAAGCATCCTCTTTGGCCAGTCTAGTGTGACGCAGCTGCTACTCCCTTTCATTTCTCAATTTGTTTGGGCCTTGCCCTCTATACACATGTTGTGGGGAGAGCCCAGAGGCACTGGGCATAAAGAAGAGGCAGTAGATGTATCTGCCTCACATCCAGTACTGTAAAGAAGCAAGCTGGGACACACAACCATCACACATTTCCTTATTCTTAATCAGAAAAACTGACACTCAAGTGGCAGCTGTCTCACATACAGTGTTCTATTTACAGAACAGGGTACAACTAAAGCAGCAACTCATGTCCTTATTTTTTATATCTCAAGGACAAGGCCCAGAAGAACTGAGAATAAGGAAATGAGTGCCAGCTGAATCTGCCTCACAATTACTGCTGGGCTCCTGAGGGAGTACCAGGTAGTTAGAATGGCTGCCCTTGCTACTTGCCAACACCAGTCCCCTGTGCTGTTTGCCAATGCTATTGGTCACCCATCAGGGCCTAACCAAGATCCAGGGGAGACTTTCTTGGAAGAAGAAACATGGAACTCCATGGAGAAATCCAGCACAGCTAGGGACTAGGACAGGCATAGGCAAACTCGGCCCTCTAGATGTTTTGGGACTACATCTCCCATCATCCCTAGCTAACAGGACCAGGGGTCAGGGATGATGGGAGTTGTAGTCCCAAAACATCTGGAGGGCCGAGTTTGCCTATGCCTGGACTAGGATGAGCCCCACAGTCATAAGAGAGTCCAAAATTTCAAGTACTATGGACATCTCTCCTGGGCCTCTGGCAACCCCTCCAATCACATCCAAATCCTGTCTTTCATTCTCCACCACAAGCTGAACAGCAAAGTCAGCAGTGGACCCAATGCGAAGTCCAGAGTAAGAGTGCACATTTGACTGCCAGGAGGAGGGTCAAAGAAGATTTACCTGAGAGCAATAATCTAGCAGAAGTCTGTGAAAACGGACTGGTAATGAGGATGTAAAATATAACGAGGAAATGAGAATCAGTGTAGAGTAGTGGTCAGAATGCTAAACTAGGACCTGGAAGATCAGGGTTCAAATCCTCACTCAACCATGAAGCCCACTGGGTGACTTTGGGCCAGCTGCTGTTTCTCAGCCTAACCTACCTCAGAGGGTTGTTGGGAGGTTAAAATGGAAAGGAGGGAAAGTGTCATATCAGTGCCACATAAGCTCTTTGGAGAAAAGATGGTATATACATGTATGTATGTATAAATAACTATAATTATCTCCATCTCTCCTACATTCTTCCTAGTATAATAAGTCCTGAGCAAGCTCCATCTCCCCCTCTTGTTCTACTCCAGCACTAGGTGCTGGTCACAGACATCACATCATTGGTACCCATCTACCCCAATAAGTCTTTATAGTAAGGGGAATGTTCTAGGGAAACTACTAGGGAACCTTGCCCAAGACACTATCAAACCAGGTGCTGTCTATCAACCATAAAAATGGGGCTGGTGAAGGAGTGAGTTTCATTTCCTAGCCTACTGGGTTTCTAACCTTCAAAATGTTTTTCTAGCCTGTTTTTTACTCATAAGAAGGATTTGGCAAAGGAGGGATGAAGCACTTGGTCCATCCTTTGTCAGCTTCTCTTATGAGTAAAAAGTAGGCGTGTAAAATCTTTTGTAGACTAGTAATAAGGCTGAAATACGCAAGAAAACACAAGTTTAAGGATGGGGCGGTAGTGGCATATCACCCAGCAAAGAAGAGTCGGATATCTTGGTTTGACTAAGTACAGCTAAAATAAACTGTAATTTCATACATAACATGAAACTTTAGATGAAATCAATTCTGAAATGAAAGCCGATTTTTTTGCTCTTTTCTCTTATGCCTAGAGAGGGAGAAGGAATGTGACTCTAAGACTCACCATGGCTCATTTGTGATAATTTAAACCATGATGTAGATGCTTGGCTGGTTTAGATTTCAATTTATTTTATAACATTTTGGGGGTTTTTTGCTGCAGCAAAAAATCTCAATGTGGCTTTCACCAGTGCAGACAATGAGACTACTTGTGACCACAAGAGGGCACTTTCACAAAAAACAAAAAAACACCACAGCATGTCCTTCAGGAGGCACTATTACAGCATGTAAAGGCAGCTTTGGGGACAAGAAAGACAGGCATATAATCAACATGTCAAGCAGCACACTGGTACTGAAAATGTGTTGGAGACTATTCTCTTGTGAGATATAGGTACAGAAATAGAAAGAAGTCATGAAGGATGGCATATTCCAGCATGAGTAATCAGTAGAATGATGTTTGAAAAAAGCAGATATAGATGAGGCAAAAAGAGAGTAAAGTCGGTAGTAAAGCTCCAAGACTGGGCATCTTGAGTGAGGAATACACAACAGGGATACAGAACAAAAAGTCTGTAGTCTAAACCATAAACTAATCACTTTTAAAATAGGTAACAATTCTGCTTTTTCTGAATGAAAAGCAGTCATCATTTGAATCAGGGCCCATCACTGTTTCCTACCAACTGTTATCCCTGCTCCTGACTGATATTTGCCACCAAAGGTTCTATTTACTCTCAACAGCACAGAAACCAACTGGAAGTGATGTTCAAGCACTTCTCTTATGTTCCCAAAACAGCAGGT
This sequence comes from Podarcis bocagei, assembly GCF_964188305.1. Taxonomy (NCBI): domain Eukaryota; kingdom Metazoa; phylum Chordata; class Lepidosauria; order Squamata; family Lacertidae; genus Podarcis; species Podarcis bocagei. Next base: position 37,035,663 of record NC_138125.1, read on the forward strand.
AGCAGTTATTTTGGATAAAATGCAATTTTTCAATACTTTTCAACAACCCCAACCCCAAGTACATTGCAATAATCTTCTTTCTATCATGGTTGACACAGGGCCACTTAAATACTGGATCCTTGCTGCTGCTTTGCTCCTTCCCTTGTGCAGCTGGCGAAACAAACCAAGAAAGTTGGCTTGCAATAAACATTAGCAAGACATGGGTGACAATGGCAAATCAGCTATGCATCCAATAAGAGAGCTCGATCTAGGAGTACTCCTAAATATTTAACTGATTGTTAAAAGCAAGTGTTTATCTAATCCAGAAAGGACATCAACTACAGAGTCAACAGACCTCCCCATCATCAATATATTCAACTTCTCTGGACTGAGTTTCAGTTTATTCACCCAAATCCAGTTCAACAGTGACCTCAGACATCAGATTAGAACAACAATTACTTCATCTGGACTAGATGAAAAGGTGTTATCAAAATACCAGTTATTAATGTCACTAGCTTTTAAACCCATATGAGTGTATCTAATGTTATGCGAGCAGAAGGGCAAGGTCATGAAACTGACCTTTCCCCACCTCTTCTTCTCCCTGTAACCCCCTGATCTGCCTCATCTGTAAATTTGGGAAGGGGCTACCAAACATTGTGGGCTGTTTTATAGGATTGCAGTGCCTAGCGTGCTCTGGTCCATGGGGTCACGAAGAGTCGGACACGACTAAACAACAACAAGTGGGAGGCAGAATCATCCGATACCTGAAACCTAGTGAAAGTGGTGCAAGATTCATCCACATGATTTAGGGCAGGATTGTCCCTCACCTTATCATATCCCAAGGGGGGTTGAGTTTGCAGCTCTGCATCTATACACTTAAAATTTCCTCTGGTAGCCCTCTTTCTAACCATACATTTTGGAGAAACAGTTTATGGGCGAAAGGCTTGATTATCAATTGTTTCATCAACATTTTGTTGCCCATGCTGTTGTATTTGGATCAACCTGGACTGTAACTTAGCTAGTTTGGTGAGAATGTCACTTTGCTCATTAACAGGAGATGCTACACTAGAATTTGTCGTCTTGGTTGCCAATGGAGTTTTACAGAAGCCACTTGTTAAATTCCCAACTCCTGACATTCAAGGTCTCTAAAATAAGTCTCAGTTGTTAGTAATGTAGGATGAGCATATGAGCACAATCATAGTTAGCAAGGAAGCAGCATCCACTGAGAACAGGTCAAAGGCTTTCCAAAGGCCAGTTTCCTTAGGAGCCTTTATTGATTGAATCCTTCTGAAAAAAAGTTACTGATCCTCCATCCAAGGTGACCTGTAGAAATCTAAAGAAATTAATTGTCATAGATAATTCAGTCACTAATTAAAAAATCCCCCCTTTCCTTATGATATACTGCAAGTTGATGAGAGTTGCAACAATTATCTGAATATGATAGCTGATGCAAAAATTGTTTTCTAACCAAACTCTAGCCATATTTTAAACTGACCATATAAAACTTAGGGCAACATCACCTTCACAAGAAAAGAAGTGTGATATATGAATACTAATTGCCCAGTTCCTCGGGGGAGGTCAGAACCCCGAGAACTGCATGCAAGGGGAGGAGAGTAGGATCCTTCCATCTGGAAAGCTGTGATGTTGCTTGCATAGGCAGAAAGGCTGGAAGAGTGTGACACTGAATTCCACCCATAAATGTAAATTCATGCAAAGACCACCATGAGCAAGTGAAAAACTTGTACATTAAAGCTGCACTCAGACAATCAAAGCCCTGCTACCTGCCCCTTTGCTGCAGCTTTTCTCTTCACACAAGCTGCAAAGCAGACTAGGAGGCCAGAGTTAACCAGAGCTTCCTGTTACATGAGTAGCAGGAATTATGGTTAATGGCTTCTAAAGAAGATTTGCAAGCCAACTTTCTTGGTTTGTTTCGCCAGCTGCACAAGCGAAGGAGCAAAGCAGCAGCAAGGAGCCAGTATTTAAGTGGCCCTGTGGCAACCATGCTAGAAAGAAGCCAAGAATATAAATTGTTGAAATGATCACATACTTCACTAACCATCTTCCTCCTATGCATTACTTACTGAGTAAAATAGGGAATAATTTCTTAGAATTTATCAATCAGAGTGACATTAATTGTTCACCAACACTGATATTTTTTTTAAAAAAAACACCTTAGATGCCACTAAATAATTCCTAGGTATAAGTTAGCAACCAGGTACAAGGACTCAGGTATACAGCTATTGCAAATATGGTGCTTAATGAAGCCTAAGCAATTGGAAGGAAACTGCAGAACTGCATGCTGTTTCACTTATCCTACTCTTCTGAAGAACAATTTTTCCCTACCAAGCTTAACCACAGTTAATCATTATATCAGCAGCAATGTTAGCTGTGAAGAAGACTAACCAGATTCCTTCTTAACCCAAGATGTAGATCTACATACTAAGACATTACTGTATGTTTTATTCAAGCAGACCACAAATACTGACCGATCCATGTTAACTTTTTCAGGCATTAACATGATTGATAGCAGAGTTCTAGTGTCAAAAAATGCAGTTTGGGAAACAGGCATTTTGCATTTATAAATATGCTGATGATTTTTGCTTTGTATTAAATAAAGTTTTATTGGCTTAACAGGGAGAATATGAATGGCTAGACCCAGATTAAATTGGGTCATGGTTTAGTCTCACAGAAATCAATGGTGTTTAAGTTTGTTATAACTAACTTGTCCCATTGATTTTAATAAAACTAAAACGTGACTAACTTCCTCTGAATCAAGCACCACAATATTTAACCGGATAGCTTAATCAGAAGCTACTCTTTTATTCTAAGATGAATGACCCATATTTGAGCTGCTGGGTATTTCAAACATTCAGTTTTCAAATGAAACAACAGCCACGTTCAGGCATGCAAACTCTGTATCAATAGACAAGGGCACACATGCAAGTCCCATCCCTAACAAACCCAACTGCATCAACTCTTAATGCTTAATTCTCTGCAGAGAAGCTGAATGAATTCTTTGCAACAGTCCTCACAGCAGAAGATGGAGGACAGATCTCTGTGCCTCAACTAACTTTTTATAGGAATGGAATCCGAAGAACTGAGGCCAAGGGTGGTGACAATATACATGTTCCTGGCCTTAATGTTAAATTACAAACTTACAAATCACCATGTCTGAATGGCATTCACCTTAAAGAACTCAAATGTGAAATTGCTGATCTTCTAACAAAAATATGTGACTTGTCCCCTATATCAGCCTCCACACCAGAGGACTGAAGAGTGTATAATTTAACTCTTTTTATAAAAGAGGATGCAGGAAATTACAATCCAGGTATCTTAACATCTGTTCCAAGAAACAAATATGTAAAGCATAATTATAGAGTTACCAGGCATATCAAAGAACAAGTCATGCTAAAGCAGAACTAGGATGGCTTCTGCAAGGAAAAGCTCTGCATCATTTTTAGAGTTCTATAGACAGCAGTGAGCCCATTGATACTGTGTACTGTACTTAAGACTTTCAAAAAGCTTTTGATAAAGCGCCTCACCAAAGACTCCTAAGTAATAGACTTAATAAAGGTGTTTAAAATTATGCATGATTCTAATACTAGAACCTGGGGCCATCCTATGAAGGTGAAAGTTGAAACATTCAAGACAGAACTAAGAAAATACTTCTTCAAAGAAGCACTATGGATTCACTCCAATGAGATTAAGTGATGGCCACCAATTTTGGCAGTTTTAAAATATTAGACCAATTCATGGAGAATAGAGCTATCAATGATGACCATGGTCTACCTCCACGGTCAGAAGCAGTGTTCCTTTGAATACTAATTCCTGAAAACTGAAAAATAGGGAGAGTGCTCTCTTGCCTGCAGACTTCCCATAGGCGTCTGGTTGGCCACTATCAGAACAGTATGCTGGACTAGTTGCGTCTTTGGTCTGATCCAACAGGCCTCTGTCTTAATCAAAATCTCCCTACATCAAAATATAGTTGTCAGGTTTCCATTGAAAGGAAGAATGCAACTTTTAAGTTGTGGATATAGCCATAAAATCATCTAGGGCTTTTACTACTGATTCCCAGTTGCCTGTTTGAGTAGCTTGGGATTACAGTCTCCCCACCACCCCGATCGCAAAAAGAAAAAAACCCTTGATGGAAGCTGGGTTCTTGGCTTCGCTGCATGCTGGGTCATGTAGTTTCGTTCCTCCTGTTTGCACAGCAATGAAGCATTCCCCCAGTGTTACATTGTGAATCCTTGCTCGTGACACCTATGGACAACACCATACCCCCACCAGCAATACGGCTGAGTGGCATTATGTGTTTATTTAGTTTGTGCAAGTTCAACTCCACAGCAGAACATCTGTCGTTCCTGCAAGAGTGGCAAGGAACCCTTTTGTTTTCCTTATTCCTCTAGCCCTCTGCTAGGATCCCATCCACCCATCCAAAGGTCCATTCCAACCCTTTTCTTCTCATCTCTAGGACCTGCCAGCCTTCAACTCCCTCCCCCCGCCCCACTGCCTCTTCTTCCTTGTTGCTTTTTTATCATTTCCTGGATTCTTCCCCTTGAGGAAAGCTCTTTCCCCCAGCCAGAGAGGAGCTCTCTAGGCTCATACATGGAGGAGTGGGGTGGGGGGAGGCAGCAGAGAGACTAACGAATGATATGACCCAGTGGGAACCCAGGCCACGCATTGGCACTTCCACATCTTTGCCAACAAGTGGTGATGCCTCACAGCCAGAACAGGGAAAGGTGGGGAGTTAGTCACACACATAAATCACTTTATGTGTGATTTAAGGAAATGCTGGCTATACCTGATGTAAGATTTGACTGTAACATATTCCATTTCCTTAGTAATCAGCTGTGGCTGCCTTCCACTGTGCAAGCCCCCATCCCATCCCACTCCTAGAACTTGTGCTGGTTAAGAAGATGACAGGATGACAGAGCCAAACAGGCCCACTACACAGCATACTGTGTCTGGGTCAAGAGCTGTAGAGCAGGGGACTTTTCTTGCCACCCTTCTCTATTTCTATTTGGTGTCCTCCTATCACAGAGAGTTGGTAGGGGAATAAGAAGCAGGGAGAAGAAAGGTGCTGCAGGATGCTGACTCCCACCAAGAATGTAGCGTATTTCTGATATGAGAAGCCCAAGGCTTATAGGTGTGAAGGGCCTAAATCAGAGATGGGGAACCTGTCACCCTCCAGACATTGCTTTGATCAGCCCTGACCTTTGGTCATGTTGGCTAGGGCTGATCGGAGTCCTGCACATCTGAAAGGTGACAGGTTCCTAACCCCTGGCCTAAGCAGTATGTACACATTGAACATAATTGCCATCAAGCATAATAAAATGTCTATCATTAACAAATGCATTCATGGGCCTTTGACCTGATCAAGTAGGGCTCTTCGTATTTTCTTCCCTGTGTGGAGGTCTGTGGGCTTATATTCACATTTGTTTAAATGCAAGAAGAATATCTCACACTATGAGGGAGCCTGGTAAAGCAGGATCCTTATTCATGCAAGGCATTTAAGCAAGCCTAAAAAGAAATCCTCACATATCTTGCCCATTTAACATGGAGGAAGATAGAAACAGAGCACCAAGGGCTGCTGGAACACTGGGAGCAGGGTTTGCATGCCCTTGCTCTCTATCTACACATACAGCATTCACCTGTTGAGGCAAATGTCTGAACACACCTAGTGTACAGACACAGTTTTTGACAGCAAGTACATGCAGAACAGAGTCAGAGTTAACTAATGATGCAGACCACAGCCAAAGTTAATGAACTGCAGTAACTGCTGCAATTCATGAGCAGTTCATGAGCACATATATGACTAAATATGTTTGTACACAGTAATGTTGGGATCCAAAATGTTGTTCCCAGGTCCATCAGGGCTAACCACTACTGGTAATTTGCTGGCTGCTCATCCATTTTCTGAATGCACTGCACAAGATGAGACAGCCCCTCACTCTTTTCAAACTTTCCCCTGCAATGAAGGTAACTTGAAGGGAGAAATTTTGTGTCTGGCATGAGAACCCAGCCTACCCTACTCCATGTGTTTTTCCACAGAGAATTTAGGAGGGGGTAGTCTCATCTTTCACTTATCAGGCTTTGGGTTTAAAAACAACTAAAAAAAACCCCCTCTGTTTGAGTTGCTCTTGCTTTTTCCAACCTTCCACCTAAGCCTAGCAAGAATAATCATATCCTTCTTCACACTAGATATTGATGAAAGTTGGAAGTAGCAAGGAGAAAGCCTAACAACATGCTGGGAAGTAAAATCCTGACAAGTCTACAGTGCAGAATGCCCCAAAAAGACAAAATACTCAAGCTCACACACTGACTTCTGTGACCTCAACAGGTTACAGATTTCATTACTCAGTTTCTAAGCTTCAAAATATTTGTACAGCAGATTCACAGTGGAAAAGACTCAATCCTTTCCCAACTATTGCTTCCATATCTAATGCAGGGAAACCAGGTCACTTAATCATGTGTGAGCCACACATGATTAATAGTGTTGTGCAAATATTATGGGAGTTTTTTTGCTTTTTAAAAGTTTGAATCAACTCTTAAAATAAGCAGTCCATATGTTCAAAGATACTGACAATTAGTATAGTTTCAAATGTTTTGCTTATATCAAGTAAAAAAATAAAAATCAACAAATGAATTATTTGGATTAAAAGTAGATTTTCAAAATAAATATTATCAGTTTCAATGACTACATATTGCCAATGTAAAATGTTTGAGCACATTGTCCTATTAAATATTTCATAACACATTGTCAAAGTCTTTCCAACAATATAAGTACTCCCTGGAGAAATTTGTTGTGTCATTTGATTTACTGTGGATATATATACATAGTTGTCAAATATACAAAGAATCAAAGTAGTTATTTCCTTCTCCTTTCATAAAGTTAGGGTTTAAAATAATTAAGGCAACCAACTAAGTTATAAATATTAAACACCTCATATTACAAACACCAGCTAACTTAAATAATGGGCCAGCTCATTTGATAATATTAAATAAATTTTGGTAAGCCTGACTATTTCAAACCTATCTTCTAATGAAACAGATATTAGAAGTGAACATGAACAGCAAGGTTCCAAGGTGTTTCACAAACCCATCACAAACTTTACTTATACCAGTGTTCCATAAAGTGTACAGACTTCCAATAGCATCAGAGAAGCAATGCAACAAATCCTTAGTAAATACACCAGAACAACTATTTAAGAACTTTTTGATGAAGCTTTGTGTGTATGTGTGTGTACATGTACATTATATATAAAACATGCACATGCTTAGGGAGTGAAATCTTATTACATTCCTTAAGATCATGATCTGTTAAAAAGTCACACTAGACTATTAGCAAACTAAAAATAAAGAACTCATCTAGAAATAACAATACTGAATCTTCAATACAGGTCTTTCGCTAAACTGTTCTGAAGTTAGTGGTTTATGGACTACAGAGTATATTATTACTGATTAAAATAGGCTCAGTGGGGGGAAAGATGTGATGAGTTATAAACAGAAAAGAAGCAAAAGAATTCAATAAAATTTTACAACCTGGAGATTGAATAAATTCTTGAAACATATTTAAGATGCTGAATGGTTGTATTTGCACTACTCTACTAGAACTCACAGGGAAACAGGTGGCGCTGTGGGTTAAACCACAGAGCCTAGGACTTGCCGATAAGAAGGTCGGCGGTTCGAATCCCTGTGACGGGGTGAGCTCCCGTTGCTCGGTCCCAGCTCCTGCCAACCTAGCAGTTCGAAAGCACATCAAAGTGCAAGTAGATAAATAGGAACCGCTCTGGCGGGAAGGTAAACGGTGTTTCCGTGTGCTGCTCTGGTTCGCCAGAAGCGGTGCTGGCCACATGACCCGGAAGCTGTCTGCGGACAAACGCCGGCTCCCTCGGCCCATAGAGCGAGATGAGCGCCGCAACCCCAGAGTCGGTCACGACTGGACCTAATGATCAGGGGTCCCTTTACCTTTACCTTACTAGAACTCACAGAAGGAAAATCTTGTACAAAGAAAAATGCTAAAATGGTCTTGCAAGTTGTAAATAGCATTTGCAAACCAATCCACAAATGAAGGCTGAATACCTGGATTAAGCTTTAAATCATACTTATATATGTATGTATATGTAAAAACAACTATTTCCTCTAAAAATGTGAAATCTAATGTTGCCCAGGTAGATCACTAATGCAGCGAGACCTCTTCCTCTCCCCAACAGCCCCACTTTCTTCAATCTGCTCCTCAATTCTGGAAGTGGATTTTGATAGTGAGCAGAGGGCTGCAGGAGGGAGGGGAGGAATAGGTCCTCTTGCACAAGCGGAAGTCCACTCTGCTAGTGAATGAACACGATTAATTATCACTCATAATAACCATTTACTTAGCTCATTACATGCCAAACAGCTAATGATTTTTAACATTAAGTTAGAATTAACTAGTGAAGCTTAGAATTAACTAGTGTTTACTCCAAATTTGGGGCATATGACAGAGTAGCATTTTAAGAGTTGAAGGCTACAAACCTACACATACTTGCCTGAAAGTAAGTTCCATTGAATTTAGTGTGACTTCTGAGTAAACATTACAGGATTGCATTACAAGGGAGCAATCCCAAGCATTCTTAAGATTTTTTTAACTCAATGGGACTTTGTAGAAACCATGCTTAGGCTTGCACTATAAGTGATGTATCATGGCACTAACTTTCACAGGCAATAGTCTTTATAAGGTACTCACAACGAACTTTACCAATTAAAAACTTGTGGACTAAAATCGTTAATATTCTGCAACAAATATATACTACATAAAAGAAAATAAATACATATACTCGGTTGTAAAAAAATACATAGTTGGCCATGCCAGAGAGATTCTATTATGAACTCTCCATTCATTTTTAAATGGTGATCACAAATATGAATTCCATAATTCCTTTCAATGAAAACTGTCTAAACAGGCAGCTAAAATGAATGCGCAATTGATCCACAAATGTTTGGATCAATTGTACTGCCTTTTTTATTGTGCAGCGTAGACTTAAGAAATCTCTGCCAATTGCAGTATCTAAGCAAGGGGGAAAATACACTAATTATCTCCAAAAGCCTAAACTTAACATGCACACCCACCCACTGGCCTATTTTTAGTCTGGATTTAAAACATTTCCCACCTACTTTTCGGGCAAATCTGCGGCACTGGAGTTGCTGAAAAACCTCATGCACAAAAGGACATATGGGAAGGTTTCCACACTTTCCCCTTCTCTTCTCCCTCCCACTGAAGTTATTGTGCATCTTTCCCACGTCGAACTGTCACTCCCAGACTCCCATCTAGAGCTTTTCCTTGACAAGAGGAAATCCGGGGTGGGGGGTGGGTTTTTTTTTTGTTTTTTGGTTTTTACAGAGGAAAGAAAGAACACGAAAGAACTGCAACCAGCAACACACTCAGCCCCCGCCTCCTACCGTCGTTTCCAAAAGTCCTCCTATCCACCCTATGGAGTTGGGATGGGTTGGAGGGGGAAGAGGAGCAGGCCACTCGCGCCTGAGAGGAAAGTTTGCTATGACGAGATGGGGGGGGGGGAGGAAGAGGGAGAAAGAGAGAGACGACCAGAAAGAAGAGAAACGGGGGGTGGGGTGCTGGAGAGAAAGGCAAGAACGGAAGACCTACGGTTATTATTATTTTTAAAAAAGCAGAAATAATGGAAGGGGGGGTCAGACAGAGAAAGAAAGAAAGGAGGAGGTAGGTTGCCCCTTTCCTTGCCGCCTCATCTCCTCCTCCCTCGCTGGGGGGGGGGCCGTGACCAGCTGGCAGCAGCCGCCGCCGCCACCACCACCAGAGCCTGGTAGAGCAGGCTCCGATCCTCCCCGCCGGCTCAGGCCTTCATCACCTGTCTGGGACCAAAGCAAGCAAGCAGGGGAGGCGTCCGGCTATTTCCCCTCCCCCTCCTCCTCCGCGGGGTGTGTAGGTATGGAGCAGACTCGGACGAGGCAGGAAGGAAGGAAGCGAGGAAGGAGAAAAGAAAAGGCAGCTCCGGTCTTCCCAGTTCACTCACTCACTCAGCAGTTCCTGCTGCTGCTGCTGGCGGCGGCCCCATCCCTCCTCGGAACTGGCGGCAGCCTCCACCTCTCCGGCGGCTGCAGCAGCAGCAGTAGCAACCGCCCCGACTCCCGAGCCCCAGCGCTGCTGCTGGCGGCGACGGCGGCGGTGCGGCAGCTGATGGGGCTGGGTGTAGTTGTGTGTGGGGAGGGGGGGGTGGGAGTTGGGAAGGAGGAGCGGTTTCTTCCTCCTCACCTCAGTCTCCGGCTCTCCCGCGGCACCATTCCCGGGACTCTCGCTTAGCGCCGGCGGCTCGTCGTCGTCGTCCCTTTCCCGGACCCGCAGCTCCCTCAGAAGAACTCCCGGCGGCCTGGCCCCATCTCTCCTCCTCCTCTTCCCTCCTCCTCCCTCCCTCCCTCCCCGGTGATCTGGGCTTAGTAATGGCGGCGGCCGAGCCTCCCCGGCACTGGCTTCGCCGACGGAGCCGCTCGCCCGCCCGCCCGCGCTTACGCTCCGCCGCCGCCGCCCCCCCTCCTTCCCTCGCGCCCTTGTTTCCCCCGCCCCCACCTCTAACTTTACCTCAGCAGCTTTTCCCTGCCTTTCCCTCCCTCCCCCCTCCTCCCAGTTCTCGCCCCGCTGCCGCGGCTCAGCGCGCGCGCCCCCGAGGCCTTACCCGGGCTTTTGCGCGTGCGCGGCAGAAGGACCTTGTGTAGAGAGAAACGTTTCCGTTCCTTCCACGGGGCGGACGTCGCGAGGCTCCTCCGGTGAAGCCCTGCCCACGCGCCACCGCCGCTGCCGCCGCCATGCGCGCGACACAGCAGCCTCTCGGGCGCGAGCCTGGCCGGGTTGTATGTGTGTGTGTGTCTGTGTTTTCCTTCTTCCCTTTCCCTTCTGCTGGCCGAAAGCGCCGTCAGGAGGAGGAGGAAGGGAGAAAGGAGGCGGTCCATAGTCCCCTCCTCAGCCCCTGGGATTTTTAAAGGAGTGTGTGGAAGTGAAGAAGGAACATTTTGGGACATGCACACACACCGCGCGCGCGCTTTGTGCCCCTAGCCGTGGTCCTTGGAAAACCTGTGGTGGCATCCTCGGCTCTTTTTAAGGGACGGAGTGGGCGATCACATCGCCTGCGAAATGTGCCCGCGACTGAAGAGAAGAGAGAAAAATCCAAGTGGGCAGTTAACTAAAACTCCATACTTGAAACTCCAGTTGCTCCGAATTAATACCTTTTTTATTATTATTAATCTAGCCATCCACCCAAGGGTTCAGGACAGCAACTGCAACGAGAGAAGTGACTTAAACAAGGCTAGCCGATAAACTGTAACCAAAATGGAAAGGGGAGTTGAACCTTCCCATTTGAGCTGAGCCCGAGAAAGGTTAGCAACAAGTGTATGAGGACTTTGGGCAAAGTGCCCTCTGGCAGCTCCCCTCCTTTATGGGGGGTGGCATATTAACCTGGCAGGAAGAGGAGGTGGAGTCAGCCATGGGCATAGCCAGGATTGAGGGGGGCATAACCTCAGCTTTATATTTTTAATGATTTTGTTATTTGGGGGGCACCTGCCCCCCCTAGATTACGCCCATAGAGTCAGCAGTGTGCCATGTGGTACCAGGTGGCCAGGATGTGTGCATTCTTAAGCAGTTCTGTTCTGAAACTGCGTGCCCCAAGACTGTACAGTATGTGTGATTTAACTTGCAAGGAGAGCAACAGGGAAAGCCCCCTGTGTTGCCCTGTAGGCATTTGCCACCCACAAACTTCCAATTAATTCTGGAGCCCAATGCCATGTCTAATACAAGTAACACCTACTTGGCCACTAATCTCCCACTGAGAGTATATGGTTCCTAGGCAGATAACAATTAATTTGTAAATTTTCTTGCACATTAAATTCTTGGATTTCTCCGCTGATTTCTATGCATTGGCTTTCACTTCCTTTCTTGTGGCCATTAAAAAAAAACAAAAAACTTCTGTCTGTGAACCACAGTAACCTATCCAAACAGTGAGAGAGTTCTTTCTTCCCATTTTATATTTGTGTTTCTTCCTCTTTCATTTTCTTGACATGCTATTACATTCCCACCCGCCACCCACAGTTACTCTACATTTCATGCTCACTGAGCATGCATGCTCAGTTGGGGGGGGGAGGGTTCTACCTTAGGGTTTTCCTGCTTATGTTTTTTGTACTTCTGCAAACCTTGTCGTTCCTCAGAGTCTGTCAATCCCCCTTGTGTTGCCATAGTGTTGTTTTGGCTACATAAGCACTGACACTGTCTCCTGAAGATCAGAAATAGAATATTAGGTGGAATAACTGCATTCCATGGAGAGTGTTTCAGCCTAGCCTTCTCCTGACACACTAACTTCTCATGTGCAGATAATATTTAACATGACAGAATGTTCAAATACATTAAATGTACATTTATAAGCAACAGGTCTTCCTGCGTGCCAGAGAGTAGCATGCAAAGTTCTCCTTCAACTAGATGGTTGGTGTTGTCAGCTTGTTTCCCAGGGAGAGATGGAAGAAAAATTCTTTAAAAAGTCCCTCCACCACCCAGCATTATTGGAACTACAATATAATAATAAGTGCATTGGATACTAGAGTCCTGTGTATACACATCTTAGTTCTGGATTCAAGGAAGTGGAGTTGATATGTATCAACTATGTATGAACAGAGAAACCAATACAAAACACCTTCACTTGCAGATTTCTTTTGCTAAATCGCCATTAGATTATTGAAATAAAACTGATCAATGGGAAATATGTGTTGTTCCCTTTGCTGCCAGAGGCAAAATAGCACATGGCACCCTGTCCCCTCCACCAGCTGCTTACATACCATGCATTGAAAGTACATTTCCCTCCCACAAAGAATCATGGGAACTGAAGTGTGTTAAGGGTGCTGGGAATTGTAGTTCTGTGAAGGGTAAGTGACAGTACCCAGCCGCATTATTTTGGAACCTAGGGCAAAAAAATACTAGAGGTATGTAAGTGGAGATGTTTCCTGATGTTACTGCCCCCACCACCAGTAAAAATGCAGTAATAACAAATTAACAATTTGCTGACATTTCATGACATGCATAATTGCTGCCTCATTCTGCCTAATGGTAGGACCACCCTGTCTCTGAGAAAGATGTGACAATTCATGGTGAAATGTTTGCAACAGCAGTCATAATTAAAATTAGATTAATGTGTTTATTTAATGTGCTTCAAAGATGGTGCAGAATAAATTTGAAATTCCCTATCCATTATTTGTAACACCAATGTTATTCTATTGTGCTTCCTTCAGTTGCATGGGCTGTGTCCTTTACCTGTTTGTTCTACTGTTTTTGATTTATTTACTTTGTATTTTCATTTTAATTGTAAGTTGCTGCAGGAAGAGTGTTCTCTTGAAGGTATGAGATACAAATAATGTAAACAATTAAATCCAGGGGTGCACCAGTGGGATAGGATAATTATCTCTGGAACTGGTGCTACCTAGTCAGTGCCAGCATTGCACATGATGGAGGTGTGGAAGTATAACTAGCTGGGTACAAGCTACTCAAGTGCAATGGGCAAGGCCTTAGTTGCCGTGTAGGAGACAGGCAAGGCTGGAAGGGAGAGGATGGAATACTATAGAATACTGGTAGCATTTGCTCCCATGAAAGGATGTTTGCCAAAAATTCAATTGGCAACTCCAGACACATGGAGCTAACATCAGGGCATATCTCCACAGAGAAAACAGTGATCACAATCCACAGCCATGCAGACACCACCCCACAACATCAAAGTGTTATGTGCAATGATACCCTTCTCTGCAGTGTGTAGGGAAATCAATGCAATATTGATGGGATTGATCTACAATGTCACCTTGGCATTCTCCCAGCATTATTACGGTGGGCCCCGAGTTCCTTCACTGCTCTTCCAATCTATGGGGAAAGGCCCCTGAACACCAAGGAGAGAATACAATTTGAATGGCCAACACTGACCATATGAGAGCATATTATAGGATCTTGACTAGATAGGTTGAAAGATGCAAAGGTCCAAGAATAATCTTAGTAGCACATATTTTAGATGGACTTCCCAAATGAATAGTATTGGGATCCATGCTTTTTAGCTTGCTTATTCACAATCTAGAGCTAGAGATGACTAGTGATGTAGCCAAGCTTGCTGGTGAAGAACTCCATAAAGTTCTCTTAGTAAAGTGGTAAATGCAATTCAATGTAAGCAAGTGAAAAGGGTGCACAATGCAATAGGGCAAAAAAATAAATAAAAAATAAATAAACATACACTACTTGGATGTGAAGGCTGACTAGGAAAAAGACTGTCGGTTCATAGAGGACAGATAAATGAAGATGCCAACCCAGTGTGTGGCAGCTTTGAAAAAGTATAATGTCGTGCTAGGGATCATTAGAAAAGGGATTGAAAATAAAACTTCCTATGGGAAGTTAAAGATAAAAGACCCCGGATGGTTAAGTCCAGTCAAAGGTGACTGGTGTGCGGTGCTCATCTCGCTTCTCAGGCCAAGGGATCTGGCACTTGTCCACAGACAGCTTTCTGGGTCATGTGGCCAGCATGACTCAACCACCTCTGGCACAATGGGACACTGTGACAAGTGCTAGAGCACACAAAACACCGTTTACCTTCCTGCCGCAGCAGTACCTATTTATCTACTCACACTGTTGTGCTTTCAAACTGCCAGGTTGGCAGAAGCTGGGAGAGAGCAATGGGAGATCACCCTGTTGTGTGGATTCAAACCTCAGTGGTTTAGACCACAGCACCACCCGCATCCCCATAAAACTACCTATATCATAACACCGTTATCTATGGTACAGCTCCACTTGGAATACTGTATGCAGTTCTGGTCTCCTCAAAAAATATTGTAGAGTCAGAAAAGGTTCAGAAAAGGGCAAGCTAAATGATCATGAGACAGGAACAATTCAATTATAAGGAAAGGTTGTGGCATTTAGTTTAGAGGGAAAAGTAAAATGATACAGGTGTACAAGATTCTACATGTTGTGGAAAAAGTACATAGGGACCCCTCATAATACTAAGAAAAAGCTGCCAATAAAGCTGAATGTTGGCTGATTCAGTACTTCGTACAGCTTGAAATTTGTTCCCATAAGATATGATTGCCACCAACTTGGTTTTAAAAGGAAATTAGACAAATTTGTAGAGGATAAGGCTATCCATGATTAGTGTCCATCACTTGTCAGAGGTAGTATGTCTCTTAATAGCAGTAGCTGGCTATCATAAAAGGGGAGCGTGGTTACACTCAGGCCCTGCTTGGCGGCTTCTGGTTGGACACTGCAAGAACAGAATACTGGACTAGATAGGCCTTTGATCTGACCCAGCAGAGCTCCAGATCAGACTGTAAGGTGCTGAATTTTTTGAATAAAGTTATCTTTCTCATATTTTGACCTAACACTGTTGAGGGCATAGGTCAGGAGAATACCTTTCACCATTTATAGCACAGGAAAATATGCAATATACACCTTGCTTCATAACAGTGATTTACAAGAGAAGATCACTGCCATCATTTAATCACTGAATGATTTACTTTTCCAATGTACTGCTTCACAATGATTTTGGCAACTGTGATAACAGAATGATGATCACTCTTTCTCCATCATTAATCTTTCTAGAAGAAGAGTCAATATTTGCTCAGATAAAACCCATGGCTGTAACCTTATTTAGGCATCAGTGGTGTGGAGGCACACTTCAACACAGAAAATGAAAGGATGGAAAGAAAGTGTCTGAAAAAAGCAACTTCAGTTTTATGGAGGTTCAGACAAAATGCTAAATGGTATAAAGAAAAGTTCACCTGTACTGCTGATTCTCAGGCATGGATTATGGTTGCAGCAAAACTGTATTACTGACCTCATGCTGGTATTCCACCACTTATTAGAGGTCTCTGCTATCAAAGCCCAGAATATGAAGTAACAGAACCATTCAATTATTTTACGACTCTGTCTAGACTAGATTCTGCTGCCAGTCAGAGCTCTTGATGGAGTTCCTCGATTGTGTGCTACTGTGGTACCTCAGGTTACATACGCTTCAGGTTACAGACTCCGCTAACCCAGAAATAGTACCTCGGGTTAAGAACTTTGCTTCAGGATGAGAACAGAAATCGTGCTCTGGCGGCGTGGCGGCAGCAGGAGGCCCCATTAGCTAAAGTGGTGCTTCAGGTTAAGAACAGTTTCAGGTTAAGAACGGACCTCCGGAACGAATTAAGTACATAACCAGAGGTAGCACTGTACTAAGCTTCTACCAGATCTATTGAGCAGAGGATTATTTTCTTTATTTATGTAGTGATATCTATGCACATGGCACTTGACAAAAAACAACAACAGGCTCAACAGATCTCTCCCCCAGGAAGCATATAAATGGAGGAAGGAAAGAAACAGAGGCATGGATAGGTCGGCAGGGGAGGAATTACCTCAGCTACACATACTTTGGCTTAGTTACAATACGGAATTGGGGAATGATCCAAAGGCTTCCGAGAAAAGGTGTGTGTTGAGGACATAAGAGTGATCACATGGAGATTTACAGCCCTACTTTCCAGATACAGCTGCATCTAAGCATATGCTAATAGTTCACGGGGCATCCGAAGCATTCTTTCCAACCACTTGGTGAAAACGCAATTGGACTCAGCCAGCCCCACAGAAGTAGCACTCCATTCCTCATGCTAAGCCCTTGGGAACGTAAAACAACTTCCTGTGGGCAGGCTGCCAAATGTTATGACATATCCAGCCAATACACGAAAGAATTAAATTGGAGAAGTTATTACACATTTGTCATTCAGATTTTGTAAATTTTACAGGAACTAGAATGGCCCTTTACGATTGTGTAATGCCCTCCTGCCCCCTAAGCAGGGCTTGTACAGATAATCCCTTTTCCCAAAACACTACCATAGCTGTAGCTTTGATCTTACAGCAATTGTGTTAAAACTGTTCAAAGTGATGGAGGCGAAGGAGATAGCCTTGCTATTGGGGGTATAGGTGGGGAGAAACAGAAGTAAAAAACAAAAAACCTATGGAAATGGTGGGGCGCTGCTGCGGGAGGGGGGAGTGGTAGCCTAGCTTGCAATAGCAGCTTTCTTTCAAAGAACTATATGAAGAACTAAACCAGTTTAAAATCAAATCTTAAAACTCCTTTTATATACCAGAGATGTACAGGCATGGCAAGTGCACGTTGTGTCTTTCGTCAGTGACAGCATGGGCACTATCCAATACATGCCTGCGGCCATGTACAGATAGCATTTTAGCAGCAGCAGAGGCACTGGGTTGAGGAGAGAATTGCATTCGCATTCAGTCTTAGCAATGCCAATTTGCTGTGTGAGGGCTAAGAACAGGAAAACAGAGGCACACCTGTGGGAAGGACTTTTCATTTCATGTAGCCTCATTACCCTGAAAAGGAATAGACGTGCAAGCCAAACACGGGTGTGGCAGTGACGATGCATTAATATCAATTAAACTGGAGACCTTGCAGTCGTGTTAGCATAAGGAAATCCCAACAGCAACAGCCTTGTAATCTGGGAACAGGAAGATCCTTGAGCACAGTAAAGTTGTATGCATGTAAGACATTTGCTCACCCAACGTTAGATCACTCATATATCAGCAGAGTCATGCATCTTTACCAAAACCTTGCAAAGGCCTCTTGCGGAGACCTGCAATTATTTGGATGCAAACTCATAAATATGCTAGGTGTACTAATTTTTATAGAGAGAATAGTCTCAGAGGCAGAAAGCTTTGTAAATAAACCTTTCATTTGTTATTGAATCAATCAATGAGGCACTATGGGAGCTGCTAGAGGGGAGATTAGATTTATCACATGAACACAAAAGGGGCTTGTGAGAGGCAGATGCCAGCAAAAAGTCTTGGAGATAGAGCATGAAGGAGGAGGCTGACTGGTGCTGCGCCTGTTACCATTCATGCTCCTCCTTCCCTCACTGCTCTCAAGCCATTCTGCTTTGAAATGCATTGATCTGCTTGGGGCAGCACCGAGGGGAGAGGTTGGGGAGGAGATTATTTCTATGATGGCTTTTTGTAAAATAATTGGACGGTGCCAGAACACTTCAGCGCCAGATGCCTCAGGGATATTCGAGAGTATGGAAAATGGGGGAGAGAGAGAAAGCAAATTCCTGGTTATTTTAAGGCTACAATAGATTTCTCTTTCTAAAAGGGAAAGGTGCGAAACGTCTTGGCAGAAGTGGTGAAAAATATTTTGACACTAGTGAAGATGATTGCAAACAATATGAAGCAGCAACAAGTGTATCTAACATTAGTAAGCGTCCATGGTGACAAAAATTCCTCAATTTGACACACACTTTGTGGATTAAAAATCTGCATAAACTTGAAGGGGGATCTTTAGAATTTATGAGAATTTGTTGGCAGCTGGAAGTTTGCCAGACATAAAAAGAATACACACACACACACACACACACACACACACACACACACAAATATGTTAATATAAGTTTGATTTGAGTATTTTCCTGTGGTGTTTTTTTTTTTTAATAATAAAAAGTTACACAATCAGCTATTCAATAGGTTAAGGGTTGCATGTTTTATGTGAGGGGTTGTTTTGGAGCACTGAGAAAAACAACATGAGGATTTTCTTCGCTGATATTGAGGTGCTCCACTTGCAACAGGACTTTGTGGAATCTGCACCACTGAACTGAGCAGGATCTCTCAGTAAACTGCATGTTTATGGACTAAACAACATCAAAATTCCCTGAATTAGCAAACATACCATTTTCACTTATCTCTTTTCAATTGAAATTAAATCAATTTGACCATAATTGGAATGATTTTTCAAGGTTAAATTTTGCAATTTCACATTTTGGAGCTAAGGAGAAGGCTAAACGTCACCTTAGTTTCCCTATCATATCACAGCAGCATCACAATCCTAGTTATGATCTTCTGCCCAATCAGTAGCAAAGTTAACGGTACAACAAAAGCTATTGAAACCAAAGCTAATGTAGCATCTGGCAAACCTGGTACCACCAATTAATCACAGCATTGCACACCAACAATACATGTAATTGCCACACACAGAAAGCACTGGCCTCAATGCACAGCAACAGCCGAGGAACCTCCTGCTATCATCTAACCAAAAATACACACTGACACAATGCACAACCATGCTGCCAGAAAGGAGACCGAAACACCTTCCTACCTGCACAAACTGCTACAGATCTGAGGCCTGCATTGAGAATCCAGAGGCAGAATCTCTGTATTATAGTCTCCCAGGGACCAAGTCCCTATCCCACACACTCACTTCTCTCCCTCCCTGTTCCTTTATGGAAGGACTTCAGATATATAGCCCAGCTCCAAGGGAAGTAATGTGGAATCATAGCTCAGTGGAATAGTACCACTTTCACATACGAGGTCCAAAATTCAAAGGGTTTGTATCGTCAACTTCTTTTATACCATTCAGCCACAGGCCCTTATGTTCATTAGGATAATTCCCAGTTTCCAGTGGTTACTGCCTCAAAACATATCAATTTTCCCTGCTCCACTCCACTTGATTTTGGCTCATCATACCTACAGTAACCAGAAGGAAAGGGTCAGAAATACGTTGAATATTGGGGACCCCTCCCTTCCTGCTGGTCCTCCTCCAGAGGAGAGGCCAATCTTATACTCCAATGCAGCCAACTTGGGTGGAGAAGGATGAGAGGGAATGTGTAGGAATCTTCAAGAGCTTGGACCCTAACATCCCTTGAGCCCTGCAGTCCCCATTCCTCCAAAAATCTTCTGCAGGGAACCCTCCAGAGCAACATGGGGGCTGCAGGGGGAATTAGCAGAAATTTCCTCCACCTCCCACCAATGGAAGCATCTATTGGGCTGGTGCCCATTCCTTGAACAGAAGAACTTCTTCTGTTCTGAAATATACTCGGGGTTGAGAGTGGATTTCATGCTCTTTATTCAGCTCCTAGTGGTGAGGAGGAATGAAAGTTCCCCCACAATATCTGCTTTATATACATTATTTACACAATGGGCTGCATGTGACTGGCTGATTCCGGGATTCTCCTGTAGGCCAATCAGGTTGTGGATTCACTTCCACCTGGAGCTGGATTGGGTGGCTCCTGCGGACCAATCATACTGCTGCATTGTTCTAGAACCAATCAGACTTCTGCATTCTGAATCCTATTGTTCTAGGACCAATCAGACTGCTGCATTTTGGATCCTATTGTTCTAGGGACAATCAGACTCTTGCATTTTGGATCCTATTCAACTCGGTACATAACACGTTCACAAAAGGGCAACTCGGGACTCAAGCCGTCCATTTGTTTGGAAATGTTAAAACAATGTTCTATCCTTTACAGGATTAACATGCTGTCATTAGAGGCAGAACCAGCCCTGTGTGCGCAGAGACTTTTAACTATGCTACTTCCTTGCCACAACCCAAGTCTGGCTGATTTGCCCCTTGAGCTGGTGGAGTCTTGGCAGCTCAACAGTATTGCTATGCTGATCATTTCTTCCTCTTCAGCAGAGTGTTGTGCTTCAGTGATGCATGGAGTTGTGGAAGTGGTCCTGTCTCGCACGTGAGCATAACCTGAGCACAGGTTCTCTCTGTCTGCTAGGCTGCCAGACCACAATAATTTGGAAGGCGGCTCCACTGCACTCAGCGGGACTGCTTTCCAACTAAATGTGTTTAGGATTGAGCTATTAAGCGTTTTAGGCACCATTACATCATATCTTTATTTAAGAAGCTTGGAGGCCTTAGAAAATGCCTGGCCATAAGACCAAAAGCATGCTGCCCAGCATGGAGGCATCACTATTCTTTTTAAGTGGAGAAGTGCTGGAGCTGGCCAGATGTTCAGCATTCTTTCTGTTTCTCCCTGATAGGTCATGGAATGAGTAACTCTCTCTCCCTCCCCTCCGGCCTCTCAGTTCCCCGGAAAACGGAAAAAAAAGGTAAAATGTGCAAAACATTGGTTTTGTCTTTGATGAAATGCCTAGATTAAATCAGATATTCTTTCCCCAATCAGCACTTCTATAAAGCAAGGGAACAGTCCCACGCATGTATAACTTGTTCCATTTTCACTTTTCAGACTTTCTGCCACAGCAAGTCTTTCTTCCCCAATTTGAGGCTGCTTCAAGTGTGGGAAGGGAGTTTCCACAGCCCAGACTCCGTCCCAGGAATTGCTGAAGTGTAGGCTGATGTAATGACATGAACTTCACGTCCTGGGTTTCAAGGGATGTAACGTTTTCAGACTTGCCTGGTAATTGATCAGAATGTGTTGGAATACATGCTGCGATCCTATGTGTATTTGCTTGGAGTTAAATCCCGCTCCATTTAGCCAGATTCAATTTTCCCAAGCAATCATAGAATTCTGCTGTACAAAGAGAACATTCATTTTTTTAAAAAAGATATTTATTAGAGGTTTTAAACAATAGATCACCAGACACATAAAACACCATCACCAACATAGAGCAAACAAAAAAGCAAAAAGCAAAAAAGTTAACACAGAATAAAAAAGATACAACATAATCAAGTGTCAAAAAACCATATTTCCATAACCTTTCGGACTTCCTCACATCTCCCTTCCCTGCGTTCCCAGTTATAAAGTTATAAACAGCAATTCATCACCTTCTTTCGACTCTTATTTTATAGTTTTCAACTATTATGTCTCCAATTTTAAATATTTTTATCAAATACTTAGATGTTTAAATTTGACATAATATTAATCAAAATTTCATCTTTGTTCTTATATATCACTTATTTTCATACTTCTTTCAACTAAATTACTGATGCCATGTTGTTTTCTATCCTGCATCTTCTTAACATTCATACAGTTTACAATATTTTTGTAAATAGTCCTTAAACTTTTTCCAGTCCTCTTCCACTGTCTCTTCTCCCAAGTCTCGGATTCTGCCAGTCATTTCTGCCAATTCCATATAGTCTATCAGTTGCATCTGCCATTCTTCCAGAGTGGGCAAATCTTGAGTCTTCCAATGTTTTGCGATGAGTATTCTTGATGCTGTTGTTGCATACATAAAGAAAGTTTGTTCCTTCTTTAGCACCCTTTGGCCGACAATGCCCAGAAGGAAGGCCTCTGGTTTCTTAGGGAAGGTATACTTAAATACCTTTTAAAACTCATTATAGATCATTTCCCAGAAAGCCTTAACCCTTGGGCAAGTCCACCAGAGGTGAAAGAATGTTCCTTCAGTTCCCTTACATTTCCAACATTTATTGTCTGGCAAATGGTATATTTTTGCAAGCTTGACTGGGGTCATGTACCACCTATATATCATTTTCATAATGTTTTCTTTCAAGGCATTACATGCCATGAACCTCACACCGGTGGTCCATAACCTTTCCCAGTCAGCAAACATAATATTGTACCCAATGTCCTGTGCCCATTTTATCATAGCTGATTTAACCGTTTCATCTTGAGTGTTCCATTTTAACAGCAAGTTGTACATTTTTGAAAGTACCTTGGTCTTAGGTTCTAACAGTTCTGTTTCTAATTTTGATTTTTCCACCTGGAAACCTATTTTTTTGTCCAGATTGAAAACCTCCCTGATCTGAGCATAGTGTAACCAATCTCGCACTTTGTCCTTTAATTTCTCAAAACTCTGCAATCTCCAAGTATCTCCATCTTTTTCTAATATTTCCCAATATTTCGGCCATTTGGCCTCCATATTGAGTCTTTTCTGAGCCTTAGCTTCCATTGGTGACAACCACCTTGGGGTCTTATTTTCTAGTAAGTCTTTGTATTTTATCCAGACATTAAACACTGCCTTCCTGACAATATGGTTCTTAAAAGCTCTATGGACTTTTACCTTGTCGTACCACAAATATGCATGCCATCCAAAAGCATTGTTAAACCCCTCCAAATCCAAGATATCAGTGTTCTCAAGAAGCAGCCAATCTTTCAGCCAGCAGAACGCTGCTGATTCATAATACAACCTTAAGTCTGGCAGGGCAAACCCCCCTCTTTCCTTAGCATCAGTTAATATTTTAAATTTTATTCTGGGCTTTTTGCCCTGCCAGACAAATTTATAGATGTCTCTCTGCCACCTCCTGAAACACTCCACCTTATCCACAATCTGTAGGGTCTGAAACAAAAACAGCATTTTGGGCAATACATTCATCTTTATAGCAGCAATTCAACCCAACAAGGGGCAGGGCAAACCCCCCTCTTTCCTTAGCATCAGTTAACATTCAGACCGCTTTCCCAGCTTCTTCCCAATGGTCCGGCCAACATGCCACCACTGTTGCGCTCTGTTACTGTACATGGCCAGTGACATCCAAAAATGATGTGGCTGGAAACTTTCTGTGATGTTTAAATGTACGAATTTAAACCACTGCATAGAGACTTTAGCTTTACATCAAGATGCAAAGTCCAGTTAAGTTTCTTCCTTTGACAAAATTATTTTGAAGCAAATTATTCTTTTGGTAATAATTTACATTAAAATTCCCAATGTGGATAAATTTCCCACTTTTATTTTAGTGATTAGTTCTATTTATGATGCAATCCATCAATTGGTAAAAAGCACAATTTTGCTCTTAAATATTGACTGCTTCAGCGCAGTTTAGAGTCAAGGAAGCATAACAGATTTTTATAAGGTACATCTGCATCCAAACGATGTACAACTGTGCTTCACACATTCCTTACCAAAGCTATCATCACCTTTTCTGCTTCATTCCTTTGCTTCCTATTGTGCTGGAAGGGAAAGATGATTAGTTCAGAAATGAAATACATTATACAGTAAGAGAGGTTCCATGAAGTCAGAACAACAAGGAACCTTTATTTTCTTTTAAGAAAAATATTTAGCAATGTTTCAGCACAGCGGGAAGTGCAAATTAGAACAACCTTGGAGTGATTTATTAGTAAATGCATTCCAAGATATAAATGAATCATGCATATCCTTCTCTGGAACTCATGATGTCATTTTATTTTCATGTTGTTTTAAAGAGGAACTTCTTTGCTGTTTTTTTTGTTATGAAAGCACTCTTGCTGCACAGTAATAATTTATTTTTCAAATGGGCCGAATAGTCCTAAACCCCAGATCAACTGGATGGAGGAGATTAGAACTGAGTGCAAGTGTTCCTCAACCAGGAAAGAGTTCCACCACTGAGAGGGTCATGTCTGCTGCAGAAGGTCCTACTGGACCAACAGAAAGCTCTATGAGCATACAGCAGATCTATAGCTGGAAGTGTTCCTGCTGGTGGTAGTTAGCACTGGGCCCCCAAAATAGGACATTCTTGAGGCAAGGCCCAAGGGGGGGGGGAGGCAACTGTATAACATAAAAAGAGGTTTGTCTGCCCTTCCACTTACTGCCCAGACCAGTGCAGTTCAACAAGGTGTTGGGGTAGAGTTGCCAGAACCCTTAGGGTCGACTTCGGGTTAGATTGAGGGCACAAGGAGAAGGGGACGACAGAGGACAAGATGGTTGGGCGGTGTTCTCAAGGCTACCAGCATGAGTTTGACCAAGCTGCAGGAGGCGGTGGAAGACAGGGGTGCCTGGCGTGCTCTGGTCCATGGGGTCACGAAGAGTCAGACACGACTAAACAACAACAACAGCAACCATTGCCAGGCAGCAGAGGGGGGGCTTGAATCTCCCAATAGACAAGAGCACCTTTAAAAAAAGTTTTTTGAAAAAGTTTTTTTAAGAAGACTGTGTGTGTAGCTTGCAATCTTCAGTTCATCAGAAGGCAGCTGCAAATTATTGCATGGACTCTCTGGGGTGTCTGCCCTCTTCCTCTCCTGCAATTAGCCTCCATCTCCAGGGCTCGGTGGTAGGAGGGAGTGCAGAGAAAGACAAAGAACTGGGCCAGGCTAAAGAGGAAGAGACTATGCCTGCATGCCTGACTCATGTGTTAGACTTTGTGCTTTTTATCTGAATGACATGCTCTCACTGACTGATTAATGCTTAATGTGCCATGCTTAATGGCATCACCGGGGCCTACCCCCTGTGACTTCACCACCCCAAGACATCACCAGAAGCTGCCCCTAAGTCTCACTTTTGGGCCCTGAAATCTCAGGGTCTAGGCCACTCCTGACCTGGCAACCCTATTTTGGGTGGAGGGGGAATCAATTGTTGGTGTTTATTTCTGTTTTCGTAATAGGACCGCAATGTACTTTAGTCTCAACTCGCTCTGTCACACTCTCACACACAAGCTAGATGGGTGAACCTCCCTAACCCCACAAAAAAATAAAACCAGACACACACAGATTGGGACTGGGGATTCTATAAACATCTTAGAAATCTGCTAGAGATCCCCTTCAGAACTTCCATTCTATTGATTGCTCGGGGGGACACTGTTATGGACTATTTCATACACATCCTCGTTCTGTAGGAATGGGAATGGGTTTTGGTGTCACGCTTCTCCACACTGATACATAAAGCCATTTAAGCAGGGCTGGGGAACCTTAGGCCCAAAGGCCAGGTGTGGCCCTTCAGGCCTCTATCCAACCCCCCAGAACGTTCTGGAGGCCACACCACTCACCAGTCCTGTTCCAGGCACTCCTCAAGTGCTTTTATTCTGGCACGTGTCCTTGAATTGTGACAATACCTTTTACTTGCTAGACGGATAGAGAGGTGTGCACACTGACTTTTGTTTGGCTGGAATGTTTGTAGAGGAGGCCAACTAAGTCACCCAGCCTTTCTCAAACTTGGCTCTCCAGATGTTGCTGGACTACAACTCCTACCATCCCTAGCTACCAGGATCAGTGGTCAGGGATGATGGGAGTTGTAGTCCAACAACATCTGAGGACCCACAGGTTGAGAAAGAGTGAACTCACAACATGACAACGATTAAACTGGTTTAAGTATGTGCTGATTAGATATTAAGCGGAAAGCTCACACCATCTTGCATCATAGCAATGTTTTACTTAACTTAGACTGCTGAATAAAACAAGAGTTGTTCAAAATGTTTATTGTAGAAAATATGTCAAACTCTGTCATAAAGGCATCATAGTAGGGTTTTGTGTGTGCGTACAGTGGAGGAAAATACACCAAAATGTTCCAGTATTTCTGGCTTCACTCCAAAAACAACAACAACAAAAAACAAGCACAACAACTGGTGGGTTTGATGTCATAGTTCATATTATAACTAAAATGAGTCCAGGGAATGGTGTAGGGCAGTTAAACTAAAAACTAATAAAGCTAAGCTGTCTGTCTCAGAGACTCTTCTCGCGTTATCTCTGTGGTGAAGGAGCAGCTGCTACATGTTCCTTCCAGCAGCCAGATGACATCAGAAGCCACAAGTCTCATGTCAAAAGTCTACACTGCAGCTCCTTCTCACCCCTGTGATGTTTAGCTGCCATAGGCAAAGCATCACAATACTGCCCATGCCCACACATCACCACGCCCACGCATATCCGGATGTCCACTCTGCCTCCGCTATTGCGCCCATGCTGCTGCCAGCCCCATCACCACGACTGCACTGCAAGGGTGCAGTGGTGAGGGCGCAGTGGCAGGGGTGAGGGCAACAGGCCAGTGTTGGTGGTGTGGGTGAAGACCCAGCAGGTCAGGCAGCAGCACAATGGGGGGCGTGCGTTTGGATCTGCCGCCTGAGGCAAACGGTTTCACCTCGCTTAATGCACCCTTGATGATGATCATGTGGGTGGGGAAGAACCATTTTGTGGACTCTGGGACCCTGAGGAAGTTCTAACATTAGCTTCAAAGACGTCGGCCGCACACACACTCCTGTTTACTTTACATATATTGCACTCCCTCCCACTGGTTTTTGAATTGGCACTGCATATTAAGCTAATAATATGTACACAGCTCTATCCTGGAAAGGCTATCCATACCACAATGTTGCATCTGAAGAAACACTCAGTGGAGAAGCTGGGTTGTAAGTGGGAGAATTCTTGAAAGTTCTGGGTAAGTTGCTCAGAGTTCCCCAAAGAAGAGCAGGATACAAGTACAATGAAGGACTCGGTAAGATAATCAATTATGAAAAATGATCGTTTTTCCTCAGAGATGATAATTTTCTAATTATTGGTGAATATTGTCAATAATATACAGCCAGCGTGATTATATATGAAATTTCAGATGTTTCAGGTAATTCTTTAATCCCTTTGCTTTACTTAATCTGCCTTGTTCTGCATATAAATCATGTTTCTTTTCCAAGTTGTTTTTCTTTACACTGGTAAGTGATCATTACAAATTTGGCAACATGATAGCTCTGGAGGATTCCCACAAGATAATAATTATGTCATTGTAACACAATTTCCTCAGATGTTCATTTTTATGTCAACATCCCTGTTTAATTGCAATGATTTTTTTATTACAGTAACAGAAGTCCATGTGTGTGGTTTCTCTGCTTGATTACTTATTGTCTGCAGTTGCGGATTCTTTGAAATAAAACAACCGAGTGTCACATTAGTGGAGACTCATGGTTCACAAAGTGTAATGAACCTTTTCTTCCTTTTTGAAGTGTCACCTAACCCTAGAAGCCCTTGTGCAGAAATCAAGTAGCATTAACACCATTATAGTTAATATATGGGGACAAACCTCGGTGTTCTAATATCATAATGCTTTTAAAAAGCTTTCGTGCAATTCACTAATGTCAGTTAGGAGCTAACTACATTCTCAGGGAGTATTAAGCCTTCATCCCATCACAAACCATTAGCATTATCCCATTTACTGTGTCTGCACAGAGTCTTGCACTAAATCCAAATCATCTCAAGATAGTGAATGAATCAGCCCCCTCTGTTTCTTCAGGCTACCTGGTCAGGTGTGAGAAGGGCCTGGATACTTCCCCGAGCTGAGAGAACAATGCTGGCTACCGGTACTTCCATTAACTGAGCTGGTGGCAGTTGATCGCCCAAAGCTGATAGGACCTGGAGCAACTGGCTATTAGATTGTACAATTTACTTGGAAACTACAACTAATCCAGAATGCGGCAGCTAGACTGATGACTGGGAGCACATAACACTGGTCTTGAAAGACCTACACTGGCTCCCAATACATTTCCGAGCACAATTCAAAGTGTTGGTGCTGACCTTTAAAGCCCTAAACAGCCTCGGTCCAATATATCTGAAAGAGCATCTCCACCTCCATCGTTCTACCCGGACACTGAGGTCCAGCTCTAAGGGCCTTCTGGCAGTTCCCTCACTGTGAGAAGCCAAGTTACAGGGAACCAGGCAGACGGCCTTCTCGGTAGTGGCACCCGCCCTGTGGAATTCCCTCCCACCAGATGTCAAAGAGAAGAACAACTACTAGACTTTTAGAAAACATCTGAAGGCAGCCCTGTTTAGGGAAGCTTTTAATGTTTGAGACAGTACTGTATTTTAATATTGTGTTGGAAGCCGCCCAGAGTGGCTGGGAAAACCCAGCCAGATGGGCGGGGTATAAATAATAAATTATTATTATTATTATTATTATTATTATTATTATTATTATTATTATTATTATTATTATCATGCTGGAGATTTGTTGCCTCTTAGATAGACCTGGGCTCTCTTGGTAGTGCTCCTACATAATGTTGAAGCTATAGGGTCTAGGAAATGGATTTCTCTACCTGACATTCACCTTCATCTAACAATATGTCATCCTTGTGTAACAATGTTTTTCAGGGCCTCATGCAAGGAACATGCCATAACGCCCAACCTAAAAAATAGTCCTGAAGACATGTCACCTATTTCTCCACCAGTGTAGATTGGGGAATAGCCAGGAAACTAAGGAGCTGATGCTCAATAAGACAGGCATTTTACAAGAAGATGTGCACTATTCCTGAGGTCTGCCTGGGGCTCTGGAAAAAGGAAAGGCTAAGCCAGCCCTGATCCAAACAAGATTAGAGCCATTTCTGCAGCCTACAAAAGTACTGAGTCAATGTGGTCAGACTCACTCAATATGGTCACATTTATTCCCCTACTCCTTCAGCTACGACTCCGATGTTTCAGTCTCTTTTGGAGACGCAAGAACTTGTTGCAACAGTTGACTGCATTGTAGATTTTTTTCAAGGAGCTTCAAAGTGGGGTGAGGGGGATTCTTAAAATATTGTGGAAAATACTTTCATGAAAATACTACGAAATGGAATGCTATGCCTTCAGGTTGCAACTGATCACTGCCTCCATTCAACACTTTCAAATTAGTGTCGGAATATAGTGTCTTCTAGTTAATACTCTTGTAACATACATTTGGCAATGGTGAGTCCAGTCCCCCAGGAGGTTCTCTTGCACTCATTCCCTTACTGGCTATGTCCTCCCTCTTCTATCCTAGGCAGTATGTCTTGCTTCTGGGAATCACAAGTGGAAAGGGGGATATTAGGTTCATGTCCTGTTTCCATAGACATCTGGTTGGCTACTATGATGATTATTTAACAGTACACAATACCAAACAATTACTAACAGTACAAGTCATGTAATCAGAGAATGCTTGCATTCTG